>NC_135197.1:1331666-1664583 GCF_050948175.1 Xylocopa sonorina
CTTTACTTTTTATTTATGATACTCTTATTTTCATCTGCCAGTTCTATTTTATTTGAAAGAATCGGGGGTAGTCCTAGTGTTTTGCAATTTAAGTTTTCATTTTCCAAGTCCTTTTCAGGACATTGAAACTTTAAATTGGGTAATTAAAGAATAAGATATAGTTAACTTAATGTTTGTGATCACCATAGGATCGCCGTAGGATCGTCTTAGAATACCGTGATATAATTTATTACATATTTCGCATTAATATAATTTAATCGTAATTGTTCTCGTGTAATATTGCATCTCATTTTCTCTCTCAACGTATTACGTACAATGTTTGTGAAAAATGACAAAGTTCCAACATTAATTTCTATGTTCGCCACTGAATCATCGATGGATTGTCGATGGATCGTCGATGGATGCCTACTTTTTTAGTCGTAATTCATTATCTATTGTACATTTGTGTACTGTAATAATAATCAAATTGTAAGTTCGCTTCCACAAGTAGTTCTACGCCCGCTTGGATCTCGACCGATTTATGAAGACGCCGTGGAATATTTGAGACTCAATCAAGTCGCTGTTACTTTCGATGCTTACCGAAAATTCGCAGCCTTGATCGATTGGTACGCCCGGGTACTCGAGTAAGGTATAGGTTTAGCACAGTGGATGCGCTCACGGTGAAGTCTCATGTAAGCTGTGACATAAATCGTTCGCGATTCGCCTAATGAATAGTGTTAAAACATGGAATTAGTTTGTCTACGCGAGTACGCAAAGTAGATTTTTTCCTATTCTTAAATGTTTGCTCGTTTCAGTCGCGTCACGATTTTTAACTTTTTCCTTTAATTTATTGTTTGTCATAATTTATTCATTTATTATTTATCACAGTTTTGGTTTATCTTTTAATATAAGATTCGAGCCTTTTTTGGAATACAATACAATAGAGTTTAATATATATGTATCATATATTGTGTCGTATTCTCTTTTGCGACACACTCGAAATTTTCTACAGTGTTAGCAGAATCATTTTATAAATGAGCCGTTTATTTTGAAACTGACCTAAAACCATTTATGTTTAAATCAAGATATTTAAGTGTTTTGCACTTTGCGTTTTAATAACTTTAATTTATTATTGGGAACTAATAAAACGGTAGTATAACGTTTTTGTGTTTTTAAGAGTGTATAATTTATCAACCAATTAGCGTTATTAACATTGTTTAAAAAATATGTTTTTAATGCCTATAAATGAACTTAAGCCACTTTCAAAATTAACGAAATAACATTTCTAATTCTTGAAAAAGCATAAGTCGATGAAAAGAATAAATTTCCCTTGAAATTAAGGAAATACAATAAACAATTTTATATTATACAATTAAAAAATATTCAACTTTTATTAGAGTTATTCATTCTTCATGAATTTGCGTATGCGGGGGGGGGGGGGGGGGGGGAGGGGATTAAAAAAAATTATGGTATATATGTGGTATATCCATTGTGTAATAAAGCTATTATATCCAATGCGTTGTATTTTAGCATTGCGATTGCCCTTGTACGAAAGTACATTGGTGTTAACTGAACATTATTAACGTTTCTTGGTTGGTTTCCTCCGACGCATTTTATATGGTTCAGTTATGAAAAATCGGATCCAAGATATTTTTAACCAATTTACCCTTTCTCCGTTAGTGTCTTTTAACCTTCTGAAAATTCTCTAACGGCTTAGTGCGCTTAACTCATTAAAGTACTTTAAAAATAACAATTTCGATCATTCTATTAACTAGCTAATTTTCGTTTTACAAAATCTTAACGATTTGAATTATATAATTTACAATTTGCTTCAAAATGAAAAGATAATGTGGAAATATAAATATTGAAATAGCTAGCTTCATTTTTTCAAAAATGGACTTGGGCCACTTTAAAACCGAACGACTCTGGTATCATAAGATAATGATATATCCTTCAATTCGTTTATTCCCTCCTACGTTCCCTTTCGCTGCGGTTTCTAAAAGTCCTTAACAATTCTTAGAAAATGCATCGTGGAAGTGTATGTTGTAATGGAGTATATATAGGATTGAGGTCGTAGAGATGTGTCTTTGCATAGTACAGACCTCCACGGGGTAAACCTGGACCCTTGGTAATGTTGTCGAGAGATTGTACTCTCCAAAACAATATTAGGCTAAAGACTATGTACGTGGACTTAAATAAAAACTTGTAGACTTAACACTAAAACTATTAAAGATGATTGATTGATATTAATGATGATTGATCACGTCTCGATGGGATACGTA
Organism: Xylocopa sonorina; assembly: GCF_050948175.1. NCBI lineage: Eukaryota > Metazoa > Arthropoda > Insecta > Hymenoptera > Apidae > Xylocopa > Xylocopa sonorina. The sequence goes on from NC_135197.1 coordinate 1,333,928, forward strand.
AATTACAAACACGTAAAATGAAATAGAATGTTTGAAACGCTAAAATAAGTTTAAAGTTTGTAACAAAGTTTATTCTTACAGAAATTGCTGAAAATGTTGCCCATCCTGCCGAAAACATAATTCTGCTCTTCTAATTAAATTTTTATGAACGCTTTCTAAGATATTCGTTTGTTTTGATGTATAAGAGACTACAATAATCTTTTCTTTCGATTACTCGCAACTTGTGATTTCTTCAGAATACACAATCGATTTAACATGACTTTATAAGTAAAAGTCAAGCGGAGTTAAGCTCAGGAGAGCGTGATGGCCAAGCTATTATTCCACCACGACCAATCCAACTTTGATAATGTTGGTTTGAAAAATCTCTCATAGCTAGGAAAACATTTCCGTGATATTGGATGTGTTTATAAACATAACTTCAATCGAGACAATGATCTACAGTGAGATCTGCTATATCGAGACATGATCAAGTGCATTCGTACCTGGCGAAAATTCAGTCGATTTTCTTAAAAACAAAGCCTCAAATGAAAAATTGTTATTCTATATTTTCGACTTGTTTTTTCATCTCGAATCGCCCCCTTTTCGGTTGTATCTCTGCTATTATATACATATATAAGTATACGTATTATTCTAAAATCAAAAGTTCAATTTCTATTTATTGTATTATCGTTACATTCATCATCACATTCAAAGGGAATTGTTTATTAACAATCCGGTAAGTAACAGAATGAGTAAATAGTTAAATATGAGTAGAAGCAGTCAGCCAAGGGATCCCGATTATATATTTTAATATACAACGGTTATATACTTTGACAGTCGAATGTATGTACCTCTTTGGATCTCAACTTCTTTAAACTCACCGCGTCTACTCTAGTTAATGTACTTTGTTTCGAAACCTTGATGGAGGAAATTGTGTAACAACATTAAATATGGCTGGAGTAAATATTTTATTTTACAGTTAACATACGTTTATCTTCATCTAACTTAACTTCATTTTTTCGGCTGTATGGATTCAAGACATTTCTATATATAGCTTGATTCTGTGAAATGTTTGAAATTTAAACGACCTTTTGAAATTGTTATGTATATTAGAAAAATTGAAAGCGTAGAAAGATTAGTAAATAGTTTGTTAATGCATTATGAATTAAGAACATCATTGACAAGCATTGTATGCCTCTGTACTAACCTAATTAATAAATTTATTAGGTCATTTCTAGCTCTGTTGAGAATTCGAATATCACGGCATATATTTTGTTTTGATTGTTACATTAATTAAAACTCCATCTTCTCGTCTGAAAAAGCAGAAACCACTTTATAACCACGTAAAAAAAGTCACTTAAACGAAAGGTAAAGGAATGCTTACCACTATCTTTTAGTCTCTGCTCCTTTCTCTCGTTTGCTAAATTCCAAATAAATTCTTGAAAGAGTCGCAACGATTTGTTAAGACTAGTTTTTTTATAATCTTTTATTTTCTTCACATTTAAGTCGTACATCTCCTGTTCAATCTTATCCTTCAGATCAAACTCATTTATTTCTTCGATCAGTGTCCTAATTGTTGGGACTTTATCTGGGTGAAATTTATCCACCGTGTTCGCAGTGAATGGAATACAAACTTTTCCGGTTTTTGGATGGATGCAAAAAGGAGACTTCAAAAGATGGTTCAATCCTTTACTAACGTTTATATCAAGCCTCGGATAAGAATACTGTAGCATTATTTCTTCTATTAAATGACGATATTGATACCACTTTTTATCTCCCTGGAAATAGATATTTAATACCAAGTTATTTTTACCAATGGCTAACGCAATATATTTGTAAAAATTATGGAGTACCATTGTCTTTTTCTTCCTAATGTAATCAACAAACATGTTCCATTTGTCTTTACCAGAGTTACACTGACTGAAAAGTGATTTTACTTCTTGTCTATCCTGTTCGTCGGAAAGTACTTGAAGAAACTTGTTTATTCTCTCATCTGTTCCCAATATGTCTTGTTCTTCTATACAGACTTGAACAAAAATAGCTTCTATCATTTCTAAAGCACGTCTAGGATCATAAAAACGTAAGAAAAATTGAATAAAACTGATCGAATGAATAAAAAAGATTAGATTCGTAAAATTATTGCATACTTAACAGAGTGGTGTATTCTATCACCGGACAAATTCACCTTTTTCTTCATAAATTCTCCACCATCGATAATTTGTAAATACTCTGCAACCGCACTACGTTCACGTGCACCTAAAATTCGTGCTTTATAATCGCAGACCCAACAATGAATACCTCTTCTGCCAGAGAATACCCACAGAATGTGTTTAAATCCAAAATCATCTACAAAATGTAATGGGAAATTATCTAGAACTAAGAATAGATAGTTGTATAACATTTTGATGATTATTTTCTTTTGCATACGTCTTAGAGCACTATCTAAAATTTTACAAGCAAGAGTCATAAACTTCCAACATTTAGAACAGATATCTGCACCAGTGCAACAAGTCCTCACATCATCGTAGTCAGTCATATCTATATCAAAAACTAGTTCTCTCTCAATAGGTTCAAAATGTACATTATTGCGGTCACTTTTTGGACTAAATAAAGGAATTTATAAAAGTTATTAGATGAAAACTAAATGAGCATTAACTATTTAATGCTTACCTGAAATTATATATCGCTCCTATATCAATCTTAAAAGGAAGTAGTCTTTTAACCTCAACGTCAAAGTCCTTTAGGCTTATAAATGACTGAAAACGGAGATAGATATCATCCAGTAAAGTAAATGAAAACTCTCTGCGGCTAAAGGCATTCGCTAAAATAATAAAGTCATTTCATTAGTTATTACATGATTAATTAATTGAAACTAAATTCGAGACTTGACTGCAAGCAATAAAATTTTCTCTGTGAGTATTAACATCGGTAATATAATAAAATAAAGTCGTACCATTTCCATAACTTAACCAACGATAATAGTCATTAAAAGGAAATAACCGTGCATAATAGATTGGTAATAGGTCAATCAAATTTCCTACATCATCCATTATATTTGTATTCGTTGCTCGATCCATACAACAATTTTCCTATATTGTCATAAATTTGTTTAGAACCGTTCACTTTCCGGTAAATAGATTGTAGCGGGAAAATGAAAATACCGTGAAGCAAATGTTTTTAAAGACTACCAACTTTAGTTATCACAGTGATGTTAGTTTTGTGCTCTACACGTGGCGCTGTAATGATCCTCGAATTTTCAAACATACTTACCTACCAATATTTCGAGTACAAAGTTAAAAACCTAATTATTAGATTTAATAACTATTTCGGAACAACATGGATGTGAGTCAGATATTCTAATATGCTAATTGTAACTTTTATTTCCTAACGTTGTTACACGTATACTGAAAGAAATTTAGAGTGTAATACCTTCAACCCTTTTACATACGTGCAAAAATAGAATCGCTCTACTTTTGAATAAACATTACGAGTAGGAATGTATCGTGAAACTTATCTAAATAAAAATTGTGATTGGTCGCATTTACATTAGTGACAAATCGCATATACGTGTACAGTTATAATTCTTTGGAAGAATGACAAAGTAGTTAAAAAAAAATGCTTGAAATCTTACTATTCCACCAATAAGAAAGATTATTTTCTACACATTTTTGATATTTTTATTTATAGCGTCGTGTGCGCACACTTGCCTTCTTCCAGTTTATCGAAACTGAGAAAATAAAGAGTAGCATAAGTACAGATTATGAAATATTCTTCTCCTATCGAATATTTATTTACACTTTGTTAAATATACGTGATTTTATTATTAGCACGCTTTTCGCTGATCGTGTATAAAGTAAAAATTGTAATCAAATTTGATTTGTCTAACTTATCTAAGAAACATAAGGAATTAATGAATAATGACGAGGCAAGGAATATGCGTCGAGTTATGATACAGTCTTCAAACCTGGTGTCGATAACACGCAGTTTTCGCTTAACACACACTTCGTTCGTAGTAGATCGTGACTTATGAACTTCTTAATTTTTGCTTAATCTGCATTTTTGCAAGCCACTCGTGTGTGATGCGACAAAAATTATACCGTAGAACTTATCCTTAGGATAATCAAATTTATCACGCATTAAAAGATAAAAATATATATATGGTACACATTTTTTATATATATGTACACACGCAGATAGGTACACGCACATTTTTTGACCTCTGTTCACTTCTGTAAATAGCATCCTTCGTGTACGATACTATAGAATTAAAAATCTTATTTCGTAAAGTTAAAAGTACAATTTATATTCATTTTATAATAACAATTTTGTGTGTGTGTGTTCGCACGCGCGCGCGCGCGTGTGTGTCGTTTCGACGTTTCTTTATATAGCGACTATTTACAAATATCTCTCTTTCTCTTACCATCGGTAACATCAATAATAACTATAAAACTCTTGCACTGAGTTTTCTTTATAAATAGATAAATTTTTTTAAATATCGTTGAAATGATAATAACATTTGGAAAATTACCTAAGAACGACTGATACCTAGGTATAACGATGTATTGTTGACTATAGCAGATGAAATGGGCGATGACAAAATAAATTCATGAAATTGGATCGATAATCATTACGCGAAATATCGATGTCTAAAAGCACGAATGAACTGTGGATGAATTGACCAGACAGCTTCGATGTTTGAAGATGAAAAAGCATGTGAGAACTATAACGAAATATAGAATAAATCGCGTGTCTTAAAAACTTCTTTTAATCCAACAGACTTGTGAATCAATAATTCGAAATATTATTCGAATGGGTTCTTCTAAGTCTCTAGAAAATATTTACGCGGAAAAGTCAACACCAAAAATATGCGTTGGATTTTCTGTATCTGCTTATGTGTGTCGTCCTGCTCAAGAATTCAGTTTTACCCCTTACGATCTCTTAAGCAGAAGTGTTTTTATCGAGATGCATTGTTCAGAAATGTAGAGGGCCATTCTAAAATAATTTAGAAAATAATTAGTGACAAAAAGAGCCTCTCGATTCTAATCTCTCAACATTAAAATCAATACATTATTCTCGCTACAATTTTGGTTATATATATGTCGCTACTCTAATTATTCTGAACAATACACGTTTAAAGAATTTACGGCCGTCTATTTTCTTCATTGGTTTCCATTAATCTTTTACCGAAGAAAATGTCCAGGAAACATGAAATTAATTATAGATGCCATCGTAAAGGGTTTATTAGACACTAGTATCTCCATCGATCTACTGTTCCTGAGGCACCTTCAGGAGTACAGTTCTCGTGCCTTCGGAATCAGAAATGTTAATTTTCAGCTCATTGGTCAGTGCTTCGAGCTTGTCCACCACCTTAGCGTTCTTTTGCCCACCTGGGTTTGGTGGTGGCCAAACGTCATCCAACGGTGGTTCAATATATTTCCTACCCAATTTCATCGTTATTTCTTGCCTTCCGCAAAGCGTCCCACCGACATGATCAAAAGATGAGACGCACTTAGGTGCCGGTTCCGTGTCCATGCGAGGACGTTTGTAGAGGGGTGCCTGGATTGCAGGGCTGTAATCGTGATCCAAAAGTCCCTCGACTTCCTGCACCAATTCCTCGCTATATTGTTGCAGTTCCTCATCCATTAGTTGCTTTGTGTATAGAAGTGTTCGCGAACGACCTGAAAGAAAAACAAAATTTATCTGGAATCTTGCAGTGGATATGCTGCAGTAGATGATATGGAATTTTCTGCTTCTTTAATTTGTAAGTAGAAATAAAGATTTTTTAAATTCAACCGGCAGGATAATCCACCTGCGGATTTTGTTCGCAAACCCGTTAATAATCAGAGGACTCTAATTGCTCTTATATACTCCTACTCGGGATTAAGTGATTGACTTCACCTGTGACACTCACGCGGTTTTAAGCAGTCTATTTGTTCCTGTAGGCTTCTAACTTAAGTTTAAAACTGAATGAAATTTACAACTTGTTGCAAATTCTTGCAGATAATTACTAAATAAAAAGTCTTGATTTTCTTAAACGAGAACACATTACTTAAGTAAATTGTATGGAATACATGACTCATAATATTTTCTTGTTCGTTAATTATCATATAAAATAAAATATGAATATTAATGCACACTTACTCGTATGCTTTGCTCGTTTTTTACATCATCCGTTCCCAAGTAATAATTTTTTTACTCTTTCATGGTTAAATATTTTCATAAAGTTTGAGGAAAATCAGATGAGTAATTCTAGAGATTTCATAACGGAAAAAAGCATAAAACAAGTTTTTAGATAAGTAACATTTTTCTCTCTGATTTTTCCGAACAGAATTTTTTAAATTTTATTTTCAGCTTGTTATTACTACTAACTACCTTAAAAAAGCTATTGGTTGTTTCATTTCAAGCGACTTTAAATAAATATTGTAAATGTTTAATTCATTATATATTCATCGGACATCAGATTTTTAATATATCGCCTTGATATAATATTCTAGGCATTTATAAGTTTAAGAAAATAAATCTTTTATATTAATCTACTATTATATGTATAATTCTGTTGTGAAAAATATGATAAAACGTTTTATGAAATGCTAATCACATGGCGTACATACATTACGTAAAAAATAAAAGATAAGTTATGAAAAATTGAAAACAAATAATAAACTATACTATGAACAATATCTTGATAAATATTAATTCCTTATACATAGAATATTCGTACATTTCTTATATGATTCTGTCTTTTCTTTTAACAAAGGTAGCTCTTTATTTATCTAGAATTTTCCTTCAAAATGGTTTTCTAAGTGAACTATGTGATTATTCCATCTTATCCATTTGCAGTAGAATTCAATTTATCTGAGCTCATCAGGAGATAATTAGTTTATATAACTGGATCGGTTTATATAACAAGTGTCCAATAATTCTCTTCGCTAGCTATGATTTCCCATATAGAAGTGATGTTGGGCAGCAGTTTACTTAATCAAATGTATACACTAAAATTTCTCCTGAATAAGCGAAGTTCAGAACAAGTAGAGCTCTACTGTAATATTAAAAAATTTAGTACAAATATTACCAACAGATATAAAAAAAGACAGTTTGCAATACTTTATGATCACACTTGTACATATGTACGTCCTAAAATATTAAGTGATTTTATTAGTGTCTTCAGAGTGCAATTATACTAAAAAGTAACTGCAAAGTAACTATGTCAAGTAAAAGCTTAAGCTTATGTGGTTAATCGTCGGTGTTATATCTAGTTAGTCGGCTTGAGCAGCTGGTTTCGTAATTGTCGCGCATAACAACTGGTTATGAAGCAACCCACGTACCTGTGAGCGTTCCTAATGTTCTGACCTTTGAATTTCAATGAAGTTCAATGACATTGCTGGGTTCCCATTATATCTTCCAAAAAAGTCATGAAGCGCGCACGCTAATAAGAAGTTATGGTTGATGGCCGTGCCAAGAAGAATATTGGACTTGTTTGGGCTCTAAATTTTATTTTATAAAGATAGAGAGCGAGAAATTTTGTAAGAAAACGTAAAAAATGATAGAATAAATGGTATGTGGTTAAAATGAAGAAAATAGTAAAAAGAAGGATACAGTTTAATGAAAAGAATCATTCACTTCAAGCATCGAGAAAGGATCTGAGCTTTCTTGTCCTTGTTTGGAAAGTAGCAGAACAACTTTTGCTTGATCTCATAGCCTGCTCCGGTTTCGCCATACCAATGTTAATATCGATGCCATACCGATTAGTTTCAACACACCACCATATGTCGCTTTATCAACATTTATCATTACTCTTTGATAAATCATCCATGAGATAAAAAAGTAATAATTTTTATACGTACACATACACATATATAAAATTATCAAATTAGTTAACATATTAATTTTTAGCGTAATCTACTATTTCAAAAAATTGGAGAACAATGTATGTCTCTAAAAAATATTAATTTTTTTATGTCCTTCTCAATCATACATATCGATTGCTCTGGCTCATAATTAAATAGTTTCTGGTTATTTTTTCTAAATTAAAATTGTCTATAATGAAAATCTACTTCAAAGTAACACTTTAATGTCGTTGTTCTTACAATTTGATAGAGGCACAGAAAATGTAGACTTGTCCTGTAATTTTGAGTACAGGACATACCATTATAGTACATATATAGTACATATAATTATAGGATTTCTCCCAACAGTTTTTTATTGCTCTTGGCTATTGGAATTTGCTATCCAAGTATTCAACAACATAAGGAAATGCGCCGTTTAAAAGAAAATTAAATGATGAATCAGCAGAATGAATGAACATGCACGCATGGAGATTAACATAAAGTAAAAAAGGATGATTTAAAAGCAATTGAAAAAAGAAACATTGAGAAAATAATCGTTAAAAAAGCTCTAGGTTGTACTCTATACTATAAAGAGATATAAGAATATTATTTACCTAATACTGTTCAATTATCTGGGGTTATCTAATCGTATTTCAAAGCATAGAATACTTGTCAATATGCGTTTCTTTTCTTTGATTATGGTACATCTTTTATGTATGTACATACTCATATATAGACTGAATATTAATTAAATGCACAAGATATTAATTTTAATAGATTTTATAAAAATCTTAATTCATGGAAAGTTGTTTACTATTTAAGTTGGAGATACGAATTTATCAATTTCTATTTTTGAATTTTAGAAAACCTGATATTATATATTCGAAAATATTAACTTTCAAATTCTCGGTATAAACGATCAAAATTGTTTAAAATACTGTCGTGATTATTATTTTTATTTTCAGTTTGTTATTACAATTTCTCAATGAGTACGAACATGCTTAAACAAATGTTGCAAGCAAAGTACAAAAGTAAAAGAGAAAAAAAATGGATTGCTTGCGTCGTTGTTTCATTCTTCAAGCTGATAAAAAACCACTTGACAGTATACTTGGCCAAGATGTAACAAACCGCAGCACGTGAAAGCAATGCGAGGAAAAAATGTTTTACTGCACTGTGCCTTTCACAAACTTATCAGGTTCAATATTCTGGGCAAGCCTATGCTATTAGACTGTGAGGAGTCGTTTAACTTGTGTAATCACTATACAGCGGTCCGAAAAAAATTCGACAAGCGTGTTAATAACAGCCATTCTACCTTTGGATCACCTTTTAACTCTTTTTGCTATACATGACACACACGCACGCACGAAACTTTTGATAGAAAGATTGTCGAGGAATATACGGAGATTTAATGTAATTATGAGACCTAGGACATTGAATGACCTATGAAATATTTAACGTTGTAGAGGTTTCTGTTTTCTTATTTGTTTTCATTTTCAGGAAATCTACAACTCAAATCTAAAATAAGGTTTAGTACCGAAAAAAAACCTAAAATTTCCAAGAGGTGTTTCCTCAATTTCATCTTTGCAAGCAACATTCCAAGAGTACCTATTGATTAAACGAGTCCCTGCAACCATTAATAGTCATGGTCAGTAAATGAATTTTCGCTTTAGTATAAAAATGGTGCAAACGTGGTATTCTTGGGATATATTTTTAAATTTTCTTTACTAGAATTACGGGAAAGAATGATTATATTTTAAATTTAGCCTACTCTATCATCATTTGATTTATAAAGTTATTATACCATTGAAAATCTTAAAAGTATTTTAAAAAAATATCACTTACCCGCAAGAGGTGGCATTTTTTCTGATTGTTCTTGATCTTGTGTGAGTTCGTTACTGGAATTGGAGTGTGGTCGCAGATTTGGTACGGCGACCAGGGCTAATGATAACAACAAGACCATCAAACAAGTGGCGGGCTGTGCGCTCTTGTTGCCCTTTTGCACGAGTGCCTGCAGCCTCTTAAGCTGGCCCGCCAGACTCTGATTCTGCGACTGGAGCGCCTTGATGCGTTTCAATAGTGTCATGTTTTCCTCGGTACACTGCTTAACGCGATCCTCTAATCCATCCACGTACTCCTTTTTCCTCTTCCGTGAATCTTGGGCGGAGATTTTATTACGAATCTTCCGCCTGATCCTTTTCAATTCGCGTTCCTCATGCTTCGTCAGCGGATAATGAGTTGGAAGCGTGATTCCTTCTTTTTGAAGTAGGCGTTTCTCTTCAGCGTTCAGTTTTAGCCTGGGGTACGGGGATTCTGATTCTGAGACCTCGTCGCTTGAGTTGCAGCCTTTCTCACTGCTGGAATCTTCTTGCTTGATAGTCATCTGTGAATGGAAATGAAAATAATGAGTATATGTGTTCATACGTGTTATTATGTGGTTAAAGTTTCACTTCGTCGAAAGTTCTACGAACATCGGTTAGTTTTCTGCTTTCATATTTTCCAAGAGAAAGATCAGAACATACAAGAGATGGGAAATGAACACGCAACAGGTAAATTTTGATACATGATAAATTGTGTTTCAGTTAGATACCTGAACTGGTTTGTTAATTATATTAGCCTGATTTATTTTGAATCCTTTGAGATTTTTTGCTTGCGAAGCATTGATGATCTTGATAGTTCGCACTTCCTTCATGTCTTTCAGACTTACTGGCAGCAAGATTGATCTTGGGTTACCGGAACCCATCGACGTAACGCGTATCAGTTGTCTGATATTCCGTTTGCCGTTGCACGTAATATTACGAAGGCTTATCGTGTTGTTTTCCTGAGGTGTTATGTGAATTTGTTGTTGTTTCGGTGTTTTGTCTGAAACAGGATGATTTGTTCATTTTTTACTCCTCCCTTTTATTGATAACAATATTTGATCGAAACTAAGCCTTTTGTATTATTTTTTAACGGAGAGCCATATTAGAATTTTGTTCAATTCATTATCCTCACAATCGTGTAGATTTAGTTGTTCGATAGTTGTTGAAATACCAACAAGATAAGATGTTTAAATCATACTCCTGGACTGCGATATAATAACACAACATAAAGAACGTTGAATTCATAAATAAATGAAAGTATTGACTCTTCTTGCGGCAAACAATATTCAAATATAATTGTATTTATTATTCCCAAACTGTACTATAAGATAAAGAAAACGCGATTAAAAATGGACTAGAATTGATCTAATTTCAAGTACAGAATAATTCAAATCTTTAATAAATGCAACCATATTTTGAAAATTTCTCTATAAAGTTTACAAATATTATGCATCTTAGAAAGTCTTCGACTCTAATTTCTGATTCGTTTGTGTTGCAGAAATATATTCTTCACGAAATGAAAACAAAATCGAGTGCCGGCTGAAAATGGCACGCTTAATTGCTTATAATATATTATATAAGATTTACAATTTTGAACGGCAGTGTTACTTGATACTTGAAATTGTACTTTACCTAAATCGATAACCGGTTGCTCTGTGAGAATAGTCGTGTTATTAATATCCGCGAACGTGTTATTCGGGTTCACCACAGCTACGAAGGTTTGCTCCGTTTCCGTTTCCTCGGGTACGTCCATGGTGGGTGAACCGATACTAGAACTAACTACCGATCTGACAGGACTATCCATGCTGGCCACCGACTGATTAGGACTACCCAAAGACTCCAAGTCCACAATATTTTCCGGGCTGTTCATTTCCGAGTTGCTGATCTCCGTTTGATCTTCCTCTATGGGTAGAAGTGGGCTTAACTGCTGCTCGCAAGACAGACTTAATGCACTTGAAAGCCCACTATCCGACGAGGATGACGGAATCGCTTCCAAATCATTCTCGATCAGATTGAACTGATTATCTTCCAGTTTAAAAATGGAATCTAGAAAGTCGTCCGTGTTTGTTGGCCATTCTTCCACCTTGAAAATCAAACGAATAATGAGGAAATTTTTCTTTTTAAAGATGATAGTAATATTTTTTATATAAATCTCTAACTAGCTAACAATAAAAGATTGTAGCCATAACTCTACCATCAATTTTAATTTTAATCTTAAATATCTTGGTACATGTCATACCAAATTCTTTAGAGGGAGATAAAAATAAAAATATTGATAGTTTGTAGTTGGGGTGTTATTCTATTTATTCTCGTTCTTGTACTTTAATTAAATTAAAAGTAATTAATTATACAAGCATCAACAGAAGATAATATTAAAAACATTTCTAATTATGTTCATGTAATTTCAGGTTAAATTCTTTTGGGTTATTTATTTGCTGAGCGTGACTCATACAATCGTTGCGTATAAGAAATCGAAAATGGACGAAGTTTACTTTTAGTAATATATTTCCTTGGCTGTATTGCAATCGCATCTGTTACGTGTAGTTTCTTCAACGCGTGGTATTGTGCATTTAGCTCAGATTGTTAACCCGACGGTTCCACAATATTATGGTAGGAAAATAACAACTTTTAAAAATACGTACTCCACTTAAATATCTGACTGAAAATGAGATTAATCGCCTTAAAAAATGTCCGTTCACGTAGAGCTTGTGCGGCTTACACGAATCAAATATTTGACCAATGTCGGCTATTTAACCTAGTTTCCAAGTACAATAAATATACTACACTTATACGTTTTTCCATTTTGTCGTGATACCTTGAATCCGGAGAAAAAATGAAAAAAAAAATAAGAGATATTAATAAGTTTAAAATATTGAAATTATTTAAAATATCTGTACCTTAATTTTACCATTAATATAATTTTTCCCATAGAGTTCAAAAAGTTTAAAAATAAGTCTGTAAGTACGTAAGATATTCCTGTGCTAAATGCTTCGGCAATGAGTATTCGTTCTGTGACACAAATTCGACAATTGCTTATCATTGTTTTCGAACTGTATGTAAAAAAGAGAAAAGCAAAGGTTATTTAACTATAACAGATTAAATGTATCCCAACAGAATGGATCTCGTGCTTTTGTTAAAATTTTTTCTTCATCTGAAACCTTTTGTTCACAAAAATCCACAGGAAGATTATACAGAGCAATTACGCAAATGCAAGAACACTTGTAAGTACACGCTACAAATCGGTCGCGCTCAACCGTTTCCCATGAAAATGAGAGGTCAGAATTTTTAAGACTATATAGAAAGGAGTCCCGTAACATAACGGGACCTTCCGTTTCGAAGGTCACTCGTTACGATGAGTAGGTTTGCATTCTTGTTCTGGATTCCATGCATAAAGCCATTTCGAGTTAATGTAGAAATAAATAGTCATAAAATAGTAAAGGATACGGTGAAAAACTATATACGTAAAGTTATTCACATGTAAAGAAAGATCTATATGATAATGATTCCACAAAGTCAACTAAAGATCATCGATTCATTATACTTAGCAGTTAAATTCGTAAGTGTATTTTTCCATTTTCTCTCTTTCTAATAGCTTTCTCTTTACTTCTATTTTACTTGTTCAATTAATCACGCGAATTGTTCTATTTGACTTTAACTATTTCTTATCGAGTGTGTACTTTATTCTCTCTAAATTACCCTATATTTCTGATCACTATGTAATAGAGTTGGATTGTATACGAAGGACCTTTCTCGTAGCAACAAGATACAAGGCAGAATACACAATCAAATGTTCATCAAAGGCAACAGAGGTTCCAATATGGCGGTGCCGCGCACGCACGTGCATCGGATCATTCCATATGTTACAAAAGGATTTCGGCGTGATTATGTCGTAACGAGATAAAAGCAAAAATCGGTTATTCTCCTTGAAGCTTGAAGAAGAACTTGAAAAAGTGAGATTTCATCCCAGTAGTATTTTAATTGTTTCCTATATATTATTCCAACACCAATAGTGCGTTTTTTTCTCCAAAAGAAACACCATTCACATTTTTCTTTCTATAGCATAGTATTGCGCATTTAATTTTTCGTTAATAAAACTTTTATTAATATCTTTATTGCTACAAATTGTGCATTTGAATAATTTACTTACATTAATAACAGATATAATAGAAAATCGTTTGAAATCTTCAACGCACGATTGTTATACGACTTATGATAAGAAGTAAAACTATCTGTAAGGAAACCGATAAACCATGATGATCGATAGAGATACCAAGCAACAAGTGTACACGCACGTGGGTGGCTTATACACCATATGTGAACAGGAATTAACGGCACACGCTCGAATAACGCAAGCATCTGATCAATTGTGCTTATAATTAGCAACAATGCATCACAGGAATTCCTTTTCATATTATATACCGATCATAATATAATCGATTAACATAAAAGCAAATTACAGTTGTGTAGATATTTATAAGAATATTAGTTTAGCCATATGTTGCAGTCCAAAAATGATGAAAAATTAATTTTTGCCTAAAAATTTCAATTGTTTGTTTGTCAGGTTTCTAGTGAACTACGTATTCGTATTTAAATAGATTGCTCCATCAGCCAGTTGAGCGTAATTGAATATGATGGTTAGCAATAAAAATAAGGGTTGCCGTCTCGCTAATCGAACGGGAAATTGAAGATGCAATGAAAGTGGCACAATCCACGGTGAAATGTACCACTACTCTTCGCGTTTTGTGCGTATCTGGAAGTTCTTCCCTACCAGTGGAGTTAAACTTTGAAAAGAAAAATAACTGCCTAAAACGTAAAATTCGTCCGTTTTGCCGGGTTTTTGTATATTTCTAATATTCACATCGATGTCATTGCATACGGTTGACAATATGAGGTCGATGTGTAGCGATAGAATCCAGCTTTCTTCGATAAGCCGACCAAGAAGGAATGTCGTATTTTGCTTTAGAAGCCGGACGTCGGTCGAATTCGCGTATATTCCGATGATACATCAGACTTTTCGTTACATAAAGGAAGTCTATTTTCGAACAAAGTGTTCCCGGAATTTGGAAGACGGCGTTAATAAGAAAGTCATTCGATAGTATTACTATTTTAATTGGACAATCATTATCTCTGTATAGTCTATAAATAAAAAAAGATTCTGGTCAAATTTGATGAAGAAATCTCCCACTATTCCCATCAATGTATACAAACAAGTTCGTTTTCTTCTAGTCCGGAGAGAAGTTGTTCGAAAGCTATCGGACATGAAAAGGGATATACACGTGAACGCGCGCGCGCGCATGCATGCACACAAACATGTACGCGCACGCAAAAACAAAACAAAATGACAAAAGAAAAAAAAATTGAAAATAAATAAATGAGATAATAGCGTGTAGCAAGGACTCACCGCGATGGCGTCGTCGTTGTAACTTTGATCTGTGAAAGGCTCATCCTTAATGTCGCCTTTCAAAAATACATCCTCTCGCGGGAAGAGGAAATCCATCAGGTTCATATCTGACGACATGCCGGACCACGGTTGCTAATTACCACGCGACACACTGGTCGATCGTACACTTTACGTGTATGTGTTTGTTATATGCAGAGTGCACGATACTACTACGTTTCCATGAAAAACACTGTTCTATGCACTGCACCAACGACACACCTCAACGCGATATACATCGACCGACTAACGGAGGAGAGGAGCTCGTCACGGATAGACGGACAGACTTTGCGCCTGTTCGCCCCACCCTGTCGTTCTTATTGCACCGAGAGAGCGAAAAAGACAAAGATATCGGTTCTTGGAGCTTACTGCTCTTCTTCACTTAGACATTTTTCACTTTACCGTGCAGCTGGCTCACCCACCGCTCCACTTCGAGCGTACCGAGATATTCTCAGTGACCGTACGCCAGCTAATGTCTAGCACCGTTGATCAGCAACGAACTGTTTGAAAGATGACGCGAATACTCAATCCTCGGAAGGCTTATTGTCAATTAAACTGCCAGCGTGGCAGTATGAACGTCATACGAGCGCACTACTTTGCGATGAAGCGATTGGTCAAGAAAGTTCGCGACTTGCGATAGGTAGATTCAGTATCCCCGGTATAAAGGCTACGTATTTTTTGAATATGATGAAATAATTACCTGTTGTTGGACAAAATTGTGATTCTTGTATGGAGATCCTAATTGGAAACTCAGGATAATGTTACAATTACAAATACATAAATATCTCGTTTAGAATTTGAAAATTTTATTAACTATTAGGGTTTTATGAGATCCTAAAAATATGGAAAGGAAATTCTAGATGAAGAAAAACTTACATTTTATTTGTTAATTATATAGTAAATAATAGATGTTTACTTCCCTAAATGATATGCTTTTGAGCGTTTTTAATGATATGTATGAACATAAATAAATCAGAAAAATTCAATTTTGTAGGTAGACTTGTGACATTATTTTCGACATTTTGGTCGACACTAGTTTATATAGATAGCTAACCCAACGTTGTTCTTTAGCCACTGGCTGATAGACTATTCTTCTGCCTGATGGCAATCTGTTATGCTGATATTCTCACCAATAGCAATTATAATTTCATTTTTATATATATACATATATATTTTTCAAATTCTAGCTTTTTAATTGTCTATGCTTAAAGTCGGCTGCATTAATCTCACAAATGAATCCAAAATGAATCCAAGGTTTTCTAGAATGGAACTTTCATTCTTCTCTTAGATCGTGAAATAGGTTGGTTAGAATGAGAATAAGCCGGAACGATACATTATTCCTTATTTATTCCATACGTCACTCTATTTCTGTACGCTAAGCACAATCTACGAACTGCAATGCTCGAAGTAAAAGGATATGATCTCTTTTCACACATTGTAGATTGTATAACAATTAAAGTTAATTTTAACAATTAAATTTAGTCTTTTTTATATGTAGATAGACTTGAGGTTTTACAAATTTGAAACATTGTTAAAAGTTAAAAATGAAATTATTCAATTGGCAAGAAAGTATTTTCAGTGCTCATACATAGATAGTGACGTTGTGATTGTTTTGAAAGACTTGTCAGCATTGACTTTTTGTTTTGAAATTTGATATTAGTCACATTTAGGTTTCGTTATAACCAAGCTGTGTGTAGTTTCATTTGTGGCTGTTAGTTTAGGGTCAACTTAACATGCAAAAACGAACATTTTCGGTATATTTTATTTTTGTCTTTCCCTAAAGGAAAGAAAACAGCTAAGGCTCGTAAAGAGATATGTGAAGTTTATGGTGTTGACACGTATAACAGAGCGCACTAGTCAGAAGTGCTGGTTGAAAAAGACGTTCTGATGATTTTTTACTCAAAGATGATCAACATTCCAGTCAATTAATTGAAGTCGATGATGATCAGATCAAAACCATAATCTAAGGAGATTGTTATATAACTGTTTGTGAGATGCAGAGAGATTAGATGTATTGCACGCAACAATTGAAAATCACTTAAAATGTCTTTGAGTCGTTAAGAAGCTTGATATTTAAGTTCTGCATGAATTGAAAGGGATTCATTTAATGTAACAAATCAACATTTACGATATGCATCTTAAGAACAATGAATGCATTCTTTTTTTCAAATGAATCATCACTGGTGATGTAACATAGATCATCTATAGTAACATCATTTGAAAACGATCATGATCCAAGCATGGTTAACCAGTGTAAACCACAGCGAAAGCTGAATTGAAAAGCTGTATATTTTGCTGTATAAAAGCTGTATAATTGAAAAGTGTTGTATATTTTTAAATGCTTCCAAGGAATCAGACGATTGATTTAGACACTTAATGTTAACAACTGATAAAACTCGCTGAAGCAATAAAAAAAAATCAGAATTGGCAAATTGCAAAGGAATTGTGTTATATCGTGACAATGAAAGATTTAACACATCTTTTGTAACTCGTAAGAAATTAATGACGTTTGGTTGGGAAGTAATGTCGCATCCATACAACTCTGACCCGACGCCATTGGATTACCATTTATTTTGAAATTTGCAAAACTCTTTGAATGGTAAAATTTTCACCAACGACGATGACCTGAAATTGCACTTGGTTCAGTTTTTCGCTGATAAGGAATAGTCGTTCTATGAGTGCAAAATCATGAAGTTACCAGGAAGATAGCAAAAGATCATTGAAAAAAATGGAAAATATATAATTGATTAAAATGTGTATTCTTTGTATATAAAAGATGACTTTTATTTCACAGTGTACAAAACCAAAAATAATTTCTTGCCAATTCAATGTGTTCTCAGTAATCTTTGATATCTTGCCATCTCAAAGGCTATATAATTGTAAAAATAATTGTACAGTATGATGATAAAAAATTATTAAATTTTTTTTAGGAAATATTAGATATTTTAAATTATATTAACAATTATCTCTTGTGTTATATTGCAAGTTCTTTTATTATTGTTATCTTCATAGAAGGGTTAGAGATATCTATATGTAGTTGGAATTAAATCATTATTAGACTTCAGGATTTCTGTAACATATTAATAGTGTTCAGGAAATTATTCCTTCTAATATTTTAAATTGTATTATTACCATTTTTGTTTAGTATTTTTTCGTTAAATGTTATGTAAAATGTACACATACGTTAATGTAACGAAAGTAACATAGTCCAATCGCAATAAGTGTTCCTACTAGGGTTATAAAACTCCATCCTTCCCAAGCATAAAAGGGAGTTCCAAATTCCAGTGTTTTTCTTGCACAGACACCCATTCTTTATTAATTTTTTTATTCAGATATTGAATTATAATCTTTTAATGATTTCGAAACAGTTTAATGCATGAAATAGAGAATTTTTTGATAACATACATAGAAATTTTGAATGATTTTTGAATTAGAGAAAGAGAATATTCACGCTAGAGGATATTCTTAAAAGAAAACATATGTTTGTTAATTATTTCTGGACTTAAAATGAATTTAATGCTAAACAAAAGGAATTTAATGAATTATAAAAAACTATTTAATCGTATAAGTATTTAATGTTTTATAAAAATATAAAAAAGAGTAAATATTTAGTATTTATTAGTCGATAATCGATGTGATCTGAAAATGCGTTCAACGTGTGTGAATTTTAATTCCTCGCGCACACGCACGCACGCACGCACGCGTGTGGTATAACATCTATATAGAAAGGTTAATATTTGAGAGTAAACAAAAATATGTTAGTTATAATATTTTATTAAGCAATCAAGTCCTTTTTAAATAAAATACACAGAGTGTAACTTGAATGAAGAAAATGAGAAATTTATTCTGTGTCCATGATTGTGGATGCAAGTTATTTAGCCTTTAAATATTTCTAAGGTTATATATCGGATTAATCATACTTATCGTGTACGTTTCTTTTAAATGAATAGAGAGGAATTTTGTTGGCAAAATCATTTTATGATGTTACATACACAGAGATGTTACTTAAATAGAAGAAATTATGTGTAACCTGTTAACGTCAGCTATGGAGACTAAAGTAACTAGTAAGACCAGTAGTTTGAAGGCTCTGTTGCTACGAGCATGGAGAGAACGTTGGAGTGATTTACAATGGGGTATCAATATTAAAACTGTAAGCATTGTGTTAAGTAAGAAAATTATGATTGCTTGTTCTAGTTGAAAAGTTACCGCTATATATAATGCTTTTTATTGTTTCAGATTTTACCAAGAGGTGTCAGCGGAGATGTGTATAATTTAGCAGACTGTATATTACAGCAAGCGCTGGTAGGACTTGGCCCGAACCAATTAGTATTATCGTATTTGAAACATTCTTTAAGTTCTCAGGTAAATGTAATGTAATTTATAGATAATTCATTATATTATTATGGTGATGAAATAATCAGATGTAATATAAATTTATAGTTGGTTTCCTATGCTGCTGTGTTACAACGAATAAGTAAATACGATGCATTTCATAAGCCCCATTGTATCTTAAGTCTTCTAGAATTCTTAGAATCTATACAAGTAGGAATAACATGTCGAGGTAAACCAGAAGAGGACCTCTTGGCTGCTGCTGTATTGTCGATAGTACATTGGTTGCTGCAGTGTTATTTACATACGTTAACAAAGATGCCCCAGAACAGTCCTTTAACTCCACAACCCACAGAATTGATGGACAAACCTGCTAGTATATTGAAACAGATGCTCAGTTCTGATTTTCTCTGTGCTATGATGTACTTAGCCAAATACGATGACAAAGATTTGTACATAGAGGTAGTGAAGAAGTGTCAGGAGATTGAAACATTATCGAAAACTAGTAATTTAAAATCCTCTGTTCCAATAGAGGATTCTCTGAAGAAATTGTGTAACTTAGAGATTGACTGCCTAGCTCTGTCAGCTGAAATGACACACATGGAATCGATAACTCACTGCCTACAGCCCTTATTCGCAGTTCAAATATTATTAAATCCTAGCACAGAAACATCCGTATTTGTTAATCAAATGTTAATGGTTCAAAGACTGAAGAATTACACGAATTCGAGGTTGTACTGTGAAATAATTCGTGCGTGTTTAATGTGCTTGCACAACGTGACTAGTACGTTCAAAGAATCGCAGTGGGGTGCATTGACATTTTTAAAAGTACCCCATATTTTGAAGGAGTTACACTTGGCGCATTCAAGCGGGGATGATAAGTCAGAGTATTCTCAGGATATTCTAGATGCCTTTGAATTGTTACTTCAATTTACTCCTCTCCTCGATATAATGGATACTGCATGTTCCTGTAATGGCGTAGAGTGTTTGTTAAACGCGCTGCAGAAAGTAAATTTAGTCACAGAGAAACAGGCAAAGCAATTAAGCAGCCGAAGGGAAGGTGTGACAGCTAGCTTGCCAAAATTGGAGTCCTCCACGTCTACAACTTCAATTCCGAAAGTAATTGTACGTGCGGAGCCTACGTTGTCTGGAATTTTGAAAACGTTGAACGCAGATTACATGAAGATTCATGAGGCATTACTTAGCATGTTGTATCAAGTTCTTACTGGGAAAAGTTTTGAATTGATGCTGGCAGTGGCCACTGTCGAAGGAAAGTTGAAAACTTTTGTCACCAAATTGATTAAGTTTAACGAGTGTAGCAAACAGATTAATGAATCTGTTCCATCAAAGACTGTGGCAACAAGAGCAATGTTGTTTGATGTATCATTCCTCATGCTGTGTTCGATAGTGCAAACTTATGGATCAGATGTGAGTTAAAAAGCACTGATGTACTTTACTTTATCGTTTTACACTATACTATATTTTATTTTATTTTACGTTACTAGTAGTTACGAAAATATCCGAAAAATTAGTCAAAAATGGTCAGAGCCATTGTTGAATTCATATATGGTTAAATGAATTTATTTCTTTTACTTATAATGATCACTAAATGAACGTTCTTCAGGCCGTTTTAGAAGAAGGAGGAGGAGACACGTTTTTTGAGCAATGGGTACGCGAATGCATGCCTGAACGAAATCAACCAAAATCTCCCCAAAAAATGTTACAAAACGTTAATCCTGCGAGAGTAGATGCATTGTTGGCGCAGATAAATTCTCCGGAATCTGATTTTAAATCTAGTAATATGAAATGGCACATAGCTTGCCAGTCGGCTATGGGTGCTGTAAAAGAGCTTCTTTGTGCATGGGAGAGCGATGTACTTGGAGCTAGCGACGTTAAGAGAGCTCTGGATGGTTTACGTGCAACTGCGTGTTGTTTGCCAGTATGTGCTGCAGCTTGGCTTTGCGCATATATGAGTATTACTCATCAGGATGCTTTATTGAAACCAATGAATATGGTCCAACACTTTTTGACGCCACTTCCTGGGGATGAGATGCAAGACAATCTTAAAGAACGGTTAGACGGTGAATTAATTATCTTGAAATTTATTGTCGATAAATTCGTTAAGTTAAAGAAAAAACTTGTTTCAGATCAAGTCTGATGTCTCAGATCATACGTAAAATGCAATACGATGTCCATCCTCCTCCTCAGTCGAAAACGAAGGTGCTTTCGATGTCTCATAGGTACATGCTAGTTTTTCTTGAATGTGTAATGCTAATTTGTGGAGCTACATTATATTTCTCGTTTTTGATAGTATCATATCCAGACAACCCATATTGGAACAATTAGAAACAGTGTGGAGAAACATAAATCAACGGGGCTGGATAAATATTCAAGCGACACAATCTTTAGAATCTTTATTAAATACCGGTGGTTCGTTGTGGTTTGTGACGAATATAGTGAAGGAAGTTTTGAAGTATCGTTACCAGGAAGAATTGGAACAAGCTGTAGATTTAGCATTCGCCATTTTTCACCTTGATATCGAAAACTGTACCTTAGATCTCATTAATCATATCATTCCTCAATATTTATATAATTCGTTACAGTAAGTTTTTCATTCGATAAATTTTGAATTCCTCCATCTATTTTTTGATAGCCCAGAGAGATATGAGAATTGATGGTAAAAAATAATTTCTTGCAGAAATGAAGAACTCGTAGAACCACAATCGTCAGTGTTAGCAAAATTGTGCGTGTATTGTATATTTTCCACGTTAGAATGTAACAATTCAAATCCTTGCCGCAGGAATAATCGGAAACGAGTGCGCCGAGATTTAGACGCGGATGAACTTGATGCTCTTGGTGTACCGGCAAATAAAATTTTACGATTAAACGAAATAGGAGATTCTAATCCTATATTCGGATCACAGAGTCCGCAAGCTCAAGGATCAACTAACGGGCAGAAATCGGTTGTGCTTATGGATCCTCTTTTATCAGCATTGAATAGATTGTTCACGATATTCACATTTCTAGCTGGTAGAGATGGGGAAGTGTCTCAACAGACTCACTTTATACTTCAATTTCTACGTCTGATGGTACAGTGTGGAAAAGACAGAACTCGCATTGTATTACAAGGAATGCCGCAAACATTAGTAAGTTATTGGATCTATTTTTCACTTTTCTCTTTTATGTTGTTAGTAATGATTGAATGATTAATTGTGTTTCTGTTGGTTTATATAAGGTGCCATGCCTTCTGAAAGCACTGCCTGAACTATTCACAACTGATATCCTGTTAAGATTTTATGATATTCAAACAGCAGTTGGGCGGAAAACAACAGCGCGTGATTTATGCATGCTGAGAAACATCAATCTGAAACCTTCGAAATAATCCTAGAAGAATATGTCGATTAAAGGACAAATATAAACTATAAATAGTGAAATGTCGATTGTATAATTATTTTTAAATGTACGAATTTATTATTGAAAGAAAATGTTCTTTTTAAACACTCACCTTTCCTTTTCATACGCTCTTATTCATTAAGTACATCAGGGTTATATAAAAGACTAGTCACAGAATTGAAAAATGTTAATTATCTCGGATAGTTTATTTCTCTGTTTTCCCCCTCCTTTAAACTTATAAACACTTTTTGACAAATCGCTATAAATAACTCTTACATTGTAAAGGTAGTATGTACAATAAATGATACAGACGAGTTATTCCCGAAGCGAATATTTGTACACGATATAAAACATGTGTGTTATATGTACGAGAGAGTATAATGATCGAATTCGATTCCGATTCGATAGAGATAAACATCTGTTGGAAATAAATTTTCACGTTTGTGTAGACATAGGAATATTTACATAATTCTTAATTTTCCCAGGAAATCGATGATAAATTTCGATAGAGCTGAAGTGTACAGAGTATCAACTATAATTGTTTTTCATAACTAACGCAATCGAAATTATTGGAAAGAATGATAGAAAGATCCCGCACAAATAAGAATTGTCCACACCCACCAACCACATTTCTTGTATTTATTCACAGTGGAAGCACAAGTAGGCTCGAGAGCTAAGAAAAGAGAACGTATTTACAACCACGGGTGCCAAGACGGATCCATTCGGCACAAATTGTCGTGACTGTTGGCTGCAGCAACTAGGGTACTGACTTTACTGTCGGTCCCGTCAAAATTGGCAAGAGAATTTAACCTTCCAACAATGGCATTAACTGCTTGAGTGACAATCGTTATTAGAATTTCGCCTTTCATATCGCGCGGAGTTTGCGATGCATTTTCAGCATCCTCTTGCTTCTTATTATGATCCGCAATTACTTCGTCCCGGAGAATTGCACGAAGGATTGTATGTACTTTGAAGGATGGTTGGACTAAACAACGCGCCGTGGCAATAGCACTCGCAGTCAGTGGTCCTGATACACCTACACGTAATTAATTATCTTTCAAGCACTTGATAATAATATTAAGTATACATAAAACGAAGTAATACTGACTGTACGAACCTGTACTGGTGAGGAATTCCAGAATATTGGGGGTCAATCGGAAAGGAACTGGCCTGTTGGCATCCAGCTCGCCGGATGTGTCGTCAACGTCAAATTTAAAGTAAGCAATATTGATTAGGCCTGAATCCTGATGTACATACATCATATCTGGGTTCAATCTTGTCAAATGAAGTACGTATTCGGCGAAACAGGCCAATGATAATTGCAGAGTGAACTGCGAAACCGATGTTTATACATTTGGAATAATAATACAAAATAAATTAAATAAACATTTATATAGAAAAGAAAAAATAATGCTACCATTTTTCTGAAGGTCCAATAGTCCGTCGCACCTGGGAATGTTTTAACAGCCCAGTCCTTTAGCATAGTTTTGGCAACCATCGTCGTTTGCACTTCTTTCAGTATGTCTCTTAGAACTTGATGACTCGCCTGTGCGCCTCTAGCTTGCACCGTTGCCAATCTGTCGTAATACCTAGCTATGGGCGCGTCATGCTCTATACCGAATTTCGCACAGCCTTGTTTGTAAATGTCTAGTAAAGAAACCGAAGCCGGGTTGTCTTCGACTAGTCGCATTTGAGGCGAAACAGCGACCACACGGGGAACAGTGAAGTGCAAGAATCTTCTCGAGGTTTCTTTTTGTTTCGCCAGGTAATGGTTTAACATACGTAACAGCTGCAAAACACGTTCCTCGCGTCTCGCATCGCCAAGTCCAGCATCGTTAACAACTAAATAAGGGTATAGACGACCATTATGACCACGAATGCGCAATCTTCTGGCCGCTGTGTTGTGACGTTGAACAACTTCGACTCTGGGCATAAATCTAGCTATTCTCACATAGTAATGAGAGTGCTTGGGTAACAGAAATTCGCCTGGAAGTTCCACTTCGGCGGTCTTCAAGCTGAAGTTGCTTAGGAATCGACACTTTTCCTCTATTAAAAAGGACCTGTTGATAAGAATATCGTAATTATAAAGTTAAATATATTTCGGCTACAAAACTCTTCTTTTTTGTAACACAACACACATTGCAATCCTTTCTTTCTCTCTTTTCTTTTCTTTCCTCTCCTTTTTTAATGAAACAGAATTTGATAGAAATTCATCAAAGTGAAAAAGATTTCATTGAAGTGCAAAGCTCTTCTGAGGTATGGTTTGTTACAGGCGCGAGAGGATGATCGAAAATTGAGAAGGACCAATGTATCAAAGTAGACTTGAAATGAAACGAGCATCATATTGTTGTAGAATTGGGCCTACTTTGGTAATTGCTTAGTTTTTCCTTCTAGGATTTTGATCCACTTTTTCAGCTTGCTAATCAAATTGTGCAGCAACCTCGCTCCAGGTACGGTGAAGTCGAAGTCGCTCTTAAATTGACCTTTCATCTTTTGGAAAACGGGGTCCTGAACGGTAGCTTGAGCTCTTCGCGCCAATGATTCTGAAGCCGCCGAGCCGAACGTGTTGTTCACGTTTTGAGAGGAAGATATGTTTTCTGGGATTTGAAGGGAAAAAAGATCCTTCTTGTATACACCAGCATTTAAATGCTATTACCGGAGCTCAAACGCTGTAACTTACCAATTCCTATACCGAAAGTCGAGACTAATTTCTTTACAAAGTTCAGGGTGTGCGGAGTTATAGTTGCCTCGCTTACGGCGCCACGATTTTCAAACGCTATCGCGTAGCACTTGGCCAGACCTTGCCTCAGTTGCCTGAGAACTTCTTCGTACCAAGTTTCTCGGAACCACACCATCTGAGAGATGCGCAGAAAAGTTAGTTATAAAAAAACATTTATTCAATTATTTTTCACGTCACATGTCATGGTTAAAAAGAAGGTGTGTGTAATTATATTTGTGCTAACCTGATCTACGATACCCTCTAAGCTAGACAAAATAGTAGGATGAATATCCCTCTGCATATGCATAATCTTCGAGCATCGCCACATAGGTGGTGTGGCTCGAATTGGTCCCGTTTCAGGTACTCCTTGTTGTTGCACGTTCCCCGCGCCTCCACGACCTTCGACGCCCTCCTGATTCTTACCGGCAGCCAATTCTGCACTCTTGTACCTTTCACGTTGTTCGATCTTCAATGTAAGATACAAAGTTCTGATCGAAAAGTAGACAGCTTGCGGGAACATCCGTCCAACTTGACTGAGTAAATTCAGGATAACATTCCCCTCGTGTCTAACTAGACACATTAATAACTGAGGTATCCATGGTAACCATTGAATCGGAGGTACGCCTACGGCATATTTATCTACAGCATCCATTAGCGAGGATTTGTCGTCATCATACGTAAGTAGCCAGAGAACTTTCGCCAAGTATTTTCTAGATTTGGACTCGTTCTGGTGTCGACAAGCGTGAAGGAAGCAGGTGATCGCCGAGATTCCAATGGAAATTTGACGCGCATCGCGCGTAAAGATGTGTTCCAAATAGTCACCCCACAAGGCCCAGGCTTTCACCAAAGTATCGTGCAGCTGAACAGCAGCCGAGAAGGCTTTGTTCGCGTCATCGGATCGACCTATTTGCGAGAGCAGCATCCCTTTCAGAGCATAAAATTCTGCGGTCATTTCTTTCGTAAAGTATCGGAGATTCGTCGACTCGATTACCTCGAGACCCTCTTGCAGCTCGTTCTTTCCGCTGACCGAAGCCATCTGTAAGTAACATTTCACTTGTTGCCTGATCTTCTGGAAACAGTCGACGATAGGTACGCTGGGTATCGTGTAAATCCTTGATAGAGAATCCAGGCACACACCACAGAGATTATGCTTTCTGGCTATTTTTCCAAAGTGAATAATCGCCTGGACAGAAGCGTGTACACCGAGCATTGAGTGATTCGTCGTTTGGTCTTGGTGCGAGTCGTAATGACTCGAGATAAAGGTGTAATGGTGTTGTCGCCAGGTGAAGATGTCCGACCAATGGCTTAAGTCATCGGCTATTACAGGCAAACGGTTTCTCCAAGTTTTCACAATAGCTTTCATGTCATGCAACGATGTACTTCTTCCATGCAACAATCCTTGATGAATCTGCATTGCCTCTTGTAATTCCATTATTTGCTGCGCTGCCTGGAGTAAAGGCAGATGCACGTGACTTACTATATGAGGTAATCTGCGCCATTCGCGCATGCAAAGACCGGAGGATAACTCCACGTATCGTTCGACCGCGTTTAGGTGCTGATCCTCGCTGTTGCATATTGCTAGGAAACCTCGATACAGATTCACCTATAAAAATGTTGTTGTTTTTAAGATCAGGAGTAGTCATTTATAATCCTGTACGTCTCGGGACTCGAGAACAATCAACGTCAAAAAAAAAGTAAACGCTTCGATATTAGAATAGTTTTCCCTAAACGACAATAAATTTTCCAAAGCCGGGATACATATTATTAAAGTAAGAGAAAAAAAGAAATTGTTACATTTTTTGACATTGTTGTTTCGGTACTTGTAGATTCAGGATTAGTTCGTTGAGAGAGTGAAAGAAAAATATGATGTACACCTTCCAAGCCATTTCTTTTGGACAGTTGTGCTCCACCTGGGCAAGGGCTTCCTTCATCATTATCCAATTGGGAATACGCCAGGAGCTCTCCAGAATCAAGAAAGGGTTCTTCTCTGCTTTTTTGCTACCATAATCTAGCAACAAATCCCATTGGTTCAGCTCCTTTGCGCATCTTATCCAATGTTGCTCCCAAAGCATCGCTTCTCGTTGTATTTTAAAAGGAGCTGGCGTGGAGACATAGTCCTGTTTAAACTTTGTCATCGCAACATCGTAAGCTCCTTGAGCTTGTTCAAAGAATCCCTGCTGCTCCAGAGCCGTAGCTTGGAGTGTTTCTTTGTAATGAGCATGCTTTTGCCAGAGGCCGGACCACATATCCTCTTCGCATAGCAACGAGTACATATCAGATAGGGAATCCAAGATTTCAGCGTGAGGACTATTGTCAGGCTCAAAGTCATAACAATCCGACTCTCTTTTTATTTTGAACTGACTGTTCCCGTTATCGAATGCCATTTGTTCCAGACTTAGAGTCATTCTATGCCAAAGATTGTGCGATCTACCTAAATACTTCATTAAAGCTGGTCTCATGGACACCGGTGGGTTGCAATGCGAAATCGCTTCGACGAATGTAGCTATTGCACTCGGATGGCAATCTTTTTGAATAACGTGAGTGCCGCTGCAAATAAACGGCACTACATCTGTTATCAAATTGTTTTGTTGATGCTCGTCCAAAATACTCCAGATTCTTGGAAAAGTGTCCAGCCAAACGCGTTCCGCTAAATTTGTATCCATGTGGCAAAGTTGTGCCGCGGCCAGAAGCAATTGTTCTGTTCTGATCTTTTTTGCATACTCTATGAATTCGCCTTGCTTGCCGATCAATTGCGTCAACGTTGCTTTACCCGTGGTAATGATCTCCTCCGGGACGGTAGCTGAATCCACGTTAGACAGATCGATATCTAGAATTTCATCTTTCACGTCGGTAGATTCGGAAATATCCTGAGGTTCCTCCTTTATGGAAGTGTATATCATGAAATTTTTGTGCTCTTCGCTGTCTGTCATGCTTATCAAAGAAGTTATGCTTGGCAGCAAGTTATCCTGATTGGATATCTGTATTTGAGTGGTTGAGTTAGCTGTAACGAGAAGTAATTCGATACATTGCTTGATCCAATAATGAGGACCTATCGCGTCCCAACTCTGACTGCAAATAATGTATAAAAGTCTGTCGTGCAGTCGTCTTCTCATCGATGCATCGAAAACCTCAAAAAATTTCGCTCGTATCTGAGGTTGAATACATCTTAAACCAGACAGGAAGGCAGGTTCTAATTTCGACGTCAATTCAGACGATTTTAGTGTCTCATCCCTATAAATGAAATTAACCAGCTCCAAAAATTGCCTGTTCAATTCCAAATCATCAGGGAACCGTTTCTCCACGTACTGCATCATTTTAACCAGAAGAATCGACTTTTCTCGGAGACTGGGCGCTTGATTTATCGCTATAGGATTTTTATTCTTCATCCACTCCTCTAGCATCTTTGTAATCGCTTTCATCACCTTTATATCTTGCGTTTTTTCTATTAAGCCGACCAGAATCGATCCTATAAATGATTTTCTCATCTCCACGCCCATCACCACTACACGATTCTTTACCAGATCTAAACTAAGGATGAGTAACTCGCTCCCAACTGGATTAGCCTCTGTCTGAGTAGAATGCAGATGATCTTTAGCCATTCTGTGAAGGACTCTCATGAATGGAGTTATCAGTCGATCGATATAACTGGGATTATTCGTGCAGGCAGCTTTCAGCATCATCAATGTACCAAACAACGTGCTTGGTGTGGCTGTAGTATTTTTTTCATATGTCGCCAAACCATCCACTATAAATTTACCAACGGTAGTGTACAAAGTGTCCAATTCTTCATATTTGGAGGCAACTGTGGAAGAAGTTGGTTCTGCTGGGAATATTGTCATCAAACGGGACAATAATCCATGAACCAAGCGAATTACTTTGGTATTGCTGCTTGCTATGCAAGCGCCGATGCCCCTTTGTAATGGCTTGAAACTTGCTAATATTTGTTCTCTTTTCATGACACCGAGCAGAAATGTCAAGACTTCTAATGCCGTGGAGATATTACCATAATTAGGTTGAGGGCTATCTACGCTAGCCAGGACTTTATCCAACCAGGCCAATTTAAGATCGCACGATTGCGGCCAAACGTCCGGCTTCAAGGCCATCTTTAACAGAGCCACGCAACGTCTAGAGAGCTGTTCGCCTGGGTTGCCATGAATCGTGGTAACATCGTTAACTTGACAAGCTAGTCGGAGCAAAAAATTTAAAATCGCATCGGCATGGGCTCGTTCGATAGGTTTCGTTGACCCTGGTTCCAATCTAGGCAAGATAACTGGAACCGTTGCACCACTCCCTGCAGCTGCCTGAGTGGTCATACGTTTCGTTCCACCTGGATCATCATTAATAGGTCGCTTAACAGACCCTATAGCCGTTTTGTTGCTACCAGACTCGTTACTTTCCGCTTCATCTTTTATCCTGTGCAATTCCCATTTGATGATCACTTCTGCCAGTTCCACAGCTAGCCGTCTGTGCTCTATGGTGGCCGTCGGACTGAATCCTAATCTCTGAATCGAGTTGACTATGTGCTGGACCAAGTGATGCCGCACAGGATAATATACTTTGTAGTGTCTAACTACCAATTGAAGAATATGGAATAATTGTTGCATGGAATGTCCTTCTTCGACGATGATCTTTTTGGTCCAGTGCGTCAGCATAGTATTACCATCTTCCATTCTGACAGGCATAGCAGGAGTCAAGATCTCCAACGCTTGTCTGACCACGTTTCTCGCGTCCAATGCATGAGCTTTTAAGAGACTGTGAAAAACTTGAAGAACTATTCTCTTGTGAATGGCGAACTTGGCGATTATGTGGCTGAGAAGCAAGTGACCGTGATACCTGGTCGTAGGATCAACGCAATTTTTTCCTAAAAGACAAGGCCATGCGAATGTCATCAGTCTGCGTAGTTTGTTACCTTGCCTCTTGTTACTGACATCGTGAATGTGTTGAGAAGCCTGCTCCACGAGGAGACACGAAAATTGTAGTAACGAAATACGAACGCAGTCTGCGGAACCAAATGGATTATCCGGATCTATGATCTTACTGATGAACACGGAAACCACATTTTCCGGATTATCTTGGTAAGGCATGGGTGCTCCACCGATTAACTTCATGCCCTCGCCCCTTTCAAAACTGACGGCAAAACAAGGTATTACAATTAACTGTAACACGTTTGCTTTCAATTCCTGAGACAAATTATTGGTAGGAAAATGGTCGACGAATCTGAAGAAAGCACTTCGCTTCCACTCGACTGTATACTCCTGTGCTACAGTATGTTCGAGAAAGTCTCGCAGAAACTGAAAATCAGGAATGAACCTGTCGCAGGTCGCTCTCAATAATTGAAACAGTAAATCGATCTCATTCGGATGATGGCGGAAATAGTGCAACAAAATTTTTACAATAAGTTTCGGTTCCTTCCAGTGACAATAATCGACACTCTCCACCTTTTTATGCAAACCTTGATATTCATCGTTGCACCAAATTTGCTTTAATGCGGTAACCAGCTGGTTCTGGGCCGATAACCATTGTTCATCGAATTTGATCAGGATAGCGATAATTTTAATAGCTTGATGTTGAAGCTCGCTCTTTTCGTTCTGAGCCAAGTTCGAACTCGTCTGAGAATGCGCGAGTAGCATAGTTATCAATCTGGCCGTGCTATTGTGTAATACGTCTCGGAATGGTTTTCCGTCTTTCTGTTTGATAAGAAATTCCAGGTACCTGCTCCATTGTTGATCTTTGATATTGTTATCGTGTAAAAATAAATTCAGGGTTTCTGTCGGGTACCGTAATAAGAATTTCATCAGAGGGATACGAAACGGACTGGATACTTCAACCATCAATGATTTTTCTGTTTGCAAAACGAGTCTGCATAGGATATCGATGAATATCGGAGTTGCCGCAGGGATTTCGTGAAATATCCCTATAATGGTAGCTATTTTCTGCTCGTTCTCTCCGGACTTTGAAATTCCTTTGTGCGCCTGAATTAAATTCTCTAAGAGCTTCTTCAGGTGTTGCAATAACTGTTCGCAGAGAGTGGTACTAAATGTGCTGGGGAACAATTGCGTCAAATAGGAAAGTCTTTTCACACAATTGAGACTCAGGTTTCTGTGATCCCCTAGTGTCAACAACATTGGTCGCATGATGGTGTGTACGGTTTGCATATCTATCTGAAACCCAGCTATGAATTTCTGCATGCACTCAAAAGCCGCTTCTTGCAATTCTGCATTTGGTTTTTCCAAAGCCTTGTACAAAACCCCAAAAATTCTTTCTCGACAGGATACGATGTAGTGGCACGCTGCCAAGGCTCTTAGAGCTGATTTTCTGAGAGGTATAAGGTTCGAAACGGACTTGTAACAGGGTAATTTATTCAGGTTAGCATCCTCAGCCTCGCTAAGGGCTAGAAGCTCTTGAAAGAATACATCGTGTTCTGTTAAATCTATTGTGAAAAGGCGTGGATTCAGCGTTGTGCAAAATGTATTTCCATCGATTAGACCTATCTGAGCGTTTGCTGGTTGATGCCTGAGCAAATGCTTTTTGGGCGGAATCATGTCTGCCAAGACATCTTTGTGCGGTTCCATTACCTCGGTGACCGTTTTATTTTGTATTTCAGCGAGCAAACGCAATGAGGCCATAGCCTGTTCTCGTACCAATGTGTGAGGCGAAGTAACTTGCCTGACCAGCTCGTGGGTGACCTCGTACAAACTCTTATTCTGTGCCTCGATCAACTCTGTGTTTCCATCTTGAATACCAGGATTAACGCAAACTCTGAGCATCTTTTCCAAATTCGCTTTGGCCATGTCTATCGCTCCATTCGATACTTCCTCTGTTAGATCCATCATCACGAACATCAGGGCCTTCAAGAAGACGAAAAGATGATTCAACACCCATTTCGTTGCCATTCTTTCAAAAAGGAACTTGATAGCGATGCAACCACCCAACTTTGCGTACCAGGCACGTTCGTAGCAAAGGGAACACATTTTCTCAGCTACGTATTCCATCAGGGGTAATTGACAGGCTCGTTCCTTCGAGCCGAGAATGTTAGTTGCAGTCTCGAGGATTAATACGAGGGCCAAATGTCCGGATTTATATAATTCTTTTTCTTCGTGGCCCATAATAACAGCCAACGCATCGATCAGAACCAAAGGATCTTGACCCTGCATACGAACTTGTCTCCCAGTTAAACAAAACGGACCAGCCTGTTGCGCTATAGCCACCATAGTATAATGTCTCACAATCGACACAACGGTGCCAAGTACAGAGTGTCTTAGCTCCTTTATCTCTGCAGCGACAAACAATCCAGTTAAAGCTGTTTGCTGAACGTTCCTTGCGACAGCATCTGGGCACTGATAATGAGGACCACGTTGATGCGGGATTTTTCCGTCTTTAAAGCTAGGATGCATGAATAATTTATACAAAATAGCACTGTTATCGTCCAGTCTTAGCGAAGCAGCCAAGTAACAGCTGATCGCTTCCCAACATTGTCGACGGTAAAACGTATCTGTACTGTTTGATTTCAAGGCATTGAACGCAGTCTCGATCACTTTTTCTATAGGGAAATCGATCGGTTTTGTGGGTTCCTGGAAGTAGACTACAATAGCCGGCGAATTGGTCTCTCGGTCATTGTATTCAAGCTTTTGCGGTTCGATCATCATTTTTCGGTTACCACCACCGAATTTTCCTAAAACTCGGAATGCCACGTGGGCTTGATCGGTTGGATTATGCAACGTTCTCCAGAGTGCTTGCATCAGGTCAGCCCGTACTGGTTGTATGTGCTCGTACAAAAAGTCAGGCTGAAGATTGTCCACGCATAACTCGAGAGTGCGTAATCCCTGGCTAACCAAACAGTAACTTCCGTTTAAAGCTGAGACCAAGGGATCCATTAACATCGGTAGATAGGGTAAAAGGGAGCTGAGTCTCACTGGGACTGTCAGGCACAGTTCTACGAATAGGTCCTTCATATGCTGTCTGTGTAAGCCTGATTGTAATCTATTTAAGCCTTCCAACATATTCGGAAGTAGAGGTAAGAATTCTTGATATAAAAGATCGTGTGAACCGCCGCCGATGGATCTGAATAGAGCTCTTAATAAAAGAAAGTAGTTATAAGGTTCCTTTGCCGACATGGCTAACTCTATGGCTCGATTGACGATTTGATTCAAATGGGGCCTGAGCATATGCTCATTCTCAGCCGGGAAAAGGGATACACTGCCAAAAACTAGTTTAAAAAGTCTTAAATATAAATTGCTTCTCTCCACGTTAGAGCCCATATCGCCCATTCTCTCTAATAAATACTCGACTAATATCGTTGCAAAGGTGGACGATATCGTAGGGCTGGACAAAAAGGCACTTCCAATTATCTGCAACGCACAATTCTTGAATATCCTCTCGACCATGTAGTCTATCGAGGTCGAGAATATTTCCTGAAATGTTTGTGGATTCATTTGGGTGAATACGTTCCCAAAGAGCTCCAACACTTCCTTCTCTTCCCTGGTTCTTATCGTCTGAGACTGGGCCGGTCTACCTGGCTGTGCGATAGTACCGATCGTGGGTGGACCTATCGTGTAAATGTCAAAAGCTGGCAATGCCCATTTAACCAGTTTGATATAAACAAGAGTTTCTCTTGTTTGAAACTGATTCGACTGAGTCACTTCGCCAGTTTTGCTATTAATACAGTTCGCAGTGATAGCTTTAGCACCGTGCACTAAGCTTTTCACTAAATTCCTGTAATCAGCCACGTTGTAGCTCATTGCCTGGAAGGCAGGGAATCCGAATTTTGACTTTCCACTTTCTTTCTCTTCGTTCAGATCAGGGATAACTGGTTTAACGTCCTCCGTTTTCACGTCTAAACTAGGCGGTGTCATCTGTTTAGCTTTATTACGTAGAATCGGTATGTAAATCTTCGCTATGGTCTTGAACTTTAATACAAATACTAGGAGAATCCGCATCAATAGCTCTCTACCTTGGGTACTGTTTTCAGCGTCGGACCTTTGCCTTACAGTGTCTACTAAGTTCATTAATAATTTACAGGAGACCATCTGAACGGTTGTTGGAAGGCTCTGATCCAACAAATTTTTGCTGTAAAGATGTACGGCTCTGGATACATCGCTCAACGGTAACGAAAGTCTAACGTGATGAACTAGGTCTGCCAATGTAGAGTACGCCAGAGGTCTAAGGGATTCATGCGTGGTCCATCCTCGACCGATAAATATATCTTCATCAAAAAAACACTCCATGTGTGGTATAAACTTATTTCGAAGGTCCGTGGCCAATATGTGTCTCGATGCGATCACTAATTCTTTTCGTAAATGTGCCACCTCCATAGGACACAGAGTGAATAAACCCAGAATACCTTTTACCAATATCGAACTATGCTGAGATACAACTTCTTGATAGACTCTGATGACGTACGCCAGAAAAGATAGAGTTTTGATCTGAGCACCCATAAAATCAACGAACACCTCCTTATTAAATCCAGGAGACGCTCGATGCTGGGGGCTAGGTTGCAACGTTATGGTCGTAATCACAAGAGGAATGAAATCAGACACATCCTGGTGCACATTCTGTTTGTACAACTGATTCATAAGCACAACTATAATCGGCAATTCTTGTAGCACTTTGAGCGACAATACTGCTTTGGGAATTAGATTGTACTGAAAGATGAAGATTGGCGATTAGGTTGGTTCGTTCTAATTATCTTTTACTCAACGATTGAAAGTTTTGTGGATACTTACCGTAACTACGGTACCATCTGCTGCTTTCTTTTCACTCTGTATAGCCGTGATTGTGAACGTTTCTTTTAAAAGTGCCTCTATGTTTATTTCTGACAAATCCTTTACTCTGAGGGGTGGTCGAGGCTCAAATATTTTTGGCAAGTTCTTTGGCAACTCACTGTACACCGATTTAACGAATTGTAAAAAATATTGTATCTGCAAATGAAATAATAGAGGATTAAAATTGCGTCGAAACACTTGAAACATTTTTAACACAAGACTACTCACTTCTGGATTAAACGTTGGCTTGTACTGTTTGTGCAGTTCGATGATGATCCTTAGGCAGACTAACACGTTCTCCTCGTTGTCGGTTTCCAATAATTTCGACATCAGACTCAAAATCTGTTTCACGTATGGACGTAGGTAATCGTTACTGGGTAATCTATGTATCATCTCTAAAATCAATTTCCTAACTTGTTGGATGTTGTATTCTGATATGAAGTGCGGTTCGCCCTCTTGGAGTATCTTTAAAAAAATTTTCATCATGTGGTCAAGAAATGCCGGATATTGCGAGGAGCACATGATGACCTGAAATAATTCAGTATCCATAAAATAATAAATATCGTTGGACGTAAGAAAAAATTTCGTTGTATCATACGATCGGGAAAAGAAGAATACCTCGAAATTTTCTGACAATTCTTGAGCGGCCTTCAGCTTCAATTCATCTTTCGAAACTGGATCGGCCAGCATGGTCACGTACGACCTGTACGTGTTCATCTGCGTCACTGGGTCCGGTGGTGCCATTTTGATTGTTCAACCAAAGATTCTACTTGCGTTAGGTCTGGTCCATTAGAAAAGCTGCACAGAATTCAAAATTATAAACGTTTCTCTTTTGTTCGAACTTGGTATCGCTAGCTTCATAAAAGAGTAGTAAATTCGTTCAACTTGAACCAGTTTGTTGTATCTTTTATTCTTTAAAATCAATGATGCACACTTTGGTCCGTGTAAACAACCCTTGGCAACCACTCAGCTGTCTCTTCCTGTCTACTTTAACCGAAGATTTTTAATTAATCACACGTTAGGCCGTGTCAGTAATTTCTCTGGTGTTTATGCGGTAAATTGTCTTTTGTAATTTGCAAAAGTCTACAGAGAGACTTACTGGTTGGTCCTCAAGTGGTGATTGCAGGATTATACGCAAGTTATACGTGACTAGATGTCAGGGGTAAAGGAATATATATCCACAACCTATAAATGGTCACGAAATTCTATGTACGATCTCAGTTCTCTTGCAATGCGGCTGGTAACCTGATGTAATTCGAATTTACCAGCGAAAAGGTGTCAACGATTTCAAAATCAAATATATACAATTAAAGTCGTAAAAAATGGACGAATCGACCATTGACTCGATCTTCGCAGGGTCTTTGAAGTCCTTGCCAGCTGTTAGCTCCAAAATCGTCAGAATTTTTACAAGTTCCACTTTCACAGGTAAGCGCTTCGTTGCTCTTTTTTTTAAATATGTATTAATTGAGATACTTTACTTAAGATACGGCGATGGAGCGCAACACGTTAATGGCACAATGTTATCCGAAGCTTAAGGACTACTGCAGAGAAAAACATGGATTGGAGTTTCAGGTAATAACGAAATGATATGTAATTGAAAGAAATCATACGTACTTTGAAGATGTCGCGTATGTTATATCATTAATAGATATAGTTAAGGTATGTGATCAATATTATATTATACGAGCTCTATCTGGCTGACCTTGACGAAAGAATTGATTTCTATCGTACCAGGCACCGATCTGCGTGCGAACCCGTAAAACTTTTCCGAAGTTCGACTAGAAAGCTCCTTAACTCAATAGATTCCAAATTTAGCTCGTTAAACGAATATAAAATGATAATTGTATGCAATAATTCAATTTTAGGTGGTTGATATGAGATGGGGTGTACGGGATGAAGCCACTGATGATCATATGACCACAGAACTTTGCATGAGAGAAATTGAAAATTGCCAGAGGCTCTCGATGGGTCCAAATTTCGTGGTAGGAAATAATTTTAAGAATATTATATACAAATGAAGATAAAGTGATTTCTTTACTAAAGATAAAAAAGAAAATAGATTTAAGTAGTAATGTTCTTTGAAAGGTGTTTCTTGGACAGAAATATGGCTACCGTCCTATTCCAACGTACGTTCTCAGTTCAGAGCTGGAAATGTTAAGGACAGAATTGGAGAGTCAAGGAATGGACGTTAGTCTTCTGGATAAATGGTATAAAAAGGATAGTAACGCGGTTCCACCGACGAGTATCTTGCAACCGATATCATCGATTTTGAAGAATTTTAATAACAAAGTACGATCAATTGCATTTTTCGCTGATTTAAAAAAAAAAAAAGAAAAATACATGAAATATAAGCGCGTGCGTGATTTCTTATAATCCAGAGAATACCAAAGCTACAGCAAGAAGATCAGGCTGTATGGTGGGACACAATGTTGAAGATGCAAAAACTATTTCGAAAAGGAGCACAGTCTTTGTATAACAATGGAAAATTTGATAAGGATACTATGCACAATTACTTCATGTCAGGTGCGTATTTAGAAGAAAAAGGAGAAATAAAAAAAATTAGGTGCGCGAAGATAAATTGTACTCATTAATTATTGTTTACGGACAGTCACCGAAAGGGAAGTGATTAATGGTATTTTGAACGTCAAGAACACTAAAAATCATTGTTTAGCATATGTGCGATACATAAACAATATTAATCTACAAAATCTGAGAAAAGCCAGTTTATTTTTGGACATTGCTAATAGGAGTTTAGATAATGAGGCGTCAAAGTTATTGGCAAATCTGAGGGATGAAAGACTTCCCGAGAAAATCGAAAGCACAAATTTACAAAGGTATTTTTTCTCAAAAAGAATCTACAGTAGTTACTAAAAAATATTAATTTACACTTGTACCTGTGTACTTTATTATTGGATATTATTGTTATTATTTATTGGCAAATCTACTACGTACACGTATCTAGGTACGATAAGGATACTCTAATAGTTCTAATCGATCTCGTGGCTTTCTTTTTTCATTTCGTAACAACTGCACACTGCTTTAGTGGGATTTTTCAATGACAAGAAATTTAATGCATATATCTATTATGAATATACCATCTCTATAATATGATGAATAAATCAATAAATACAGGATGTTCGGTAACTGGTGATACAGTGGAAACCGTTGAGTGTGGGTGCACTTGATCACGTCTCGGTACAACAGATCTCACTATAAATCGTAGTCTCGATGGGGCACGTAAATTATGAACACGTAATGAAATACTTTGTTTGAAACAAAGTTTATTCTTACAGAAATTGCTGAAAATGTTGCCCATCCTGCCGAAAACATAGTTCTGCTCTTCTAATTAAATTTCTATGAACGCTTTCTATGGTATTCGGTTGTTTTAATGTCTAAGAGACTACAATAATCTTTTCTTTCGATTGCTCGCAACTTGTGATTTCTTCAGAATACACAATCGACTTAACATGATTTCATAAGCAAAAGTCAAGCGGAGTCAAGCTTAGGAGAGCGTGGTGGCCAAGTTATTGTTCCACTACGACCAATCCAACTTCGGTAATGTTGGTTTAAAAAATCTCTCACAGCTAGGAAAACATTTCCGTGATATTGCAAGTGTTT
Source organism: Xylocopa sonorina (assembly GCF_050948175.1). Lineage (NCBI taxonomy): Eukaryota > Metazoa > Arthropoda > Insecta > Hymenoptera > Apidae > Xylocopa > Xylocopa sonorina. Next base: position 1,372,849 of record NC_135197.1, read on the forward strand.
ATCAATGATCTATAGTGAGATCCGCTATATCGAGACACGATCAAGTGCACCTGTACCCGGCGAAAAATTGTTATTCTATATTTTCGACTTGTTTTTTCATGTAGAATCACCCTTTTTCGGTTGTACCACCAATTACCGAACACCCCGTATAATATAAACGAAACTTAATAATTAATCAGCACGTAAATAAATAAATAGTATGTAGTAGGTAAATAAATGAAAATGGTTAGTATGGTATATATGTATATATGTATATCAATACTCTATTGTAGCTGTTGTACTTCTACACCTTTTTCCTACACTTTTTATATTTCGATCAAAGGTACACGGTGGAATGGATTGGACGAGAAGGTTTAGATCCAGAAACTCACAGTGAATACCTTCAACACTTCATAACGCACTTCTATCGAAACATAGTGAAGTTAGTAGACCGTGCCATGAGGAAAGAAGATAGCTCTGCGCAAGGACAGATCATAACAGAAATATTGCAACATTTGCATGCCTGCAACAATTCAGTGAAAGTAAGCTTAATAAATAGTTTATCATTATAAACAATAACAGTGAGAGATTTATAATAAATAAGATTAAACTGTAGGTATTTTATGGGAGGGAGGATTCATTAGAAAAGATTAAGGGGTATATGTTAGGCGATAGTGATAAACCTTTGGTGTTGTACGGAGAAGGTGGATGCGGAAAGACGTCTTTATTAGCAAAGAGCGCAGGATTGACAAGTAGCGCCTGGCTTACTGGGAAAAAGCCGATTAACATAATTCGATTTCTTGGAACGACACCAGACAGTAGCGCTCTGACACCTACACTAATTTCCATATGTCAACAAGTAAGAGCAGCTAGATTATTATAATATATCCTGCTATTCTGTAGACAGATGAAGATAGTCGGTGGTTTGTTGAAAGTTTAGAAATGATCACAATTAAGTAATTCTTCACGTAACAACGATAGAATGGAGATAACGTTTTCCCTTCATCGTAGATTTCGTACAACTTTATGTTGCCATTCGAGGAAATACCTGACGACTTGGTACCACTGACTGCGTATTTTAAATACCTCTTAACCCTAGCTACGGACGAACAGCCGATTCTATTGTTTTTGGATAGCGTCGATCAATTAACTGGAGTTCAGGGAAATAAATTATCCTGGTTGCCTACACGACTTTCGTCGAATTGCAAGGTACGGGAATATACATACATTAAAATCTATTGCAGTTTATATCGTTGACAATATTTCAGATGATATTATCGTGCGCCTCCGAGGAATTAAACCCGGTTATTTCTCGAGATTATCAACTGTTACGCAGGATGATAGATATCGAGGAAAACTTTATCGAAGTGGTCGCTCTTGGCGAAGACCTTGCCATGGACGTGATAAGGTACCACTGTAAAATAGCCAAATACACTTTCGCTACTCCTTATCTCACTATCGAATAATATTCACAGGATGTGGATGAAAACAGCTCATCGAGATTTGAACAATTACCAATGGCGTCTAGTGGCGAACGCCATATCGAAATGCTCGTTGCCAATTTTTGTAAAATTAGTTTTCGCTGAGATCTGCAGATGGAGAAGTTACACAAAACCAGCGGACACCCATCTGACTTGCACAGTGATGGACAGTATCATGATGCTGTTCGAGAGAATCGAGAAACAGCACGGGAAAATTCTGGTTTTCCACGCGTTGGCTTACATAACCGCGGCTAAGTCTGGCTTATCCGAATCCGAACTCGAAGATCTGATCTCGTTGGATGACAAAGTCCTGGACGATGTATACCAATATCATTTACCCCCGGTGAGGCGAATACCACCTTTGCTCTGGACTAGAATACGAAATGATCTGCCTAATTACTTGAGCGAGAGAGAAGCCGATGGTGTCAGCGTTCTTAATTGGTATCACAGGCAATTTCGTGACACCGCTAAGGAACGATACTTTAAAAATATGAACATGGCTCTGTACTTTCATTCGATGATCGCTGATTATTATCTGGGCATCTGGGGAGGTGGACGACCTAAACCATTTAAATACACCGAGATTCAGAGGCATCGGTAGATAATTAATGATATTTAGAACGAACAATTTCCAGGTTTAAAATTTAGTAGACATTTAAAATGTAGTGTATACGAATTAAATCGGCAGATTTAACTTGGCAGACAAGGAAGGGGTGGCAGATAGAAAAGTACCAGAGCAACCCTTAGCGTTTTATTCGAAGGATGAAACCATCACGAGATACAATTTAAGGAAGGTAAAAGACTACATTGAAGTTCGCTCTAATAATTAATTCTTTGTGGTCAATGCTTTGGTCTTGTTTAGCTTGGTGAGCTACCCTTCCATTTGATCAGATCGCGACGTTTCAACGACCTGTTCGAAAGCGTTTTGTTCAACTACGAGTGGCTTCACGCCAAATTAAGTTCCTGCCCGTTACAAGCGGTGCTCTCGGACTTTGAAGACGCGTGTAATTTCATTGATAATCAGAGTATTGTCAGGTAAAATAGCGACATTATATTTTATACGAGTTATTCAAATTACACATAAAATTATCGGTTTAACTCAGAGATATTGATCGAGTTGTTCATTACTGCTTGTTAAAGTTAGCTTTATGTTTGCATTTAAATATTCTCATATATCTGATACAGCCGTTTCTCTAAATTCTGTTCAAGCAAAGAATAAAAAATGGTATCAAAAATAATGATGGAGATCAAAACCGAAGTTGATTGCTTTTCCACATCGAATACTTTAATCCCTAGTAATAATACTTTCCCTTTTTTCAGAGAGTTAATGCTGGTGGCCGATGCACTTCGATTAGGCGGTGCAATTTTGGGTTCCCATCCGGATATGCTGGCACCTCAATTAATAGGTCGATTGTTACCTGAAATCGGTGGGAACATGAACGTGAAAATGCTGTTGCGAGCGTGCGATAACGATGGTGCGAAGAATTGTGCCCTGCTTCCGGTTTACCACTGTCTACATACACCTGGAGGACCGTTAAAGGTGAAGTTCGACCGACTACAATACCTAATAGCTAATTTGAAACGCCGCTTCAACTTTGTAAATATTTTAGTATTCGCTGGAGGGCCATCAATTTGCCGTATTTGGCTTTTGCCTTACGTCGGATTATCGGTATGTGGTCTCGATATCGAATCGATTTATCACTTGGGATCTGAGCACCAGCGACATGACCAGGGATGTGAATCCTGGTGTCGAGGGTATTATGCAGAATCTCGTCTTGAGTCCTGATAATAGATACGCCGCTGCGTTTACCACTAACAATCAGGTATTATTGATAATATTCGATAATATGCTAAGTTTCGCATACTCTACAGATTAATATCATTGAACTCTACATTGTGCCATTATGAGAAATTCAAAGCAAACGAGAATACACTTTGCAAAATATAAAACAAAAATATTGTTATAAAACTTTAAATGAGTGTACATTTGTAGGACCTTGATGAATATATTATAAGACAAAACTGTCTACTAATAATGAAATTTCCGTTCCTTCTTATCCTCTCCAAACAGAGTGTCGTTTTAAATACTTTGACAAGCGAGTTTGTGGTTATCGATAACCCGCTTCCAAACGCAGATCCAGTGTACGGGGTGCATATGACGAATCAGTTCTTTTTCGTGTACGGGAAATTAGGCTGGTGTAGATTCGATCTGCGAGGAAACTTGTTAGAGACGCATACGAATCCAGAGGATTCAAACAAGTGGCCAATTTTGCGTAAGTAAAGCGAGGCGACTGCTGCATTTATCAGCAGTCTTCAAACTTCAACTATCGAAGAATAACTCTCTAAAAAATGCACCTATTCTAAACAGATGTGGAGCACACGAGTTTAGATGATTACAGAATAATATTCTGGTCTGGTAATATGGAGGACACAAATATGCTTGTGTATACTTATAGGAAGAAGAGATCGCTGGAGCCCTTGTATTTTCACAGGTGAAATACCACACAAATCGATTCCCTCTCGATCAGCATTAAAAGCGTTCTTACAATATCTATTTTGCAGCGTAATGGTAATGACTAACAATAAAAAGGTTCTGTACGCTTGTACGAGTAGAAATGATTATCGAATCACGAAATACATCAGTGATGGAACGTCTTCCCAATGGGAGAAGAGTTTTGACATGCCCAGAGCCTGTAACGATGAGGTCGAGTACTTGTTGCAACTGAAACTGGACAGAGAAGAAGAGATGCTCTTAGCTACCAGTGCGAATGGTTTTATCGTGTGGTTCTTGGAAGATAAGAGTGACGCGTACGTCCTAATGTTACCGAACGGTGTTCGAAACATCAGCACGAAGATGATGTGCTCGAATTCGATCATGGTCAGCGGTTCGAAAAATTACGCGGTCGCTGGTGTAAGGTAACTTTCATTCTACAGAAAACAAAGAAATTCGATTCTAAGAAAGTTCCTACGTCTCTCCGATTGGATTCTAGGAAGAATCTATACGTTTGGAATCTTGAGACAACCGAGTTGGTGAAAATATTGGATGCCCATTTCGCGAGAATCATTCAATTGGAAGCGTTGACCGTTGGGAATTGGAATAGCGTGGTTACATCAAGTATTGATAGAAGTGTGAAAGTATGGAATATAAACAATATTTTTGAACAGGTTCACGTGATAGACAGACACGAGCTACAAATTGACATGATAAGGTAAAGAATTTTACGTCCACCTACCTCCCCTTATGGGTATAAATAAGTATAAATAGGTTTCCATCGTGTTGTTAATAATTTTTAAAATTTTAACTTTAAAAGTTTGGCAGAGGAATGCAATTTGGCAGCGACGGTAACCAGAGATTGTGTAGGAATTTGGGACCTGGAAACGGGAAGATTGATCTCGAAATTAGCGGACAGTCCATTGGGAGCAATTGTTACACACGCTTGCATAACACAGGATGGAAAGTCTGTTGTTCTAATTGAATTAATAATAAATTAATCCCGTGCAGACGCGTTGCGAGCGTTTTTATTTAAGCGTAATACGTACCATATTTCAGATATATTATATCGACCGAGTCAGGTAATGTATTAATATGGAACAGAATTACAGAGCAAGTGTTGTACAAAGAGGAACAACAGCATGTGAGGCAATTGATGCTGGTTGAAAATTCGTCCAGATTTATAGCTGTCTCAAGGCCGAAAAATCCGTCCGGCGTTGAAAGCATGAAAGCTACTGCTACTCTTTATACGAGGATCATCCCCGGTATATCAATAATTAAACAAGTATTTAGAACATTATGTTGGTGCTAATTGTTGTTAATCGTAATTAACAGATGGGAAAATAATATATACATTGGAATATCTAGTCAGAAGCCAGACAGGTACTCCATTTCGAAATGTTGTGATCACTTCTGATAATTCTTTTCTGATTGCTATAGCAGCCGATAAGGGTAACAAAGATTGTGTTATTATATATAATGCAAAAACGGGAGCGTTAATAAATAAAATTCCAGTGAAATTACCAGGATTTAAGGTAAGAATGATAATTGAATGGTAGCTAGAAATTTTGTTTATACCGAATACAAATTTTTGTTGTAGGATATCTTGTGCGTTACTCCTATGCCCAATAAACCACATTGGGTAGGGATCATTGGATCTGAGAAGGGTACAATTTTGGATATCAATAAAAAAAAGATTATCCGCACGATTCCCAAATGGAGTGGGAGCATTAGCAAAGATGGGAAATATACATTATACGCGCCGAGCAGGTAACGTTTCTTTTTGTATATTCCTATATATGTACAATTTTAATGCAATACCTTTATTATAGAGGTGGTTTAGAACTTTTAGAGTTAAAGAAAGGTAGCACTGTAAAAACATATATACCGAAAGTAGCAGAAGGTGTTTTTACTGTAATATCTATGTTCAACCGTACAGATGAATATGTTCTCTATTACCATAGTGGAAGGAAAACTATACGTATATTTAGGTAAATGTATAAAAAGATAAAATTTCAGAAAAATATTATCAATTCTTTTTATGTATTTATAGATCGTCAGACTGTGAAATGATAGCAAATTATAGAGTTCAAGCAGAGCTTAGCGCTATCGATAGCACTTATGATGGTAAGAGTTTAGTGTTAGGAACAGTTGATGGTTGTGTATCTGTTTTAGCCATAGTAGACCCTAAAAAAGAGGAGATGAAAGAATATGTTGCAAGCTTACCATCTCGTGATGAAAATGTAAGTAAACAACTGCATACATTATCACACAAGTAAACAAACAAGACATGTCTTCGAAAGAATCGTAGAAACAGTACATGTGTAGGGAAATATTTTTGTATCCTTCATTGATTTTGTTTTATAATTTTCTTAACTGACAATTTTTCGAAAAATTATTGCTACCCGAATTGTTCGATACTGAATTCTTCAATTTGTTTCCAACACTGATTTGTCAACTATGGAAATATAGGTTAGGATAAACACTTGCCGCATCGGTGTGTTATTAAAAATATTTAAAGATAATTCTCAGGTCTCAGAAATCAAGCGAATTAATTAAACAAGCTTAGAAGAATTTCGAACACTTTAATAACACTTTTATAATCATTTTGATCAAAATCCAGATTCATCACAGTGTTCCGTTCAAAAATGAAAATAACCATAATTGTCGCGTATAGGCGTATATATTGTCCACTGAAGTTTAAAATGTTAATGATTCTTTTTTAAAATTAACAAGAACTACCTTATTTCATTTGATTACGAAAAATAGAAAATTACACACACGTAACACGAGTACCGACCAACAAACTCAAAACACTCAACCACGATATTCTTTCTCTCTTACTCTCAAATTCAGTTATTTTTACATATACCAACTTCGATGAGAACAGCATTACCGAGAACTTGGAATTTCTCTAGCTAGTCAAATTCAGTTAAGGCATTAAACCATTAGTTTGCTAAAACTGATGTTTAAATTTGTTAGTGTAATTTTAATCTTAAACACATATCTACGTGAGCTACATGTGAAAATAAAATTAGATATTTTGGGGTTGAGTGTAACAGTTGGCATTATGATCGCTGTATAAATCACTTTCGATTTTTAAATCTGTACGTGTATAATATACATTGCAGTTTCTACTATTTTTTTGCCAAATAATTAAGATTTTAGTGAATTCAATTTGTTTTAGAAAATTTAATGAACAATTTAATGTATTTCCAGTGGAAAAAGAAGAATGAAAAGCAGCGAGCGACAATTAAATTTAAAGCAGCCGTTAGAATTGCCCGTGTAACTCGTGATTTAAATGCAGTTATACGAAATACAAATATTGCAGAGAGGATCGAGGAACTAGATGAAAATGTAGAATAAAGAGATTTCGTTGTTTTTGTCTGTAAAAAATCTACATAATCTACAAAGAACACAATTATATGATGTAAGATGGTAGCGCGCTTTTCGTCCGTTTAACTTTTAGCAATGACGAAGGGATAATAAATGTAAGACGATAATAATACAATTTATATTACATTTATTTGTGTCTTTTCATGTATTTAGTTTTTATAATCTTTCTTTCCCGTTTTTCTCTTTTACATTTTCTCTGCATTCAAAAAGTAGTAAGGGACACGAGACGAGTTCTGTTTTATCATTGTGAATGAAATTACTTCTAACTGTATTGTTAGAAGTTAGGTTACCCTTGCACAAACCAAGTGATTTGTTTTTTTAAATAACGATTTTATATAAGTTGCTCTATGCAAGGGCATTTCCCTTTTTCATCTTATAATGTCTTATCGCGATCGAAGACGTCTCGTGCCGACGCAGGCGTGATGAAATCTGTGACTTACGTTTTTTTCCATTTTACGAATTCCAAGAGATCGATAATGCTACAATGAGTGATTTAAAAATTGCAATTAGCGAGTAAACGTAAGATTTCAGTCAATATCGAAATCGGATAGTTCGCGCGTAACAAAAATCCATTGATCACCTGCTGTTTTTTATTTACGGTAATAGTTAAAAATATATTGAACCGTTTCTTAAACAATAGCACAATGACCGATTTGGTATTTTAAAAGTGTTGATACTCGTATGGCAATTGACCACTACCATTGAATACAGCCATCATGTATATCAATGATTTGTAAACAACTATTAAACGTATTTTGTAACAATGTTGAACTAAACTAAAACACACCTGCATCAGAGCACATGTATGAACAGTTATTCCAGCAGAATGCAAGGTTGTATGGCAGCTTTTTAGATAAAATAAGCAGCATTCTCCATCAAAGACTATGCACTTTGTTAAAAATTGAGTACAGTGTGTTTCATTAGTTTACAAAATGCTGCACATACAAAGGATTCAACAGATTTAGTATTTGTTTAAAATTCTGGCAACACTTTTTGCATTTCGATTCTGTGTAGTGCCTTCATTCAAATAAATTTAAGTTTAATTTATAATGCCAATATCCTCGATAGGCTTATCTAATAGTTTCTCAACCATCTCCTTGTTCTTTGTTTCTTAATATTTTGTTACCATTGTTTCCTACTTTCTTTCAAAGACTGGAACTTCTTTGAAAGCATGGTAGCTTTATTTGTGGTATAGTGTCTGTTTGAATATTTATTGCATCGCACCTCCTTTTTGTTTCTGTTGTTGCTGCTGCTCCCGCTGTTGTTGTGCTTGCTGCGATGCCTCTGTGTCTTTAATATGTTTTTCAACCTGTATAATAAATAAAGCATAATGTAATGTGTATTTTATAATAACTTTTCATGATGTATTATAATTTCAATTCCTTAAAATACCTACTACTTTCTTTACATGCTTATATGCGCCAGATTCTGTGTTTCCATGAACATTGTCAACTTTGTATGGTGGTTTAATGGTGACATTGTCAAATACAACAATATTAGCTCCGTTCCATGTAATTTCTGGGATAGTCTTTGATATAGTACTGAAGAGTCTTTGTCCTTCTGGAGATACTCCGGCCTGCAGAGCCATTACCAGTTTTTTCTTCTCTTCAATTTGATTACGTACTCTTCTGTTTAGCTTTTGCAAATTAAGGCTTTGTGGTGGTTCACTAGTTGTAGGACTAACCTCCCGCTTTACTTGGACCTCTGACACCAAGGATAAATTTACTATGTGCACATCGTTTAGTGTTAGTGTTCCACTTGAAGAAGAACATTCTAATTGAAATCAGTTAAGGAATTGTTGTTACCATGAAACGTCAACATTAATTTTATAGCTTTATTGAATTGAGAGTCCTGTCAATGGGAATTCTATCCTTTAAATAAAATCTCAGGTTATAATTACGAGTTTCTGTCTTTTTTTTTCATATTTTTTTTAAATGAAATTGTTTGCAATATTCACGGGAAGCGAGTGTGAAAATATCGAAGAAGAACTTAAAAACACATTCGTAAACGGATTAGCAGAATACTTTAAAGTACTGGGAAAATGCAGCATGGTTGATTGAATGACGAAACTAACCTGACTTCGTGTAGCTTCTTAGATGATATCACCAAATAATTGACAAGCGGTATTGCACATTTCTCGTGTGAAATCTCGAAACATGCCTTGGTGGTCATTAGTTGAAATTCACGAAACTTATCGTAGATAGCTTTAAAGTTATTTACATTGCGGCAATGTTAAACGAGCGACGGATGAGTGTTGCATTCATGTATACGTTGGTAATGAGGATACTATAAAGAAATTTATAAAAAAAGGATACTTAGAATTAACATTTTAGTTTGTGGATCGAATGCTAGCACCTCGCCTTCGATCTCCTCCTTGTAACAGGTTTTACAGGCCACCGTACTCCCAATGCTGAAACAATCGTTGGCGCCGGCCATTTTTCACTACGAACTTGGAACCGCGGACTCCCTATCGCCATCTGTTCTGATTTCAAATGTTCCCCGAAATTTGTATAATTTGCGCCATACCTACTACAGGTATAGCAATGTAATTCAGTTTGAAGAAAAATTATTATTATTTAAAGAGGAAAGAAGCAGGTTGTTCAATTGTTGTAATGGTAGAATGTTGATTTGTTATAACAGTAAAAAGTACGAACAGTTTTGGAACAGCAGTTTGTCTTCTTTTTTCCTTTAAGAATATGGACACGGTAAAAATTAAAAACGATTACGTTAGAAATGTTAATTGTAATTTTATTATTGAACGCTATTAAAAGAACAATTTTTTTCAAGAGTCGAACTTTAGATAAAACGATATAATGAAATGGAAAAGAAAGGAAGATTATTTTTTTGTTTATACAGTTTTATGGCATTATTAAAACGTTAAAATTGATTTAAAGAAGAATAGAGCGTAATATTTTCTGTTATGCGTCGTACAATAAAAATTGATAAGAAACGATTTTGTCTACTATAAAGTTTAATTAATTGATATAATCTATTTATCAGTACTGATAAACATAATAACGTTTCCCATTTTTCATTCGTTTGTTCTTAAATTCAGATTGTGTGCACATGAATCGCGTACGTGCGTCTAAAAAAGCATCATTTGCTTCGGCTGCTTTCGCTTAGTATTCGTGAGCTTTCGCACGCGTTCGGGGTGAATCGTTAATAATCGGGTTGGCGGGTAGTTTCGTGGTCGCATGGTTTCATCCAGTTTTCAGTTTACTGAGACCGCTCTGTGAACGAGCATCGTGGCGTAGTGGCTGATTGAGATTCGAACTCTTTTTCTGTGCTTCTCGAACAGTGACATAAGTGACGTAAATATTTTTCAAATGACTGGGAGGTTATGAGAATAATGAAACTGTTGTTGCGTGCAATATGATGAACCACGTTTTTGCTGCCTTTCGCATAACTCCATCGTGGTACTCGTTAAGGTACGACGCAAAGTACATTTTCTGTGATTAGTAGTATTAGCAGTAATATAATAGTTATGCGGACTTGGATCGGTATCTGCATCAAGGGTGAGGGTTACATACATGGTAAATAAACCCAGCCTTTCATTTAAACAATTATTGGGGGCGTATGTACAGATGCGATCGAAGCGTCGATTGACAAACTAGTCGTGCTATTTATTTAATGTGAGAGGTACGCTTAAGCTTGCGACCTCCAGAATTAATGTGGGATGATATCCGTTACTGAAACTGTCTCTTCCCAAGTAATAAACCAGCAACACAGAGTTTCAAAGTGTACTTTCACGCAGCTTTAAACTGATGGTGTTGTTTGCGTAGTATGTCAACAAAATATTAATATTGTTAATGGATCTAGTAGAGCAGATGTAGGTTTTGCGAATGCGGGCAGGCGTGAACACGTTTTGAAAACATTTTTGTTGACGTTTGAACATCAAAATGGTTCATTTGTGAAAAGATGCTGGAGAGGAGATAGAGAAACTTGATTGCGGCATCATTCGGCGTTGCCATTTAATGCGATGATTTCTACTATGATCATTGTCATTGACAATCATATCTACAAAGTTAAAGTGTGTTGTGATTTACAATATTTTCTTTCTTTTAAGATGTATCGTTTCCTGTTACCTGTATTCGGGTCGGTCCATTGATACGACCCCTAGAAAGGGAGGGGTCGAATTATTCTTTTTCTAGTGAAGTTAAGGTTACCATTCGCGACATTTATTAGTTCGATATGTAACAGAATATCTGTCTGTCGGCGTTTATTGGCAGGAAGCTCTCTAGTAAATCCGATGTCATAATGTCGTATGAAGGTTAATGGATAGAGGATGTTAACATGTGTGAAATTTGATACGCAACGTTTCTTTAGGTTTCCGCGAATTTTCGCAATGTGTTTTTTACCATTGACGTTTCATTTAACCTTCAAGTAACAATTACGAGCGTTAGTTAATTATTCTCTTTTACGGCTCTGATGGATGTATGTATAGTTTATAATTTTAAATATGATTATTCAGAAATATTTTCTTCGATCATTTCGTTGTTACGTTATTTCTAACGGTATCGCGAATTTAAAGATTCAGATGATTATTTGTACGTGCATAGTAAAGTCATTTCTCAGAGAGATTCACTCTAATTTTCATATCTCATTAATTACCTGGAATTGTTAGGAATTTATTCGGGGTATAAAGCTTTTCATTCGTTCAAATTTATGTCAAACGGTACGTACACGATTGCTAATATCAGTCAATGCAGTTTGACAATGTCTTCCGATCTTAATCCTTTAATATCGCTTACGGACGATCAATAGCGTTATCGATATTTTAATACTGACATTTACTGGGAATATTGTTCATCGTGGGTTGCGCGTAAGATGTATATGAGACATTTGTATTTCAGAAACGTAAATAGAATCGCGTGATGTACTTGTAGTTAGTGAAACCGTAGGATGTCGTAAATAAGTAATAGATTGACATCTACGTTAAATAACTCTTATACGTAATTAAATGTGTAGTAAATATAATTACGTCCGTATAGTAGTTCCTTTTTCCGTTGTAATAATAGTTATCGAACAGAAATAGAGACAAAATTGAATACAACAATTTTAATAAGTAGAAAATTCTCTTACACACACAACGCACACGCGAGCGCGTGCGCGCACACACCCCCTTGTATGCTTTATTGTCATTATTTGTAACGCACATTACGCGTACAATGTATCAACGAATAATTTATAGTTGCGTTCATGGACAATTATAATTAATTCTGATTGCATTTACAGATTGTTCCCTATCAAAACTGGAAAGTGCGGTTGTCGCGTGGTGAATCCGAATAGACTCGATTGCAATTGTTTCGAAACTTTCCCTTGGACAGAAAGTTCGCGGTTCCATTGTATTTACCGTCTAACCGCACGATATACCGTAACCGCAAAAAATATGACATCGACGTCTCGTTGGGCGTCAATCATGAGAACTATTCCGTTTCTAATCGAAACTGTTCCGTGCTATTCGTTAAACTTTTAACTGACTAAAATTCTTTAATTATAAGGTTATTTAAGCTCACGAAGGCATTAGAGAACATTAACAAACAGTGAACTACACAGGTGACTTTTTAGATTAAAAATTGTATTGCTAATTGGTATTGCTTGACTTTTTATTGATTTTATGAAGAAGAGATTTATATTTATGTATGTTAAAGCTGAAAGAAGTGAAACAAAGGAATGGAATGTCGACTCTAGGGTAACAAAAATTTAAATGTAAATTCATGCAATAAATTTCCAGAAGTATATACCGTTCTAGCATATTTAAAAATTCGGAAGATTTTGAAACAATATTAAGTTTGTCGCTTTATTATAATATTGCCTTAAACTAATCGCGACTTCAGTTAAAATTCATTAACGTTCTCTAGGGTACAGTTAATACTATTTTCTCTCTAAATATAGTAATTGCTGTTCGACTTACGAGTTTTCGGTAACATCTCACACCCGCATCTAATTCTACCGATGATACAATTTCATCACGTACCAACCATACGAACAGGAAATTTCCGGTAATAATCGGTCGTGTGAACAGCCGATAAATGGGTGAATAGTGCATATTAAAAGCGAGATTTTGTAGCTTCTCTGTAAGGACATGAATCGTTTCTTAATGTTTCTTCTGTAAAACGGAATTTTCTTCGACGAATGCCGAATATTCGGTAAATAATGTTTCTCTTCTGGACTGGATCTCCACAAATGGATGGACCTCGAAGTCAGAATTGTATTGTGTAGGCATACATCGTGTCACGTTAAGTCAACAGTCGATAGAAATTACGCTATTCTGGTAATCAATGCGAATATATACATTGCTCGAGAACCACCTTTTTTATTAGAATATGCTTGGATCTTTCTTTTGTTATCAACACTTCTATTAATATGTACAATTATAATTATAGTTCGAATAATATAAATAACAGTTTGTTAGATATATTGTTTTCTTTTTTCCTTCCTAATCGAATGTTTTTCGTTTAATAATTACGCGAACAGTAATCGTTTGTATTATTAAATATTAATGGCTTAATTTGCATCGAAGAAAAGGTAAAGACGACGGTAAAATAATTGAACTGCGTTTTCATAGAGTGAAGCGAGTTCATTTGAGTAGAGCTTTCAATATCAACGTGGACGCTAAAAGGTGGTTTCAATTCATTCGACACGGTGGAAAAAGAATTCGTTTGATGAAAGATGCATAGGGTATCAAGTTTTTTGGAAATGGCTGAATGCCTCCAGAACTGTCTGTTTTTTCCATCGTCGATTCTGTTGCACTTGGTGCATGCTCTCGAAAGTATAAATCAGCGGTACGTACGTACCGCCCTATTGTACAATTGTCTTTTACCTATAATAAACATCAGAACCAGGCCAAATTGAGAACGGTTCCCTCACTCGATGCTTCGTTATCTTCGTGATAGCAGAACTCTTTGGCTAAACTTTCTATGTGTATTTAGAATGTATTTTTATTCGTTGGTTTCAGTTTTAACTATTTTCTGGACAATTCAGTTTATCGTTATGCTATGTATAGTATTAACTCTTTGCTGACACACATTATGATTCGCTGAGTTCCACACAATTTTCAATTTTCAGATGTTTTTTAAAACCTAAATCAATAAGAAATCAGGCCAGGAAATGAAAGACGCGTAGCGTCGACCTCGTTAGAAAAAAGCATATTACGAGCGGAGGATTAATTAACGTTATAGTTAACATAAACTATTGAAGCTAATCCAACAGATTTTTTAGTGGAAGTATCATTCATATACGTATGCTCAAGCTATGATTTTTGCAATTTTTTATTAAATAAATAAATATTACCTTTTGCGTGCAATAAATGAACGACGAAGTTCGCAGCACGTTTCCAATACTGCTGAAGTGTAGCGCTTCAAAACCATGGAAAATTGTAAAAGAAGTTTTAATGACTTCAGGGACAATAATTCGACATGAATAGTTTATTGCGGATTGAATATACTTGCTCGATCGATAAAACAAATTACTTAAACGGTACACGTATCGAACGAGGATACGAGGATACAATAACAGCAGGACATGTAATTAAACGAGCTAAAGATTGCAGTTTAACCGACTTGAAACCAGTGGGTGCTCAAGTATGCGTTTCCAAATGATTAATCGAGACCTACGATTTGCTGTTTGAATGCATCCCTGAAAGTTTGCTGCGATCAGAATAGTATAGCTTCTGCACGACTATATCCTTCTATAAATAGGTACTCGCTTATTGAGAACACGTGGTGCTTGTTTGGATGCATAAATTATGGTATAAGTTTCTTATCAAAGTCTCTGTGCGTGCTTAGTACCGTTGGCCCGTTGGTCAAGCAAATTAAATTTATTTTAAAGCCGCTCGCGTAGTTTAGTTCTAGGCTCCTTTAAAGCTTTGTTGTAAGTACTCGCTTCAGTTCCTTCGATCCTAGATTCCATTTCATTAATGTTCACCCAAAAGGAAATTCAAATCCCTTTCTTTTTTCATGGTTTTCACTCCCCCCCTCTCTCTCTTTCTCTCTCTCTCTCTCTCTCTCTCATGCTCTTCATACGTTCTTTCTCATCTTTATAAAATAACCATAAAGATAGTTTGTGCTGCGAGAACGTAATTGTATCAAGACGAAACGAACAGTTCGAAAATGCTGTATTATGTCCCCTCCCCTACCCCTTTACGGTTAAATCTATGAATGTGCGACTCGATAAATTGTAAAGGTTTACACGGTAAAATGTAACCAGACAGTGGTAGAGATACGGCATGACAAATTTTGTGGATGCCGATAGTTATTTTAGAGTTGAATTTAACTACGAAATATCGTTTTATCGTTGTACCATGAAATTAAAGATCGAGATCGCGCATAATGTATTTGCACTTATATTTTATTACACATTGAATTTACTATAATTTTATTTGATATAATAATTATTTTATAAACAATTGAGTATAACAGTTAATCTAAATTCTGACTTTTCCTAATTGGTAGAGCGAAATATTAAAGGGCCCCCGAATACAAATGGTTTACGTGAAATTCAGTGTAAAAGATCTTTTTTCGGAAATTCTGTCATTCCATTGCGTTTCACTTGATTCATTTACCACGACACAAAGCAAAGTACAATAGAATAGAGCATTGTATAATGCGATTTCTTTCACCAATGTCGCGAGAAACTTCTCCTTCTGGTTAGAAACTTGTATCATAATTCAGTAATTTTTGCGCAATAACGCCATCGAGAGACTTGTTTCTCGCCCGATTTTTCTCATACGACATTGCGACGAACAACTTTTGTCATTGGAGACTCGTTTGGGAAATAGGCTGTCCATCATCAACAGTGGTATGTGTTTTTAGGGCAAAAAGCCAGTCGATATTGGCTTTTTTTACTTGTTTCTTGTATCTACATTCGAGGGTAATTCTTTTTTGCAGGTCATGTTTTGACTATCTTTTACTGTATGTATATAATCTGTTTTAGAGAGAGAAAATATATTTTAGGAAAGTTAATTAACTCTAAGATTTTTTCACGTCGCAATATTTGTTGTCCCTTTTAAATAGTTTTAATTGATATCACAAACTTGATGGTAGAAAGCAGGATATTATTTAATTTCCTTAAACATCCAAAAGAAACATCATTGCGACATTTGTTTCTGAAACAGATTCAAATCGAAATAATATCATTCCGCGAACGTACGCAATATAAGATTATTGAAAATCACTTAATCACTCTGCAGAGAGCTTGGTCGAATTTTGTTAAAATTTTCATAGTTTTCTACCCAAAACGCTCGTCTCAGGTCACTGTATTGGTCACTGTTAATGTCCATCAACTTTATATCTAATTAGATGCGAAAAATAAACGAGTTTGCGTAGAAGTTCCTACCAAGTTGGACCTTTGCGCGGTATAACGAGGATACATCTCTTAATTGATGTACAAGAAGTGGCTCTTACAGTTTGATACTTTTTTATAAATTGTAACAGAATTGGGACAAACATTCGTCTAATAGGGCGTATTTAAAGAAATGCACCGTAAATTGAAGTAAATTTCAAAAATATTTTCTTACGAAAAATGGGACGATTCAGTAAAAATGATGGATAGTATTAAATTATCTACGTTGTTTATTAAAACCCTTTGAGCTCGAACGACTCGACTTTCGTTCGCCACGATGTTTCCAGAAAATTATGTTTTTCAAAGTGTAAACGCAGATAATATATTAAAATATAACGTTCTCCTATGTTACTTTGTATATAAATTCATTTGTGCTACCATCGTATGCTACCTGTGAGACACTGGTCATATACGCCAGAAATTGTCTCGAGTTGCAGCGCCGTCCAGCCGAAAAAGTCGTCGAGCGCAAATTGTTCACATTTTAACAGTAAACTGTGTACTTAGATTTCGATCCTTTTTTCCTCTTACTTTTCAAAGATTTAAGACAATTTTCAATCACAGTGCAATTATTTTCCTATTAATCTGCAGCGCCTGATTATTCAGATTCGCGTTTATAATTCGTACAATCTCAATTATTGATCTCTACTTGACCTACCTACGGGTAGACAGCTCTTCATTCAGTTAATGATATGCGTCTTTCGATAAATTGGCTTTAATCTCAGTTCTACATTTCAATAACCACATTTTGCGAGTCATGGAACAAATCTGAAATGACGTGACGAGATATTTCAAGATTTTCGAATTTTTTTATACTCTTACGAAAGCAGATTTACGTTTCGATCAAGATTGTATATACGTGTAATTAGCTCAGAAAATTAGATTTCTATAGTAAAAATTACTAAAACAATGTGTTTCAAAATAGTTTGTTTAAAAATCATTTCAATTAAAAAATTTCCGTTTCATCATTATACCCCATGTTTGCGTGAATTAAAACCCGATTTGTGGAGGTATGTTCATGCTGGTTAATTTCAGAGAGAATAAATACATTTTATTACACGGCATTCTGATTGCATTTAAACACGATGGAAATGTTTCAATTGTTCACCACATAGATACATAGCTATTAAATACGTTACGTAAGCGATAATTAGTCCTATAGCAGTTTTTATTGAAATAATTATTC
This sequence comes from Xylocopa sonorina, assembly GCF_050948175.1. Taxonomy (NCBI): domain Eukaryota; kingdom Metazoa; phylum Arthropoda; class Insecta; order Hymenoptera; family Apidae; genus Xylocopa; species Xylocopa sonorina. Next base: position 1,390,721 of record NC_135197.1, read on the forward strand.
GATTACCGCCTATATTAACGGTAGGTTTATGCTATAGTGTACGAAACAATTAATTAGCGACAGTGCTGATGAGTAGAAACATAATTGTGCCCAAACAGAGTGCTTAAAATTGAAATAAATTTTAAACTAATCATGTTACAACTAATCATGTTGTCAAAGTTCTACTTTTTACTCTACTTTACAATTGCGCTTTATTAAAATGCTTCGATACATAAAAACGAATACGATATAATATTTTTAAAATAAAGCTTGCTTCTTTAAAAATAATAGCTTGCTTTGTTTACAATTAAGCATTTATTTTAAAACATCGTCCTGTAAATTCGACACTTTGGCTATAAAGCCAAACGATCGTAGAATGATAGAATCGTAGAATCGTAGCCAAATGATTGTAAAATTCCATTTTTGGGAAGTGGGGATGTTTCAACATGAAAACGAGCCGAATAGCAACCAGAATTTAGTTTCGTAATTGTGCGTAATTTTGATGGATTTAGAGGATGCGCGTGATACGAATTCGTATTTCGTTCCATTATGCTTGAACTGACCCTTTTTTACTTAGCATTCAAGCTGTGTCAATAAATTTTAATGCTTCTAGGCTTCTTATTGAGGTTTGATTTTGAGTTATGACAAAATAGCGATGGGAGCTATTTTATGTTATTTTTGTTATATTTATATTAAATGCTTTATGTTATATTTGATATGAGGTACAGCTGAGGTTAATTCACAAATTTTCGAAAAAGATGTCCAAGATTATTGACACTAGATAAGGATCAATTCAGATATTTATATAGTTATATTAGTCGAGGTAGATCTTATGTATGTTATTAGAAATATGAACGAAAGAGGCCATTTATCATGTCTATCTTACTTTTTTGCGAATTGTTATTTATTTTGATGGTCGATTGCTATAATATTGAAGGTCGATTTAGTGGGAAACGAAAAACGTTACGATTACGTGTTATTATGTTTAAAAGTTTGGCGAAACGTTATCCTCTTCAATCTCGAATTCGACGGATACTTACGGGACGAAGAATACGTATAACAGCGGAAAAACAAGTTCCTATCGACATTAAATATACATTTTTGTACTTTTATTCTTTCAAAATATACAATATCTTTCGAATTTCCAGTATAATAGTATTTATTTAAGATATTTACACGTTCGATTAATCGCACAGATTATGTTGTTAGCCGAATTTTATTTCAAAATTCGAAATTTTTCTATTTTTATACCCACAAGTGGATATGCATCTAGTTGGACACCGTATACTAATGGATGGTTGATTACAAACGTCGCTTGAACTAGATTATTCGAATTGCTATTCAAGAAAACCACTTTCTATGGATGGCTACGCGAATGCCATTGACTTAAACAAATGAACAAGATGGGCGGGTGTTTCGAACTTCGAGCTTATCATAGGTTCATGTTTAACTAAAAGTTCTATATCTTATATCTTTAAGAGAAGAGAAAGAGGCCGTTCAAATAACGAGAATCTATTTTTAAAGTGCAACAATTATTTTACAAACGCTTAAAACGTCTAAACATAAAGACATTTCCCTTTTGTATAATTAACTTGGATTTGACTAAGTCTTACTACGATTCAATCTCTGTCCTCGATTTGTATTAAATTTAGATTCTGCAGATGCTTTCCAAGAGAAATAATCGCAGCTACGTGATTTTACAAAGACGTTGTCGGAGAAATACTAAGCGTGTTGAGTAGCACTGATATAAAATGTCATCCATTAATTTGAAAACCGTTCCAACTTGTTCGACGCGCGACAGAAAAAGCACATTAGCTTAAGACTGTTGTATAGCGATTTCAGCGCGAAGATAAAATATAGCAATTAGCGATTTGGTGAGAGACTGTTAGATGAGATTTTCTCCAGAGATTAGGTACTTTTGTTTGATACCGTTGAGAAGCAACACATTTTTTGAAGAAATGCTAGTCGCTTTGTGTTGGTATGGTATCCTTTGGTTGGTTCGTATCCCCTCGGAGGAACACATTCTTTTCTCGTAAACAAAGTGTTCGTCGTACAATGGTGCAAAAGCATAACGCGATACATCTTTTTAAGAGAATGTTTACATACATATGTTTGCATGAGATAAACTCGTTGTGTTTGAATATGACGGGTATCACGGGTATCACGGGTTAGTAGCGGAATTTCTTTTTAGTCGGAGTTGGTGGATGAAAAGAAAACACAGTCCTGCTCTCTGCTCTGAATGGTTACTGTTCGTTGCCCGGTAAATCTTGTGTTACGGATTTAAATCGAATGGATTTTGTACATTTACAACATGAACGAAATATTAGGAATATTAACTGGAGGAGTTTCCCACGTGCTTATACTAAAAACTATAATTAATTACAAGTATTACAATAATTATTATATTGCATAGAATATAAACATTATTGAAATATTAATTAGGTAACAACATTATTAGATAGTGTAAAAAAATTTTAATATTTAAAACCCTAGGTTTAGTGTTTTAAAATTAATAGTAGAAGTTTCCCTACATTTCTAAATATTAAATTAATATCCAGAAAATATGTAAGTTGTGTAATACTAATTTATAATATTTTAATAAACAACCATATACTATTTTGTATTAAAGTAAAAGTTAATTTATTTAATTGAAATAGCAGAAGTTTGAGTATTATAGGTAATATTTTAATTACAAAGCACGATGCAGTGATCAGTCGGTGATGGTACGAGGTCATATGGGAGCTAATGAAACTGGTGCGGTATCAAAGTTAGCAGCATAACTGTAGACAAAATGAAATACCTTTTATCATTTTACGAGGAACCCAAGCGATGTGGCATGCGTTGTCAAAGAATGCAACGTCGCGATGCGATGCATCCTGTGCGTGATTGCCCGCTCTGTCACAATCGGTGGCATACCGTAGGAATTAAAATTTTCGAAGACAGACTTAATATCGGCTATTGACTATAAGCAATAATTAATGATATGCTAAATTCGAACGGATGTGACGTTCGTATATCGTAAGTTTAAGGTAATTCTCTATTCTAAACATAAATCGTAACGAATATTGGGGTCAGACGCGACCGTGTCACGCACAGGTTATCACTTTCGTCGAGACGATCGTATGAAAATAAGTGACGAGTTTATATATTATACATATTAAACGATAAATCAGAATATGTATGGTTAAATTGGGTACCTGGTGTGCCCAACATTTATGTTTTGAAAACTTTACTTACTTTCACATTTGATTCTAAAATTCTAAAATATAAGGTTTATCAAATGTTATTTTTCCGAGTTTCGTTAACTTTTCTAATCTAATATTTATTTGAATTATGTGTAACGTTGATGAGCATGTGAGAATATTCATTCGAGTTTATCGTTGATTGCAAACAGGTCCAGGAACACGACGGCAGTGTATTGTCGTGGTGGTGTTTGAGTCGGTGTTCCGGCCGACGGGAAGAATGCGAAGAAAGTCCAACGAAGGAAGGCGAGGGTGCGTTGTACGGTCGCAAATCGTGGGGTGCAGTTAGACGAAGTGTTTAGCATTTCGCACGATGGGAAACGTGCTCGCGAACGGTCGACGATTGATGGCAGCCTCTGAAGTGTCGTTGTTAAGAAGCTAATCGCAGTCATGCCGAACGAGACCAACGCGACAGACGATTTCCTCGACTACGACATCAACGAGTCACTTAGCCGCTTCGACTGGACGGAACTGGCTCCGGTCCTCGTCGTTTATTCCCTCACGTTTTTCCTTGGATTAGTCGGTAAGTCGATGGTCTTTTCCCTCAAACGGTGGTTACAACTGTTTATTTTCGGTCTCTTTAAAGTTACTTATCAAGCTTTCACTTGTCAGAACTTTAACTTCGATTAAAGTCCAAGTTCACGGGAAGCCAATGGAAATTATACCGATTCTTTTTCAAGATACTCGAAACACTCTTTGCATTCTTTATTACGATGTATTCGATACACGATGTCTATGTCTTTCAGGATGCTTGAAGAGTCGGAAAATCGAAACCACTGTCGTATTCATCGAAATTAGTCTCGAAGCGGCAATTGCACCGTAGAAATTTTGTAGAACTTCATCCTGTTGGAAATTGAATTATTCAATATTAGTTTAAGTTACTCTCCACTTTCTACATGGCTATATTATAATATAATTATTCATTTATTCGAGTATGCGTGGATCACATAATTTCCACGTATCTCCAAGTAGAAATACCAACTGAAGGGAGAATTGAACACGAGATAGGTTACATCTCCGCTCTAAAATAGGTCAACCTACGTACGCGACTGGACTACAAATAGGATCCGCTAATGCGGAGGCGATATTGCCACTCTTGAACTCGGCAAGTTCATAGCTGACTCTTGTTTTTCTTTACGAGTTTACGCGTTCTGATGTGTAACGATAATCCTCCTCTAACATCACTTGTCAACTTCAACGCTTCCACTCGCGACGAATCGTTAAAAATCGTATCCCCGTTTAATATCTCTGACCTATTTTGTAGAATTTGCTCTGTGACAGATATTCGTAACGATAGGGATTGATTTTTCGATTTTCACGCTAAGCATCGGTGTGTTTAGAATTGAATCGCACAGAGCAGCGATTCCTAAATTTTTATTCATTTAATTTCTCACGGAAAGAGGGTAATTATTTCTTTATTGAATTTTTTATTCAATACCTACCTTATACCTTCTATTTATGTAAAATGAAGTGAAATAATTTTACATAAATAGAAATAATTTTACTATTTATACCACTGAGAATATTCTCAAAGTAGAATGTTTTCATAGTCGTATAAAAATAAATATGACGTTTTAAATATAACGTTGAATACGTTATAAACTTTTTATTATCTACATTTCATTTATCGATACACATATATTTCTACTATTGTATCATATTTGAAATATATTATCTTAAGGTTGAGTAATATAAGCAAGTGGTAATGACTTCGAAGATAAAGGGTCTTTTATAATTGCCAACATTTCTATTAGTAAAGTATTCTAAAAAGCGCGTATGATTAAAACTCGTACCATTTTGTTGCCATTTACGGAGCGAATCGAAACTGGGGCATTTAATTAAAAAGCTTTCTTTCGATCAACATAAAATATTTTCATTGAGCCAGACTCATTAGTACTGTCAAATGCACTGTTATTACGCATCTGAGTTCCTCGTATCATTGTTACCATATATCTGATTGCATGGGATGGATAGAAAATTGTTATTTAAAGCAACAACAGAATGACTAATTTTATTATCAACTTCCTTGATTGCGACACATGGTAGATGGAATAACATTTCGTGATTTGTCATATAAAGTGTTCTCTGTCATACTTTTCAATAAGAACTTTTATTCTGCACATTCATTCATGACTCGTTGATTAAATTATTTTTAAGTTAATTGTAATCGTTGATTTTACAATACAATTTTAGTTTAGATTTAATATAACTACTGTTATTAAATAAAAATATTTTCTATTGTGTTCACTGCTCGAAATAGTTTGAAATATATCATAATTTGAAAAAAATGATTAATATATTTTTAGAATGGAAAATATTTTCAAGATACGTTCGAGGAAATCGTAATTACGCCTCTATCGCGTTATCTCCAAATTTATTTGAATTTATATAGTTTTCGTATTAACTACTTTGGATGACAAATAATTAAGTTTGCGAAGTAAATGTAAGGATTCTACATAGCATTATATATTTTGTGACTAGGCGAAACTTGCACAGCGAGGGGCGTGTTAATTATTAGCTTGTGATGAGAAATGGTAGAAACCGTGTAGTAACGTGTATATTTTTTTTTTTTTTTACTTCAGGAAACGTCGTCATCATCGGCTCGACTATCTGTCCGAGATTGAGACCTTTACCAGCGACGCCGACCAACGTCTTTCTAGGCGGTTTGGCAACGGCCGATCTTTTGCTCATACTCTTCTGCATTCCTGTCAAGGTGAGTCTTTTCATCCAAGATAAACACTAAACAATAGTGAAAAATTTTACTTCGCTTTGTTAAGAATTCAAGCTAATGGACAGAAATTTATTATTATTTTGTTCATAGCCCTTCGATTAAGAAGAATAGTCAGAATAGAGTCGAAAATGTAGAATGACAATTTTTCATATGAAGCTTTGTTTCCGAGGAAATCAATTATGATGCTTCGTCAAGTACTTGTCACTCAAGATGGCGATGATTAGTAAATTGTTTTGTATTGGAGTAAGTCTAAAGTGGAGGCATTGCCACCACTCTAAACTGAATCTAACAATCGTATCCGTGTATACACAATTACCGCAATAAAACGTTTCATCGAGATAGTTTTACAGACAATGGTTTGCAGCGGTTCAAATATTTGGTTAAGTGTAGCAAGAAGAGTAGGTGATGAAATAAGTCGCCAGACATTGTTTGCAAGTGCAAATAGGGTAGTTACACTTCTTTTGTTCATAAATGACAGGGCACTTGGCACTTTTAAACAAGCGTCTGTTAGCCATTATTATTGATCCCCAATAAGGCTTTAAGGTTGTTTCCTTGGTTGATAATAGAAACATTAATAAGTAAACAATTGTTATTTCATTTTGTACGAACAGTTAGATTTGACTCTCCATATTTACTCTGCAGTCCACTACTATATTTACATGGCTACTTGTCGCAACTTGACGATCAATTTCCTTGTAGACAAAGCCTTGTATCAAAAATGAATCTCTCTCAATTTACATTTTCGACTTAGTTCCGCGCGAGGAATAATCACCTTTCGGATTGTCTATCTACTCTACATACATAATATTGTAAAACTTTGCCTATTAAAATCAGAGTACTATACGATTGTACACGATTGTATATTGTAGTATGATACATATCAATAGGAAGAGCTTCGAATCCGATGGTTTACCATGATCGTAAATATTCCAATTATTCTATCGTGTGCACGCAAAAGCATGTTCGTTTTATCAATTACGGGACGTAGTTACTAATTGTCGAAACATGAGATAGAAATGTGATACTTTGCGGCTGAAATCTGGCAATAGTTCGTTGGATATGATTTTCAGTGGCTAATTCCACCATGCATGATTTATTGGAGTTCTCTTTTCTAACTTTTGTTGCTAATATTCACGACAAAAGATTTAATATTTGATTCATTATTTCTCATGATTGTCCATTACACACGGTATTGATCCGCGTAATGTGCTTTTGATCGATTGTTATAGTTGTACGTCTCATTTATCCAAACAACATCAAAGCTTTACGAACATAGTCACCTGTCGATTGTACATATTTTCAGCTCCCGCTATTTTCTTAAGTGTTGCCAGCAATTGCACTTTACCTCTTCTTCCTTTTCGAGCAACCATATTTAGCTGTCAAATATCGTTACGAGTGATATCTCATTTGTGATTGAACTATAATTCCTTAATCTTGCATTAAATCTATTATTGATCGTGTGTCATTCGTTCATTCACTGCGATAAACAGTCTCCGGTTTATTATTGTGCGAGTACAGGAAGTAAGAAAAACAAACGGTAGTCGACATGCGATTGTTTTTCAGGACAACTATGCATACACCAGCACACGTACGCGACACTAGAGAGAGGGGAAATTAAAAAAATTAGTATCGATAAAAATAGAATGGAATTGAAGGTGGGTTACTTATGAATAATAGACAATTTCATCGATTTAATCGTATTCTCATCGGCAGCTATTTATTTTCGTTCTTCGTGTTAGTTTAACATTGTGTACGCAGAATTTTTAAACAGAAATTTCGTCAGAGCGTGTGTGGATGCATAGGAGATGAAATTGCGAGGAATAACTTTTACAGGGCTTAAGTTAAAATGGTTACTTTGGAACCAAAAATAACACAAGAGTCAATAGTGATAAAATTATGTTTAAGATGTTGTTTTTCAGGGAAATTACCAGAAAGCTGTCGAGTACGCATGTACGGTAACGATAAAAATCATGGCGAAACTCTGTTGTATTTATTTGTTAATGCACGGAAAGTTATTTCTCAAGAAAATAAAGATTTAAATGTAATTTTGACATTTAGATGTGATTCTATAGAGAATCTGAAATAAAATGAAAATCAAAGGAAATGTCGATCACTCGCCGAGAGTCATTTATATAGAAGTACTTTCAGCATGGTTCTCGCAGGGAATTTTCTCTTTTCTTTTTCTTTTTTTGCACCTATAACAAAGGAACAATATTTTAAAAAGTATAATTAGTAACGGAAAGGTATTTTATGGAGCAATTCGGAAATTTGGAAGTGCAGAAGACAAGTTCGGTCATATTAAAATTGTCTCATCTTAAATAAATCACTCTGCTATGTAATGTGACGGGGATTAGCTGTTCGCCCGGAGATTGCGGAGAGGAACGAATCAATCGACTAAGACAGAAACTAGCTCGATGCGCTACAATCACGGGTTGACGAGGGGCGCGAACAACTCAAAACGGAACTCGAAAAACGCTATAAGGGAGCACTTCGAAGTTGCGAGGGAATTTAGCGGGATTTACTTTTGAAAATTAAATCTAAATATCGGGCGTCAGTTACACACGGTAGGTGTAGCGTCGTAATCGAATCGCACCAGTTCAAAAAGAACAGGACCTGAAACTTCGAAGGGCTTCGTGCCTTTACAAAGTGCTAGCTAAGTAACGCAGATTAGGGTCGCGGGGTATCAAACGTTATGGCTTCTTTTTCGATTTTTTTCGATTGTCTCGATGCGAAACCGGCCAGATAGGCCACAACTTAAAATGCAATAATATGAAATTAAAAAAAATGAAAAATATTTAAAAACATGAGACGCCCATCGTTTTTATCCTTTCAAAATATACAATATCTTTCGAATTTCCAGTATAATAGTATTTATTTAAGATATTTACACGTTCGATTAATCGCACAGATTATGTTGTTAGCCGAATTTTATTTCAAAATTCGAAATTTTTCTATTTTTATACCCACAAGTGGATATGCATCTAGTTGGATACCGTATACTAATGGATGGTTGATTACAAACGTCGCTTGAACTAGATTATTCGAATTGCTATTCAAGAAAACCACTTTCTATGGATGGCTACGCGAATGCCATTGACTTAAACAAATGAACAAGATGGGCGGGTGTTTCGAACTTCGAGCTTATCATAGGTTCATGTTTAACTAAAAGTTCTATATCTTATATCTTTAAGAGAAGAGAAAGAGGCCGTTCAAATAACGAGAATCTATTTTTAAAGTGCAACAATTATTTTACAAACGCTTAAAACGTCTAAACATAAAGACATTTCCCTTTTGTATAATTAACTTGGATTTGACTAAGTCTTACTACGATTCAATCTCTGTCCTCGATTTGTATTAAATTTAGATTCTGCAGATGCTTTCCAAGAGAAATAATCGCAGCTACGTGATTAATTAAAATGCAATTACCCAATTTACCGAACGTAAAATGCAATGTACCCAAATAGACACAACGAGGGCGCGAGATTCAAGACTCAGCACATACGCGCTCGGCGACGGTGGGCGAACCCGCGAGCTTTCGCACAAAACGATACGCAATTTGGTAGTCGTCGGCACGCGCAGCCGCTGCTACCGCTAGCAATTATACAAAGAGAAAAGATGTAATAACGTAATAAGAACAGAAAGGAGAAAAAAAAAAGTAGAGGGACGCTTCAGCGGATAAGAACTCACTCGGTCACTGCTACGATCCTCAGATCGTCTTTACTCTATTACTTCTTTCATTATCTCTCTCTTCCTCCCTTTCGTCCTTTCGCTACTCTCTATGATTCGCTCGCTCGCTCGCTAATTGATTCAACTGCGGTCTTTCGACTTCCTCGATCCTCTTGTAGGAGAAGGGGGGGGGGTCCTTGGTGAAGTGGGCTGTGCGTTTCGGCATTGTTCGAGGCATCCATCGGTGGCTCTCGGCAATTGTTCCTTCCCGGGATGAAGGATAGCTCTCGGATCTTCGTGATCACACCAATTTCGGTGCGCTTTTCGCGCCCCGCTCCACGGTTCAGTTGCAGAGCCGCCCAGCTGGTTACTCTTCCTAGGGGCTGAGAGGGAGGTGGTATTCGTCACGCACCCTATGGAGTACTCTTCATTACCGTTTGGGATGACGGGGTGGCGGTCGGGATCGCTGCAGGGCCTTGTCGGGTCATCATCCGTCCGGGGTCACATCTCTAGGGCCGTTGGTACTCCATTATTTTCCACCGTCGAGCCTCCTCGTTGAGGCGTCGGACTTCTGGAGCTCTTCTCACTTATGCTTCGGTAAGGAGAGGGAACGAGGAAGGAAACTCTAAAAAGGATTCCTATTGCCGCAATTTCATAACTTAGCCTACCACGCGTATCGTATATTTTCTCCGTGCGTGAGTGGTGATCATCGAGCTGGAATGGCGAGGGCCTTCACGGCGACGCCATCACGTCACAGTAGATGTATTATAATTAACAAAGCTGCTTGAGTAATTGTTGCGGCCTCCGACATTCGCCACTAGAGGGACAGCAACATCCACGGTTTCCCGAAAGTACACGATTTCCTATCCGTTTCCATATATACAATTTCCTGATCTGTCCCTAACATGCCCGTGCCTAAGGCAGGTCTGTTCACTCTGTCACCAACCATCAACCAAGTAACACCTCAGCGAAGAAAGTGTAAACTCTCCGAATAAAATAACGGGCTCGCGGAAAACCAAGCGATAAACCTCAGTGAAGTGAATACTAAACGCGCTACCAATCCACCAACAACAAAAATTACGTAAAAATAACATAAGTAATGTGTAGTAGTGATCAAATATATTACAAAATCAATAATAAATAATATAAAAAATAAAAAAAAAACAAGCCATAGAGTACGAAATAAGCCTAAGGCCATGCGTATATATACATATATATATATATATATATATATATATATATATATATATATATAACAGAATAGAAATATTAGAACTCAATACGACCAACATAACCAACAAAAAGCATACAAGAACAGTTAAAAAACCAAACGCAGTATCAAGGACAACCCAAGGACAACCAAAGAAGCAGTTTGAGAACTCCGTGAGCACCCTGAAATCTAGCAGCATGGACAACCGCGGGAAAACTCAACAAAAGGACACGGCCATGACCAGCAGCAGCAAACAAGTAGAAAAAACAGGCACCAGCGGTCAACAAACAGCGAACTCCTTCGCTGCCCAAAAGCCACAGGTCAGAAAACTGTGAAACCTCCCCCTATAATAGTTCAAGGTCAAAGCGCACAAAAAAGAAACGATAAAACCATACTTTTAAGCGGAAAAAAATAATTATACATAGAAAACAATACAAAGAAAGGGCCACCCATCTTCAAACTGCAACCTACTACTAAGATACGTTAAATGTTCTGAAACATACGACCCTGGCAACTGCAAAATCATCCACAAACAAACAGACACCAACAACCTCAAGTGCGCACTCTGTGGTAACGTAGGATACTCAACCTCTTACAGAGGCTGACCCGCGACAAAAGCACACATTCACAACATAGCTGTACAGCAAATCACACAAGCAAAATCCAAAAGCATAAAAATAAACAAAATACAAAACCAAATCGTCCCACAGAAAATTTATAACCAAGCAACAAATAACACCAACATTAAGACCGCTAACCTATCACCGACTATCCACGCACAAGCAACACTCCAAAACACAAACGGCCAACTAAACAGAAACACTAACAAAATAACAGTAGAACCCCCAACTCTAGAATCGCAAAACCATATCATAAATACTCTACAAGAAATAAAAAAAAAACACCTAATAGCGCTAACCTAAAACGTACACAACAATTCCACAAACATACAAGCACTTTTTCATATAATAATAACCGGCACATTACAAAACAGAAATGAATAACAAACGAGGACCTAAAAACATAAACATAATAACCCTAAACGTAAACTCAATATTCTTAAACCAAAAAAAAAACAAGCCTATTACAACTACTGAACAATCACAACCAAGTCATAGTCCTGCTGAGTGAAACAAAACTCAACGCAAACCATACAATCACATAAAACAAATACTTAATAATCAGAACGGACTGAAAAAATGCCACACAAGGTGGTGGGACCGCCATACTAATAAGAAATAATATCAAATACACAGAAATCACCTCTCCATCCACAGAAAACAACACAGTACTGGAAACAACCTCAATAGAGCTACCACTATCAAATCACGAAAAACCAATAATTACTGCAGCTTATGCACCAGGAAACCATAAAAAAGAATTCATCCCTGAACTGGAAAACACAGTCACATCACTCACAAAAAACCAGAACAGAACATACTTACTCCTAGTCCGATTCCTCAATGCGAAGCATAAAAAAAAGAAAAACGAGAGCAACATCCCTAAAGGAAACAACACTTGAAAACTCCGACTTACCCTCATAACCAAATGGAAATTCCTACATAGATATATGCCTACACGATTCAAGAATACAATTCCACAACATTAATAATTCACTAATAATAACAATACCAATCGACAGTGATCACAACGTACGAAAAATCACAATAAGCATACAAGACCTATACAGCATAAAAACAATCACCGAACAAAATAAAACAATTTCGATAAAGTAGACTGGACCAACTTCAAGAAAACAGCAACAAAAACATCAAAAAACATAAAAATCCCAACGAACGAAAACCCCACAAATACAGAATTCGACGAAGGCATAGAAGCAATAGAAATAGCAATTAAAAACTCCATATACAAAACAATACCCACATACAAAACACCAAACTCCCCAGAAGTATATATGAACAGAAAAATAAACACGACTAAACAATATCAAACGACGAAACAAATAATAGGAGCCCATTTCGAAAGAATATACAAACAAAACAACATAAAAGTAAACAAGTAATTCAACGAAATAATAAAAAAAGAAACAACACTGAAAAATAAATTTATCAATGAAACAAACAACCACACAACTCTAACACAGTTCACAAATAACTCACCAGTACACAACCTAATAGAAAGCCTAATACAAAACTTCTTCACCTCGCAACACCGATTCAAAGCACTCCAGAAAACAACAAACAATAAAAAATCATACAGCTTCGATAACATACCCAACATAATACTCAAAAAATTACTACTAAAATAGAGGTACCTATACGCAACGATATTCAATAACGCTCTCAACAACGGATACTTCCCAGACAAATGGAAGACGGTAAAAACGGTAGCAATAAAAAAAGAATAAAGACGGAAAACAACCCGACAGCTAGAGACCAATTAGCCTCCTACCAAACATCAGCAAATTCTTCGTATGAATAATTATAAAATCAATAAACAAACACAAGGACGAAAACCAAATAATATCCATACACCAATTTGGATTCAAATACAAAACATCAACCATCCACGCAATAAACACACTGACCTCACACATAAACGATGCACTGAACAAAAACCTGTGTGTAGGCCTGTCTCATAGACTTGGAAAAAGCTACACAAATTCAAATTCCCACACCAACTAACCGAAATCATACATAACATGACATAAGGCAAAACATTCATCATACACAACGGAAAATACACAACATCCAGAAAATTCAGAATCGAAAACGTACTACTACAAGGAACAGTCACATCACCCACACTATTCAATATTTACACAGCAGCATCTTTAAAACTATTCTCTATAAACACAAACAACAAGTTCCATCGCCTTTATCGATGACCTAATAATATATTTCACCAGCAGAAACTCAACCACAATACAAAAAACTTTACAAACACTCTTTAAAAAATAGACATTTATTTTACAAACTGGTGACTGAAAATAAACGCCAAAAAACCCAAAACCATTCTGTTCACACCCAGAATACAGGACAAAATTCCAAGTAAGAGACAACGAAACACAACTAAACAAAGCTAAAAACGCATCCCAAGGACTAGCAAGATTATTTGCAAAACTAATAAACGTGTTTATTCCACTCCAAACATTTGAATAAAAAGTGTAAAATACTCTGCTACATGTTTTTAATAAAGCCCATAATAACCTACGCCTGACTGATATGGTACAATATACCGAATTATAAAATGGAACCACTAAGGCTATTTGAAAGGCAATGCCTAAGTGTCAAGTCGATGTCAAGTCAACGTGCACAAAACACCAACATCTAACTACACAAAAAACTACAGAAACAACACACTACTAAGCGCAGCGAAAATACCCCGAGTAGACACACACATCATAAAACTCTACAGGAACTATTGTGCAAAAATAAATGATACACAACATACGTCATTTGATAGGTGTTTTTGAAAAATACCTATCGAATATCAACCAAATCAGGAAATCAATGAACACGGGATACATCCACCCTGAACTATTCCTCATACTCGACAAAAATTAATACATAACAAACACAGATAACATATGAATAATATATCATGCACAAAGAAAAAACAACATCAAATCCATCAACTACACACCTTCGAAAGAAACGTCCAACCAAAACAACAAACAGCTAAAATATTACACACAAATCTCAAAGGCAGACAAAGTAGATTCACCATTCAAAAACGCAAAATATTGGTAGTTCACTGCAGATAACATTCCAACACTATCACACACATAGAACTCCAAATATCGTCTAACATTTACAAATAATGTAAATAATTATAAATGAGTGTAAATAGTATAGAATTAGGACCCTAATTTAAAGTAGACAGTAAGATTAAATAAGAACAGATTTAAGATTAAAGATTATAGATTTAAGACACGTGTACGCGCATTTTTTTACACATATTGCCGTATATCTAAATTTTGTTCGCTAAAAAAAAACCAAATGCATAATATAGAATATATCCTTAATTATTAATTAGAATAGCCTTTAAATTAAACTAAGTCGACGAGAGCTAAATAACAGTCAAATCACTAAATTGTAAAATAGAATACAAAATAAATTAAATTTAAGCGTTTATATAAATCACATGCAATGTAATTCGTGGCAAAACTAGTAAACGTGTTAAAAAAAAAAGGCAGAGCCTGCTAGGTAGCCGCATTGACAAGTCTGCTAGCAGGATCAGGACAAAACGTTCTTCCCTCTCTTTTCTTCCATCTTTCCTTTCCTATTCTATAGCTAACCGAAGCAATGTGCTTCAGTAATACATTAACGATTGGCACGAATCTCACACTTTTCGTCGCGAAATATTAATCTATGCCCATGCACATTTGTACATTTGCATACAAGAAGTGACAATATAATTCCCAGATCGGTTGTGTAGTCAGTTGACTTCGATCGCGCCTCTAATCGTATCGCTACAAATTTCAATTAATATACCCGCGTAAATAGCAAGTGTCGCGTCACTACAATAGCCGCTTTCCTAATTACAGAATCAAGTTTATGATACGGACGCAATTAACTAGCTATTTTTGAGAACTTCCAAATCTTACTTATCTTTCTTTATTGCTTTAATGTACCAGGATTAGGGCCTTAAAGGTTGTTTTGGAATTTGTAATGATTCACGTCTTTAATGCCTTAACTCAGTAGCTAATTACATGCCATAAACTCAAAAAGCCTAATTAATATGCCACTCGACCGCGTAGTTTTTTCCGGGGTCTTACTCCCCACTACACTAGGGTAGCTACCACCTCCACACCAAAAGAGGGGTAGCAAGCTGATTGGCTAAATCACTTTTTTCTATATAAGTTTGTAAAAATTGTAAAATAGCATTATTAAACTAAGTCTCAACCAAGCACTAAGAACTATACAATAGTAACTTACCCAATCTACCATCCTAATTTAAATATTTAATCCACACAACAAAGTCGTTCTTGACACTCCAACCAAGCATTTATGCAAGGCGAAGCTAGGGACGCAACAGCAAGTCTATGGAGTCATTTGTTAGTTAGCTATTGTGAAAGCAATAGATTTGCGTGTGAAATGTAATTACACACAGGAATCGGTTGCTCGTGAGGGGCTTTCCAACAAAGAAATCGATTATTTATACAATTAAATCGCCCTCTATGAATTCTAGATATTCTCAAAATTAAGAACGTATCAAAAGGATCGAAATGATCTTTGATGTCGCTGATATTTGTTCAGATGATGTAAACATCAGATATCGAAACAACAGATAATATAACTTTTGTAAATCTGATCGCGATTCCATTAACTGATGCTGATATGTCATACTCGGACAACTGACAGCAAGTTTCGTGCTTGAGGAATATATAAGTCGAGAAATTACAGTGGAACGAACGATCAAATTTTCTATTAACAATAAAATTAACAAAGCTGAGTTTATAGCCAATCGTTGTTGAAAATTTTTGAAAACGTGAAGAAAGTTTGCCCCCTTACACATATATCTATAATACCTATTTTCAGTGGTTCTAGGGTTAAAGTAAGGTAGTAATTTACAGAAACACTCGAAGTGTCGGAGATCTCACTTTTGCTTTATTATTTCGCTGCATTCATGAATGGAGAGAACGTTGATGCTCCTAAAACGCTATAGCTCAAGATTAAGCGAACCACTATAATCCTCGATCATGTGTATAAGCGATGCTACTCGCGTGTCGTGCTTCAGAGATTAAAATTGCAGAATGTCTCTCTATGAGACCGACAACCGAAAGTATAAATTCAAACATAAATTTGTTAAAAATTATTACAACCGGTGATATAGCATGGTATTTGCATACTTTATTAGTTTCAGACTAATGAGAAAGCGTGTGCAGAAGTGAAAGGCGGATAATATCGTAGAGGCGGCGTTAGAGGTAATAAAATATATAGGGGTTGGTTTCAGCGAGCGAGACTGTAACTCTCTCCCTCTCTCCCACTATCTCTCTCTCTCTCTCTCTCTCTCTCTCTCTCTCTCTCTTTCTCTCTTTCTCTCTTCCTCTGGAAAATGCTATTGTACTTGGGTGTTATGCAGTGTTTACCAGCCGGAATTGGTCGGGTTTGCCATCGTTATGTCGGCAAGGCAGCTGCTCGCTACTCCTCGACAATGCTTCCGGGTTACAGATGCATAGTCACACCCAATTTCCTTCCCCGAAAATCAGTTCAAGCCCTTGATCCTTTATGTTCACCAGATTTGGTCTTGTGCAACTATTTTCTGTTCCCTAAATTGAAAATGAATCTGGAAGGACAATCGTTCGATGTGATTTCGGATGTCCGCAGAGCTACGATAGATCTCATCTTATAGATGGATTATTAGCGGTATAAATATTGTGATACGTTAGAAGAATTGAATATTTCTTTGAAAACCAATTTCGTTTCGTTTATTATTGATGGAAATTTATGATTAGTATGTTGCAGAGCGAGTTTTGATAAAAGTTTGGTAAGTTTTGGGATGGGTATTTCAAGAAACAAGTTTCAAGATTTCATTTCGATAGCTACAGTAGTTCCAAAGAAAATAATTTGTCACGTTTGGTTCATGTCAGGCTGTAGACTCTGTATGTTACAGTAGAAGCGTTAGCTCAATAAAGTAAATATATTTACTAGTACCGCACTTACTATTAATTGCAAATTTTGGCTAGTAAATATTAGGATATTAATACCTAAGAACTTGAAAATGTTCTAGATTCGCTTTATATATTCGCAAGTTGGCTTTTCTAAAAATGTCCATTTGAAATAGATTTATAATATAAAAATATTGAAAATTTCAATTAAAAGGAATGCCCGATATTTGAATCGTTATAACTTTTTGAGTAGAGATTTTCAGGAATTTTGAATTTTTTAAAAATCTAGACAATTTCAAATTCCAAGATACTTTTAAAACTTTTAGGATAATCTGACGTTTCGATACATTCGTAAATAGTAAATGCCTATTAAATGTAGCACATATTCTATATTGGATTAATATTTCTGCAAAAATCGTAGTTAAAGATGTAGACCAACTTGGTAATCGTGTACATTTACTATGCTTTAAGCGTTACATTTACTACTACGTATACAATAAAGAGTTAGCTTTCAATCGAATTGGAACATAGTGAACAATATTGCGATCGTTCTCCGAAATATTTGAAATTAAATATAAATATTTATCAAATTGGCCTCGTCTGTTTGACCTCGTATGTTTTACAAATTTTCATCGCGGATTACCATAGTGGAGGCGCTCAAGGCACGGGTTTTGAACGAAAATTGGAGAAAGCGAACTGTCTAGCGACAGTTCGGAGGTATCGGAACGATACCGAGACACGTTGTCTGGTCACGATGGCTCTGTAATTCAGGGTGTCATGACGGCGCCGTGACGTCCTGGCCTGAATGAAAATAAAATCGAACAGTGCCAAGTTCTAAAATTACGTGTACGAGGAATGGGCCGACACCGGATGCACAGATGCGACGAACAATTTGCCGCGCTTTTATGGCCTTTGCGGACCAATAACATTTCGTTTCTTACGAGTTTGTTATTTTCTTTCCGGCAAACTAAATCGGACCTGGTCGAAGCTTATACGCTTACAATTTATATGGTTTTTCATTGATTTTTAAGAATAAATGGACTGATCTCAATGACTACGAGAATAGAAAAGGATAAGGAAATTTAAAGGGATACGAGTGCGAGAAGTCACGTTGTGGTTTTTCGTTTCGGTCTTGAAGTGTACGTAAGAACACTTTCATAAGATTGAAATATTAGGCAGAGTAGAAGCTACGACCCGTACGCTTTCCAGATAGAATCATTTCTTTTATAGAGACATTTATTTCATTTATTTGTAGCATCTTAGCAATTGTTTTATAATTTATTTTGATACTTAAATAATAACAATAATAACAGCAGTGAAATTTTTATTAAATTTTTCAAATTACTTGTTAGTTTAATGTCGGTTTTACGTCGATATCTATTAAATTTGTCATCAAGTTTTTCTCTTCTACTAATTTTATTCGTGCACTCTTGTCTGCAACCATTAACAAAAGCCGGAACCATTCCAGGAAACTCAGAAACTCCATTCCAGAATGCTTGAAATGCCTATTTCTAAATACAATACCGTCGTATCCTTTTTCTGGAGCACACTCGAACGACAGTTTGAAAATTAGAATATAATGAAATATATAAATACTTCTACAGTTTTTAAAACATAAGGGTACATTAAAAGGGGGATACAACATACATTAATCTATTACTGTAGTGAAGGCAGAAAGTATAACAGTTTTCCAAAGAATAATCTACGGAACCTTCGTATTCCAGCATTGGTCATTTCTAACGCGGTGTCCTCAACGGCATTGATGTGATTACTCCAAGAGGGAATTGGATTATCAAACAAACGACTAATGCAAGGCGATAAAAAGTCGTAAAAATGCTATCTGAGCTTATATTTTCGTGTTGGTCGGATGTGCAAATTTTTGCTCATAGATTTTTATATCTATAAACTGTACAGATTTTGGCATGCACACAAGTTGCCTTGAGAATTCTGTAAAAATCACCTAGAATTTTGTAAAAACGCTTCAGAAACAGGAAAAACAGCTGCTTCGGAGCTGTTTCATAACGATCGTACCGCTTCAGAGATTGGCGTACTTTGTTGTACTACATACATTTTTTTACAGATATACGAATTGACTTAAATCTAATTGTGCAGTGTTAGACAGAGTGTTCTTTCAGCTACAAACAAATGCAACATTAAGGAGATGAATATATTTAAATACTGTTTACGGTTTCTTAATTTTTCCATCCTTTTCCTAGTTCAGTTATGTTTGTTTAATGAATGTTATGCGTGGCCACGACGAATGTTGCACAAGAGTATTTGTTAGAACCTATTTGTGATTGCTGGATGAAAATAGTTTACCACGACGTGCTGTGACGATATATTTGTAGTACCGATACGTCGTATGGAATACACAATTTGTGTAAATGCTACAAATTACTACCGCTTAATGAATATTATGTACGTAATTGAAGATAATTCCAGATTTTTTCACATTCCACTCATTTATAATTTCGTTTCTCAGAATTTATTTCCAAAAGAATAACGTATAATAAATAACGGCATTGTGTATTTAGTTTGCGTTTTCATGGCTTTATGCGAAGAATCGATGAGGAAAGGAGTCATCTTTTGTGGGTCTTGTTACTTTTTGTACACGGCCATGTTTCATTCGCGAGCGAGTTGAATCGGTGACCTTTTGAACGTCTCTAAGGTTCACTAACATTTCAGTGCCAATCGTACCATTTACCTACGTACAGATGCAAATGGTGGCACGACTTCGTTAAGATTTCTTTTCATCTTTCAGCTTTCTTTTAAGCGAAACCTGCTTTTTTTATTCATTATGCTTGAGAGAATGAGTTAACTGTGTAGTCGAAAGCATTCAAAGGGCTTTGAGATATTATGTGTTTCTTTAGATACTTAAGATATGAAACAGTGCTCTTTAAACTTACATAAGCTGCTTTATTTTCTTGTAAAATATTATTTTGTCTTCTTTTTTTAAATTTTACGAAATAGATTTTCATGAAATAAGAGTGTGTAATGTAGTATTTAAAGTTCTTTTTATTTGAATCTTTGAAATATACTATTCTTTTTTTTCGTCGACTTTCATTTTATGATGATTTTGAAAATTCTTGTTTATTCCCACGTCTGCGCTTATACATATATTGGCAGTGGATAAACGACTACAATTCGAGTCCCTCGAGATGTAGGCATTCGTTCTTTTGCCTATCCATCCATCGCCTGAAACGGTGTCGTGATGTCGTAGGTCGTCCGCGAACCACCCTTCGTCAAGAAATATTGAAAAACACAGGCAAAATAAACTTCTGCAAATGGGAATCTTGAGTTTCCCTCGCGGGCGAATCTTCATCCTCATTATTCTCTGGATTTGTTGTGTACTATACGCCGCGTCACGGTACATTAAAAATGTGGTATGTAGCAAGATACATTTTGGATCACGCGTTTTCATATGTTGTTGGTACTCCGTGGTGTTATTATACGCGATCGATATCGGAACATTTGATACGAGAACTTGCTTCGAGTTCGCCGCAATGCCTCGCAGCGTCAGATATTAATGTGTAATATAATCAAGGAGAAATAGATCTTCAATTAAAATTGTTATATATTTTTTATTCTTATTTCTATTGGATAAAATATATTTTTATATTATTAGAATTACACACATTTTATATGATACTGAAGCGCGTTGCTTTGGTGTGCTGTAGTGTAGGAGAGGATAGATAGGAAGAAAAAAGAGGGAAGAACGTTTCGTCGTTCTGGGCTTGCTAGTGGATCCTTTTTTTTTAACGAACGTTTATTGTGTCGAATAACAAAAACAAATATATATGCAAGGGTATTTTCTTACAATAAACTTAAAACGAACAAGAAGTGTAAGGTTGTATAAAAGTTGTATAGGGTCGAAAGTTTGTAAAATTAGACAGAACGCTTGTGAACGCGCGAGCACGTATAGTCTTGGCGGTGGCGGTTCTGCAATAGTTGTACAATATTTTTAAGATTAGAGATAGATGTGTAACGGTTTTTCCGTTTGACAGTGAGTTTCTGATCTTATGGGATGGTCTTAAGGGTAGTAGGATAATCTTATGCGCTATATATTCTTTAAGTAGTTACACTAGTATTATCATATACTTCGTGTATTAGGTTGTAACTTATTATATTATATATTAGGTTGCAATTTAGTTTGAAGTTTATGTGAACTCCTAAGTATCGCACTGTTTCTTTTTGGGAGATTTCTGTGGGTGGATTTTGATGGTTGTCTGTTATTCTGAATTTTTTCGTGTGTTTTCTTATATCGTGCTTTATGTAGGAGGTGTTAGATATTGATGGTGTAAATAGGATTTATAATAAAATAGTTTATACTAAAATAGTTTCGCATTCTTTCGTATTTATTTTGAGTTTCCATGTAAGGAAATACTCTTGTATTTTTGTGAATGTGTTTTAGATTTGTGATTGCATTTGCGTGGGTTTGCTATTGCTGATGTAGATTACGCCATCGTCCGTGAAAGTTATTGCCGGTTTTGTAGGATCTGTGTTGTGGTTAAATATTTGGAGTAGGTCGCTGCTGTACAGGTTGAATAGAATGGAAAAATTTATTGTTCCTTGTTGGAGTCCGATTGTGATTGCGTATGTTTTTGATGATGTTGTTTGTCCTTCAGTTACTAGGAATTTTTTATTATATAGCATGTTCCAGATGAATTATGTTAAGTGTTGTGGGAATTTTTTGTTTAAGAGTTTGAAGAATAGCTCATCTAGCCACACCGTGTCGAAGGCTTTTTCGAGGTCTATTACTTCGGTAAGGCTTCGGCGCAGTTCTCTGCATTTCTGGTCCGGCATATGTTTGAAGTAAACTTGATGATGGCGTGTGTGGTTGAGTGTTTGTGCCTGAATCTGAATTGTGTTTCAGGTATTAGGTTATTTTCCGAACAAAATGAGCTGATAGAGTCGTTGATTAGTGTCTCGTATATTTTACTTCGGTCGGGGAGCAAGCTTATGGGACGGTAGTTTGCGGGGGTGCTGGTGTCATTTCCTTTTTTTTTCTTATTGCTATTAGTTTGTTATTATTTGTTTATGCAGTTGTTGAATATTATTGTGTAGCGTAGTTGAAGGTTCAGGGTTCTGGTCTTCTTCTAATTCTTGTTTCACTGATTTTATTTTTTTGTCTATTATATTTGCTGTGACGACTTAGTTACCGTCTTTGTCTTTTCGTGTTTTTGATATATTGATGTTTGTGTTTGTTAGTTGATTCTTTGATGGGAACAGTATTTTGGGTTTGTGGGTCGAGATGTTTGAGATTTTCTTTTGCCACTAGGTGTTCATGGATTTTTGGAATGCTTCTCTGACTTCTGTTTTGGTTGGTTTTAGTATATTTTTGAGTGTTTTGATGGGTGTGTCGTTCCTTGCGGTGTAACATCCTATTCTGGTTGGTCTGTTGAGTCCTGCGATGAGTTGATTTTTTTGTGCTTTTAGTTTAACTATTTCTGGTGTTATGTATTTTTTTGAGGAGTTGAAATTGTTGCCTGTGTGACAGGGACTGCATGGTCTATTGCTTTTGTGATTTTTTCGTTTAGTTGTGCAATATGTTTTTGTTTATTTCCTCTGTTGTAAGATTTCTGTTGCTGGGTGTGGGAATGTTATTGTTATTTATTAGTTATGTTCTGAATTGTTTCCAGTTAACTTTGTCTGGTAGGAGTGAGTCATTTGTATGTAGTGATATCTCTATCAGCATTGTTTTGTGGTCGCTGTCGTAATCTATTGCTTTGGGTTTGTTTGGTGGTGGTGATTGCAGGTTGAGGAGGTTCAATCTGCTGTCTATTAAGCAGATATCGATGAAGGCATCACTTACGGTGTAGGATGATTCGCTCGTCTGGAGTAGGGTTCTATAGTCTGTATTTTAATTTGTTTCTTTGTATCCAGTTGTATAACGTTATACAGTATAGAGTTTAAGTCTCCTGCTAGTATGAAGATATTTTTGTTGTTAGGAACTCATTTTTATGGTTTCCGGTTGTATATGTGCTGCTATAACGTAGATGTTATCGTTTGCTTAGGTTTTTAGTTTGATTGCCGAGAATTTTAGAGCGCTTGTGTCTGTTGAATTTGTCTATATTGTTTTGAATCTTATTCCTTTTTTTATCAGGATGGTTTTCCCCCCTCCCTTTTTTGCGTTTAGTTTTGTTTCACATAGTAGAGCTATGTCGGGGTTGTGTCGCGGTGGAAATCTGCCAGTGTCTCTGTTGTCGTTCGATATGAGTGAGTTTGTGTTTATTTCGATTATTTTTAGTGTTTTGTAGTATGTTGCGGCCGTGGTGGTGCGTTTTATGTGCGGTGTATTTGGAGGTGCGTCTGCCACTTTAGAAGGAGATATCGGGAGCCTCCACTATTAGGTTGATTCGGGTGGGTTCTGTGTTAGTGGAGTGACAAGGTTTGTGGTTTAGACTGTTTCCTTGGATGTGATTTCGCTGAAGGATATGCCTGGTTTTATGTAGTTCAGTAAAAATTTTTATTTATTTTTCCTTCTTTAGTTTCGTTATTATTATTATTTTTCTTTTGGTTTATTTTTTATTTTATTTCTCTTAACTTTGGGCAGCTCCTGTATGATGTAATGACCAAAGTTTTTCCAATTGTCGTAATAGGGTTCGCTGTTTTGTAGGTTTGATGGGTGATTTTGGGGAGGTTTAATACATTCGCCTGATTCTTTGGCATTTTCTACATTGTATGTGTTTTTTTTTATTAGTTTTTCCCACCTCACCATTGTGAATAGAACTGATTTTATATGTTTTAAGTTGTTTACGTTGCTATCGCTTCAGATTTGGACTAAGCACATTGGGTATAAGTTTATTTTTTTCGATGGAGTGTTTGATTGTGAATTTTTTGATTGTTATAAAATTTAGGTTATCTATATTTTTTTCTTTGAGCGCGGTGAGGATTCTGTGTTCCTCGAAGTCGTTCTCTATAAGTTTTAAGTAGGATGGTATGATTGTTTTCGTTTTTTGGTATGTACGCGTGAGAATAGGTTGCTGGAGCTTTTGCGTGGGATATGTGTTTGTTTATGTGTATTCTGTTGATGTGGGAATCTGTGTAAGTGGTTGCAATTAATTTTAGTGTATCTTGAATAGGGTTATTGTCGATGATGATTGGGGGTGACTTTGAGTTTATGTTTGTGTTTGTGCTCGAGTTTGTTTGCGGCTGAATAGCTATTTTTGTACCTTGGCCTCTGTTACTGCTTTTGGATATTGGTTGCTGCGTCGTCGGTCTTGGCCTTGTCTCTTGGTATTTGGGTGAGTTGTACTTTCTTTTTTGGGGCCTGCTAAGGGTTCGTTATCCTCGTGTTCGGGCTGGATGATTGTCGCGAGGTTGACGGGGTTTTTTGGGAGTGGTGTCCATTCCTTTTCGCTCCTGGTTCCGTCTCCTTTTGGGTTCTCTGTATCGTATCCTTTTTTGCAGGTGAAGTGAGCTTTGTCCAGGTGATTTCGCTGGTTTGTATTGTGTTTGGGGATTCTAGGTATTAAGTTTCCATTTTTTTCCATTGACTCCGTTCGTTTTAAGCTGCTAATTTCTACAGCCAGCAAATATGGGTGTTCCTTCATATTTTTCTTTGCCGTAATTTTTTTATTGTTTTGCTCGTTTTCGTTCTTCGTTATGGGTGTGACTTCTCCTCATGGGGGAAAGAGAGGTTTTCATACAGAGTGGTATTATATCCCTCTTTTATTTTTCTTCTTGTCGTTATCAAGCACCTCGATTTGGAAATGATGAACTAGACTGTATCCGGTGAGCTCTGACTTTATGCTTTTCTGCATGATTTTTAATTCTACTGTGTGCGCTTTTCACACGCCGAAAGTTAGATTTTTTTTGCCCTTCTGTGGAGCTGTCTAACTGGCCTGGGGTATGTTCGCTGCTCATGAGTGTCAAAAGTAGACTGCTAGCAGACCCTGCCTTAGACGCGGGGATGTTAAGGACAGGTCGGAATGTTGTATATATATGTAGAAACAGAGAAGGAAATGTGCACTTTCGAGAAACCGCGGGTGTAGCTGTACCTCTAGTGGCGGGTATTGGAGGACCGTTACAATACAACAAGGACGGACAATATTTTACCTGCAGCATTTTTCTTTTCAACGTGTAATGTGTATATGTATAAGTTCTACTTAGTTTTTGTATCTATTTCAAAATAATATTTTATCTTTCCATGTCTGTAACAGTATACAATAATCCCAGGAAAAAATATCTTATTTCATTGTCATTGTTAATTCAGCTAATCACAAGTTTTCTTACATCCTTTACTTGGAGTTCCGGTTGTTTTACATAGGGAGACGCATCTTGTATTTCATCCGATTCCAATTCTTATCTCATTAATTAATCCCGTAATTAGCTTCTTTCCATGCAAATTGACTAATTATTTCGCAAAGGAATCTTCCCATTGGATGAGCCAAGAAAGTACAAGCTCGTTGCGATACGCTCGTTATTAATTCGTCCCCTAGAAACAAGTCGTTTGGTTGCGGTCAGCCACGACGTTTCCATACTATGTAATTTGAACATTAATTACCTATGGCGACACTGTTGCCAGAGTACATAGCCCGTCTTATCTCGTGTTACTGACCGAAGGAGAAAAAGGAATTGCTCGCTGTGTACAGGGTGACACGGATACAAAAGCTGTTGCGTCCTTAGTTTCGTCTTGCGTAGTTGCTCGGTTAGAATACGACAAAAGACGATATTCTTTTTTTTCTGTTTAGGTAATGAATGATTGCTTGTAGAAAAAAGAGTTTTCAAGAGATCCAACTCTAAATTTCCTTGTATCAGCGATATAATTGTATTTGGTTAATATTGGTGTTAGGACATTAAATTGGATTTGGGATAAATTCATATTTGGACAGTTTAGTAGTGTTTAATTTTTAATACTTAGTTTAATACTCGCTATTTTATATTTTTACAAGCTTATCAATCAGCTTGCTACTTCTCCTTTGGTGTGAAGGTGGTAGCTACTCGGTAGTATGGGTAGGACTCCGGAAGAATCCGTTAGGGGTAACGCTTGGGGCTACACGCACGAGCGGCATATTAATTGGGCGTATTGTTGAGTTTATGGCAAGTAATTAGCTATTGAGTTAAGGCATTAAAGGCCTTTAAGGCCTGTATTTAAACTGTATTCCTGTACTTTGAAAGTTCTCAAAAATAGTTAGTTAATTGTGTTCGTATATACCATAAATTTCGTTCTGGTAATTAGGAGGGGGAGCATTTTCGCGACGCGAGAAAAGCGTTATAAAGTTACCACCACCTCAAATTCATCCTTTTGCAGATCAAATTCACCTCAAATGTGATTGTTATTTTGTTACATTACATGATTTGAAATGCTCAAAGAATGAGATGTAACAAGTGTTTAAAGGATGGCCTTTTTAGCTTTAAAAATTCCAGCCCTTTCACTTTCTATTTATTTTCGATTAGAAGGAGCTTCACCGGTAATATTACAGTTTTTGTTATAACTCTTTAATCACGTTAAATAAAAAAAAAAATGATCAAAGCAAATGTTATTATATTATATCTAATGACAGTAATTCGAATAAACAGTTTATCTGCGTCACCGTGTACATAGTAACATCTGTGTACAATGCCAACGATGCAGCTGACGAGATTTATTCGTTACGTCCTTGAAAGAAAATCTTATATCCTCGGCTATCGATTAGTTGCGATTTTTCCCGTGGAATAAACATAAGTTTTACTTACACTTAACTATTACCTTTAAATAGATTGACTCTAAAGAATGCACAGGAGACATTCTAATAACAGCCACTGAACAATTTTTATGGAAGTGGTTGCACAATGTAATATTTGCATTTACCAAATTACTCTATAGAGGTAAAACAGCGGCGGTTTTAATTTCACGCCAGCACTCGAAAGTTTACTAAATTGCACCAAGACACGTATACCGATCGTTCATCACCCGAATTCGAATTTAACGCCCCAATATTGTACAAGTGACATATGTACATGGTAATAAAATGGAATGTTCCTCGGAGTTGATCATAATCAACAATTGAATTAATAAGAGAATTAAAATATATTTATGACATAACCTTATATTGTATGGACGTGTAGTATTTATTTAATTATTTAAGGTAATTAATAAATAATCACTGTGCTTGCCACTAGCAATGGTACCACTAAAAAATACAAATATTAGAGAAGACAAGCTTTTTTAAAAAATTTATATTTTTTAAAATACCGAATACAAGCCTTATCAGTCATTAATTATTTATTTAGATACGTTGTAATATGTAGACTGCCTGTTCGTTAAAATTAAATTTGAAATATTTTCAGTGCCACTATCGATGCCAGACAGAGTTAAAGGTAATTTCGAATGCGTATCGGGAAAACAGTTTGAATTTTTATCTATTTTATCCGTTGATTATCCCCTGAAACATCGATTGAGGAGTTAAGCATGGAAGTATGCGTGGTTAGTATTAAGCTACTAGTAATTTTATATTTGATCCATGATCAAACAATTCTTCACCCTGTTTCAGGAGAGCGATTTCCATAGAAATTGTTACGCGTATATTATTATATAATAAATGAAGTGATAGATATTTTTGGAATTTTCGAATGCAGCACTTAAATTTGGCGTAATTGTTATGTGAAGAAGGTGAACGGGTTATCCTTTGTGACGGAAGATGTTCGGAACAGAGCAAATCGAGCTTACATTCTGTTGCTGTTCGACAATTGAGTTTTAAGTGAAGTACATATAGAATGGAAGATTTACATGGGAACACGTTTATATGTTATTCTAGTTGAAGAAAGAAGTTCATATAAGTGAAAACTATAGGCGAAAGTAAAAATGTCACGTTTTATTAAAAAATAAGAACAAAGCGCAAGAGTACTTGGGTGTACTAGTGGGCATCATTTATTCTCATATTAAAAATAAATTATTTCCTAAATTACTTGATTTGATGACATAGATGTGTCGATTCCTTTTTAATTGGGAGACGATGTAAGTTGGAGTTGACATGTGCTTTTTCAAACAACGTAACTGATAACCGCATTTCGAGAAGGTTATTTTTCAAGCATCATAATAGTGACAGAGGCAGTCAACTGATATATTCCACCCTGTGCATTGTGCGATGCATTTCTGGCCTAATTTAGCGAGAAATTGTTCTCAAATTCCAATGAAAACTGGAATTCTGTGCGTCCCGGGAGAAAAAATTTGTCTCGTCCGTCATGTATGGTTCAGATGCCACGCGTCAATGGATGGATATGATAGCCAAGTAATTGAATAATGCTCTTGAGAGTCGAACACGTACATAGCCTACGCAACGCGCCTACGTTCGGTATTTCATAAAATACGCGTTATATGTATCTCCTGTCACGTATTACAGATTTGTTTGTAGGTTAGATTTGTGGAGTATAGAGATACGAAATAAAGTAAACAATCTCGACTCAACACTATTTATTAAAATTAAATAATCTTGCAGAATTAGAAAAACGGATCGGAGCAGTTCACGCGACGCGTAACGGGAAACGTTGTAATTGAATGCAAGCGAGACGTAAGGCGATTGTTTGATGGGAAAACGTCTCTATATTCGAATATTTCCGCTATTCGCGTTGTAGCAGCTGATAATAATTCCTTTTTTCTAAAAAATGCAAACCTTTATTCTTTGCAAAGTAATTCGAACGTATGTTCAATGCGATATACAGGTACCAGTACATGCACTTATCTAATTAACATGATTTCGTCATACTTTTGGCTTCATTCGGAAAAGGATAGGCTTATAGAGGACTATTTTTAATTGCATTTATTGTATATCTCCATTATATTGGAAATCAATGAATCGTGGTTAAAACAAATGGTACGAATTTATATTTGAACTTTTCAGTTAATTATTCGTTTGTAATTTTTTTATTATATGGGTTTACTCTCGTGAACGAATTTGTTTCCGTTATTTCAATATAGATGCCTCACTATCCGCTGTGAAATGCCGGTTATTTTAGAGGATGTGTGTAGCGTGTACCAGCGCAGTTGGAATTTTTTTACTATTTTTTCTCAATTTTCTCTCTTCGCAGACCTTTCTATCCGTAATCCTGCCACATCTTCTGTTTTCGTATCCACAACGACGTTTCCTTTGCCATTACAAACCCTTCAGAGAAAGGTACAGCTTTCAGATCTGCACGTCTCAATTTTTACCAGTTTCCTTATCAATTATCCACGGTAACAATTTTCTCACCTTTATCCTTTTCCACTCCCATTCTTCTACATGTACCTCTCTAGTTTTAGTACCACTGACAGTCAAAAATTGCCAGAGTTGTTAAAGTAATGAAAAATCTTTATTTTTCACGAATAGTTGTTATTAGGAAGATTCTTTATTTCCAGGGTAAGTTGTTGGATATATTGACTGGTTCTGAGGTTGATAAACGTTCGTTGGATAAAGTCGATCAGAGATGTGTCACGTAGCCATTTTATCGACGTTCTGTCTAGTATAACAGTGAGTTGAATTTTCTAGGAGCAACAGGTCTACCGACCCGTTATCAAATTTTATACCAATGGTTTCGATTGCATTGTATATGTTAACTTTAAAATTGTAGTTATTCTATGATTATCTTTGTAATTAATTTATGAATATATTTTCAATAAAAGTAATTAATATTGCCGATTACTGAAATGCCGTTAGTCGTACGTAAATTGCAGGTTCTTACATAGTTAGGATGAAATATAGACACGTAGACACAGGATACAAGAAATGTGCAAACGATATACTAAAATTATCCTGGACGTGTACGTGTATTGTATACGTATTACAGACGTATTACGTGTAGTCGTAACGTATTGATTATTGTTTGAGATCTCCTACTGTAGGATGGTGTTTATTAGAGAAAATTCATCTCTAAACGAAAAATGATCTTGTGCTGAGATACCCTCTGGTTTGTGGATGGTCGATTCAACATATTTAATTTATCTCTAGGCATTATATGACAATTAATAGATACTTTTAACAATCAACAGTCCGTAAACGATTGGAATTATATAAAAATCCTAGTACATTTATGCTATACTATAATTAATAAAATACGCGAAATTTTCCCTTCAATATCAGCGGTCTAATCATTAATCACTATTGCTTTATCGTGCGGAGCTTTTTGGTAAAATATTATACAATGCACTGTCCTGCGTGGCACGGCATTCATTTATGCAAGTTAATGTCGTTAGTTGAGGGTTTAGTTTATTACGGCAGTTTAATTAATTTGTCTTCGACTATAGTGACAGAATACTATAATAAATAATATAATCACGAAGGGAGGGAGGGAGGGAGGAAATATAGATTGAAACAGTTAAGTCGAATCGTGTGATGTGAAACGGTAAGAAATCGTGTACAAGTATTCTGTTCGTAATTAGTTATTTCTAGTCAAGTAAACTTGTAATAGAAATTTGTTTGATATGATTGTTTAAATGGCTCTGTTTCAACTGGTGCATTCTTCTACCGAATTTTTCGAAAAACGAATAAACATGTTTATTCTTGGTTCTGGTTAATGATGATTATTGTTGTATTTAAGATATTGATATCCTCTTTTAATTGGAGTGAAACGAAACATGGTAACGAAGTATAACAGTTATATATATACATTCGTTTGTCGAAATATTCCCGTTGGTTGGATTAAAGAGATTAATGTTGTCCACGAAACGGAGTTTCCGATGTCTTCTTGGCAGCTGTTCTTGGCAGCGTGACAAGTAGTCGAGAAGCGTGGGTTTCGCGCAACTTTTTCCCTCGGCCTCATTTAATCGACTGTTACGCACCATCGAAATTAAAATTGCTGCTTTTGAAAATCCGCTGTCGTTATTTCGTTCGGATAAACAGTGAAATGGCTTGGGTGTGGATATTTTTCTGTCCAGACGGTGATTATATTAGTCGAGTGTTTTATACGAACTCGAACAAAATCCTCTCTTATCAGTAATGATTTCGGATGAAAAATATTCTCTATTTCTACGTGGATATAAACAAATATATTCAATTTTGTTCAAACAACATTGTACAGACAGAGAATTAAATTTTTAGTGGTTTATTTATTTTTTCTCTGGAAACGTGTTAAAAAGAGCAACTGTTGTGAAGAATAACGGAAAAATCAGACACTTGCTTTACTAGGGTTCAGTAAAATGGCAACAAACTCTGTTATATAATCATTTGACGTCGTTGGAAGTAATGGAAGATTAAATGTACTAAATGTTAAATTTTGATAAATTTCAAGTGTAAATTTGTACTATATTCGAATAACTTTGTCGATAAAAAGTGTGCATTTAATCGTTTCTCCATACACTCGAACTTTTATAATTAAAAATTAAATTTAAATTGTAATAAATTACCGGTTCTGAGTGGAGTTGAAATTTAATTAGGTTACCATAATGCTATTTCCGATAGGGGTCAATTTCATCCGAACGTCATCGGTGTAGCAAAATATTGGAACAACGCGTAAGAATTAATCCTTTTGT
Source organism: Xylocopa sonorina (assembly GCF_050948175.1). Classification (NCBI taxonomy): domain Eukaryota; kingdom Metazoa; phylum Arthropoda; class Insecta; order Hymenoptera; family Apidae; genus Xylocopa; species Xylocopa sonorina. The sequence goes on from NC_135197.1 coordinate 1,422,548, forward strand.
CAATAGCTTAACACAAGGTAATGATCGGTTACAGCGGTTTTGAAGACGCAGCTTTCACACGAGTTTTAAATTACGTACATTAACTGACTAGTATTATGAGCCTAGTCTTAAATCTTTTTCAGTAATTACAGCCAATGATACCAATTGTACACAACACTCGTATTAACGTTAAATAATGTATCGTAAGATACATTTAAAGATACTGCCATTAAAACGGTAATGTCAAAAGAAGTAATCGTAAAGTACGATACAAAAACTTCGAAATATATAATATATCTCATCGTAGAATCTCTGAATTTTAAATATAGCTTGCTTTCTCATATTTTCTTAGCTTCACGTTTCACAGTGGCGGGAATAGCGGAGAACTTAATTCAAGCTGGAGGACGAGGGAACATTTCAAAGAGCTACACTGTATTTTACAATTATGTAAAAAAGGAATCTTGATTTTTCCGTTATAGTTACTTATCGTATGTTACAATCATTCCAATTATTTTTCTAATTTCATTTTCATCGTAGAATTTGATACACGTTTTCACGTTCATTACCGAGCAACGAAAGAGTTTTCCTGTGAGCAAATACGGCACTTATTCTCGCAATTCGTTTCTACGCTTCGTTCGACTTTTGATCATAAAAGGATAGAGATGGTATTTGAAAAATTTCAAATTCGCAAATAATGTTGATTCGTGGGCCACAATATTTGCAGTTCTACGTTACATCAGATAGCATGCGCGCGTAGGTGGAGTATTATATTGCAGTCGTCTTTAATTAGTAACTCGTTAATGAAAGTGCAGTTTGCAGGAACCAGCGCGAATGCGTTCATTTATATTTAAATGATCTTCAGATATTCTCGTAGCATTTGACGCATCATCGGAATGTAATTAACCTCATAAATTATATTAATAATATGCAATATCGATTCATTGAAACAATCGAAAGCTTTCGGCCTATCAAAAGTTCATTCTGTTCATTAATTGGTTGGTTAAATAAAAATCTAACCGCTGAATATGCTTTTGTTTCGTTCCTTCGATTGTTTACGCCCTGGGGTCAAAACGAAACGTACGAAACTCGTTTAACTTGCCTATGTTCATAGTTTTCACGCAACGATCGTTAGAAGTTCTAGTTAATTTTCACGTTCCTCGATAGACCTTTGGTAAATATCCAGAACGCAGCCGAGGGGCTCGCAAGTATTTTCCCATCCTCTTGAAGTGAACGCGCGCTTCGGACGTACAACAGAGTGCGGACGGTACTCGAAGGGGCATACCGTTAGTTCGTACCGTTTCGGCAAGTGTCCACCAACCGGACGATAGAGGGAGCACAGCGGGAAATAATTGAAGCGTTAGATCTCTAAGCCTTACAATCACTGGAAAAATTTGTTTTCGCCTCTGGTAAACATTTACAAATCACGCGTAATTAAGTTAAACGTGTGATAAAAGTGAATAATAAGTGTCAACGACTAAACGAGTATCCACTTGTTCATAACGCACTGCTCACATTTGTGGGCTGTTTTCAACGCCTACGTATGTACGATTGCAGATAAAAAAAAAGTGTGTCAAGTATTACTCTGCATAAGAGTGGCTTCATTTTTATTATTATATTATACATTCAGGGTATTACGCTCGACTGATTGTTCTCGTTTACTCTCGTCGATTACTGTCGGATAAAAAGAAAAATTCTTATTAAGTTTTTATTTCACAATTACTAATGTTACCGAAATAATCAAAATGTTTAAATCCGACAAGACAACGAACAGAATTTTATTAGAGTGAGATATTTTATCAAGCAAAAAAATCTAGACAAAAAAATAAAAATTAATCATTAAAAGTTTCTTCTTTAATAATCGATATTTTATAATGATATGTAATACTACGTTATGTATATTACTGTACATTTGATAATTATTATTAGGTAGCACCTTAAGGAATTCTCTTTCATCATTTTATAATAATGTGTAATACATATTATTGTATTGTATATTATTATTATTATAGAATAATTGGGCGTGTCAAAAGAGATTTAATAAGTCCCCCGGTTCTGTGAACAGGTTTCGTCTGAGCCATGGTAGGGTAATATCACTCGCGCGTTCTATCCATTAGCAAAACGGTCGCGAGAAATGTTTCGAGCAAGTTACTCCGATCGACGATTATCGTCTTGTTTAATCTTCTCACGATTAATAAATTAATGTTCTCGGCCTCCCCGATCTTACGTAGGTTGTGATTATACTCTGAAATTTTTATTCCGGTTTTAGTTCACATTTTACTCGACCGTATATCATTGTTGCGGCAAATTACAACGAAGTTTATTTGCTTAAAACTATTTGATTGTATTAATTATTGTATTGCCAACAATTTTAAATGTAAACGAAAACATTTGCTTTCCACCAATTGGAAACTGAAACAATGAAATAATTACCGGAAATTTATACGTTTTTTCTTATCATGACAGAACCTATTTTAGTAAAATGTTTCCCATTTCATTGGAAATTTATACAAATTCTCCATTTAAAAAATGACCTAATAATGATAATAATAATAATAATAATAATAATAACAATAATAATAATAAAGCAAGAGACAGTTGTGCTAAGAATAGTGTATTTTGCGACACTATACATGCGACAATAATACAAGACCCCTATTATTCAGAATACGTGGAAGTGTATGAGAATAATACTGTTTCAGTCGCAATGTGTACGTAAATTTTCGCGTTTTCAACGAAAAGTTTTATGGGACAGCGTAGTTATATCTTCATATAACTTCTAAAAGAGGGACGAGCTACAATTTTTGAGGGACTCCATTAATTTAAAAGAATGCCATTTCATTTGAAACTTTCCACGCACCCACGTTCGGGAGAATGTGCGTCCCTCTGGGCGTCCACGTCAAAAATCGTACAAAAAGTTCTTTATTACATTCTAGTTTCTCCCAAGAATAAGCTTTCCGAGCGGAACAACGTACGTGTCGCTGCGTATTCGAGATGTGTTTAGTCTCGTGATCTCGAAATAACAGAGATCCTTATAAAAAAATTATTAATTCACTCGTTTGGGTTAAGTATCCCCTTTCCTAATAATTTTAGCTAATCTAATAACTTATTGCCACATCATAGTTGTACAAACCGATATTAATACGTTAAAAGTCTGGACATTTTCGAGAAAAAATAAAAGCAATGAATAACATAGTTCACCGTATTATGGACGAAACCTCAAACGCTTAAAGAATCCTATAATATCATTGTTGAAATCAATGTTTTAATTTATTTAACATACGTATAATTACATTCTGATGGAATGCATAGATGATGATCGATATCATTGTAGTTTATCGCGTTACATTTGAATAAAGCTGCAAACGTCCCATGATCCAGATTCGAGCATCGGTGCAAAACGGGCGCTAATGGAAACGTTATGTCCCATTTACGTGATCCTTAAACTTGTGTTTTGCGCAAATTGTTTCGTAGTAACCACTCAAAATTCGAATAGTATAGCTAATCAGTGTTGCACTGGCAGTATATGAAAACGTGTAGTCAAGTTGATTGCAGAATTCGCAGTTTCCTCGAGGAAAGCAAAGAATTGTTCTACAACCATTCCTTACGTTGCATCGCGCATGTGTGCGTGTTACGAGCTTAAGAACCATGAGTATAAAAATAGCGACTCTTGTCGCTGCTATTTTTGCACTGTTGGTTCCATTGGGAAAGAATAATGAGCTATGGGAATTAACAATCGAGAAGTTGTATTTCCTATTAGAAGAATAGAGACGATCTAATCACTGATTCCACAAATTACTGCTCATATTTTTTGCTTGATATTTATGTAACTGGCAACTCCTTTTTTCTATACAGCAAATAGTGTTTTTTATTTTCAGTGACGATTTTACGATACGTAGACTTTATATGATATAAGAGCATTTCATTAAATTTTCTTCTGATATTCAATATCGTGTAGATACATATCGACGATCTTCAAAGGGGGATGCTTTTATTAAGCTGAAGAACAAAATAGTAGGTTTTTTTTGAAACTGGCAAAATTAATAACAATCGTAATAATTTTTAATATTAAAATTCGTAATGAACACAATTTCTAATAAAATTGTGTAAATTAAAAATAACATTTGCAATTTTTAGTTGTGAAAAAGGAATATCGAGTTAACAAAGATTAACTAATATTTGTGTTCTGAGATTACAAGTGTCAATTAAGGCGATTAATTAATTTACAAAGCATAGCATAACCTTTTTCTGCACGCAATTGGTATTCTTCCTGCAACATTTGGTATTCTAATCGTTTATACTAAAGTTCTCTTGGCATGTTCAGCTTAGTTTAAGCATCTTATTCTTTTTAGAATTTTGGATTCAGCAATCACGTGGTAAAGGTTGATTGCCAAGGAAACGACTATCCAAACCACTTAATTAAGACAAAATCTGTAATAGACTTCGCCAATAACATGATAATAATGGTAGATATTATTAGATATATTATACATGGCGACAGACGTTGTATAACATTCGAATGAAAAATCCCTGTCGCTTTCGCTTTAGAAAGAAAACTTGCTTTTCATAATTTTAATAATATTGAAACATATGGTTAGAAGGAAGTGAGTCCATTAAAAATCTCATTATAGTGTGATTTACATAAGACTTGTAGAATTTTTTCCGTTTTATAATTTTTTATATTTGCAATACGATTTTAAAATGTCAATTCTGCTGTCGCTGTTTAAAATCGACAGTAATTGCAATTTCGATTCAAAAGATGAAAATTTTACAAGAGTTTCATGTTATTACATTTACATAAATGCTATTAATTAAAATCTATTCAGATTTATTTCCGAACCGAGTGTTATTATTTTATCTTTCATCATTTTTAATATTAACTTATATAATTATATTTTGCTTTTTTAACTGCAAACTGACCTTATATATATATATATACATAATATATAATCATATATCATATAATATATATTATAATATATATATATCATAAAATCACTTTGATTTCTTCTCAAATGAAGTATTGTAATAACATCATTTCGTGTTCTAGTAACCATTTCTATGGCAAATGTCCGCACATTTGTCTTGAGCGTCTATTCATATTTCGTCGAACGAGGAATAGAAAAGATCACGGTTCGTGGATCCACGAAAAAGATTTAGTATAGACCAATGGGAGACGTTAGGCCGTGATACTACACAAGGGTGAATTTTTTGTATTGGATATCGCCCATCTTGTTGCCCGTACAAATTTACAATAATTGACGAAACTCGCACGATTTTCTGGGAAAACGTATTTCGTCCAAATTAAATTTTCATGTAGGATATACATACGTATAATTACGTTCTCATAAAATGAAAGTCGTAGCACATATTATAATACGATATATTCACTTGTATCGAAATAAATTTCAAATTTCTAATTGCCTTTATTTACCATATAAAAAATCTACATTGTTTTTCTGTTTAATATTTTATAGTACTTTTAATATTTGCATCTTGGATTAATTTATTGTACGACGAATTGTATCAAGAATTGTCTTGTTAATTGTAATACAGCAGTGATTTGCTTCGTTGAGCTTTAATCTTGGTTTTTTAAGAAAAATCGAAAAATTTCAATAGGAGTACTACAAGGAGGTATTTCATCTCGTTACAAGGTATTCCATTATTTGAAACGATGCCCACGGCTCTCAGCCTTTTCTTACCGTACATACAATATTCTAGGTTAGACGAGGATATACATCTACTAACTCGCCATTTTCGTTCCATATACATAAATCAGGTTTTATCTCCCAGCTAAGTGCGCGTCGATGATAGATATTATTCCAAAACGAATATTAAATCCCAAAGTTCCTTTCATCTCACTACCTTCCAAAAGAAGATACCAATTTATGCATCGTTATATGATCTCTAATTACTAATTACTTTCAAACTCTCTCTCTCTTTCTCTCTCTCCCTCTCTCTCTCTCTCCTTTTCTCCGCCCACGTACGTACGCTATACAAAGTTTTCTTCAAACGTGTTCGAATATGTTAAAAGCATAGACGAGCTCCGTGCGTTACCAACGGTTCTCTCAACAGGTGTGGCTTCTGTTGACCCTCCTTTCCTCACTGCGATTCTTACAACTACGTCAATATTAAAACTGTGATAGGCCGCAACTGTTTCTGTCTGAGAAAATGTTCGCATCCGCGTTTCACGGAACGGCAATTCTCGCCGCGAACGGAAGCACGTGCACAAGTGCACCCTCGTGGCGTGCAGAGTGTCATAGCCGAAACTTTTTTGGTCAATGTTCCACGAGAGTTATCCCTTTGTGTACATATCGATTTCTCGTTTGTACGCGTGGGAAGCGATCTAATTTATCGCGGAACAAGCACGTTTCACGTTGTGATAGAAAACGTACGTACGACACTTTTTTGACAAAGGGTAGCTCGAGAAATCAATTTCCGATCATAACAACATTTTTACCGCAGCGACCGCGTTTACACTATATGATAAAAGTAACATATTTCACTAACAGGTAGTCGTTATAACAACTATGTAGAAACAAGTAATCTCTCGAGCTCTTGATGAATCCGATTTATAAAATGTTAAAGTAATATGCAATAATTATAGTAAACCTGAGAATGGATCGAATTAGTATCTCTAGAAATTTGCAGTCCACATTAAGTCAAGTATATGGCAAGTAAGAATATCAGGTGCGAGGGACGTAATTTTTCAGGGCAATTCCACGGTGACACGCGGTCATCGCGGATGTTGCGTTCCCATGCGTTATCTTGTTTCGCCAGTTAAAAAGCACTATCGAAGATCTAATTTATGGCGGAGCCCAACCAGTGTCAATCGATCCCTTGTCATTCGTGATTTTTCACGTTAAAAGATACATGTTCATAGATTTACCCCTGTGACGGGAAATCGAACATTGTCCCTTTCGCTCGCCTATTTTCCGTAAATCTTTTATTTTATTATTAGATACATTGCAGAGGATGAAAATCCTCGTGTTTGAAAGGTATTATTAAATTCGAAGAACCGTTTGATTTGTATAATATAATGCATTAAAAAAAAAAAAGAAAAAACAATGTATGCATCATATATCTCGTAGAGCTGTATCAGTGTTTCGCGTTTGACAACGATCTGCTCATGATCAAATAGAATTTGTTATTCACTCCAGACACTGTTTCTATAATAGATAGGGTATAATATATAGGCTCCTCCTGTGTTTGTATATTGTGAACGTGATTAGTTTTCAAGTTTTAATTGGAAATTTTTCCTTTATGTGTACGAGAGATACAATTCTTATGGCATATATAATTAAATAGAACGAAATTTTTAACGAAACATTAGTAAAAAGGGCTCAAATTCTGTTTTGCAACGATGCCTTAAATTCTATACTAAATGACTTTAAATGCTGTACTAATATAATTAGTTGTTTTGAGGTGGTTTCATAATAAAAGATTCTTGGTTTTACGAAAAAATACGAGTAAGTGAGTAAATTTTCATTCGAGAAGCGGGATCATTGGAAGAAATCGATAATACAAGGATGACATCATCGTTGGATGGGTTGCCGCGGTATCAGTGCGCGCGACTTGTAGAAAAACCGCGTCTATCAACACGGTAGAGATACCTGTTTATTCTCGCAGCACAAAGCCACGTGGTGATTCCTTTTACCTCATTTTCGAGAACCGTGTCCGTCGACGCGACAAAGACGCGCGCTGATTCTCGCGGTACAGAATCGGTAGCTACCTGCACGCCAAAGCCACGTGTCGATTGCTTACAGAATCTGGGTCAACCCCAGACACGAGACACGCGTCGATCCTCAAATCGAGCGGTACGTGACAGCAGCTTATCTCGTTGACGTTCATCGAGCAGGAAGACTGTGAAACGTATCGGAGAGATGTCTGATGATTTTACGTTGAGAAAAATCGTAGATCAGACGATGAACCTGGTTGCTTCGAGGAATCGATAAAAATCCATACATACAAGATGTTTTAGTGGATTGGATTAACGTTTTATTTAATGTATGCAAGTTATTCGCATAAATAATCCACCCATTTTAATTCTTCTTATTCCCTAAAAAAATCGTCGTTGGAAGTATTTATGCATGTTCTAATTAGTGATGTAGCCTTCGTAATTTAATTATCAGATGGTACGGCGGAGTATTTCTGTGTAAGTGCAAGGAGGGGAGTATAATATTATGTGGAAACGAAGGCGAAAATGAGTGCCTGATGGAAGGTGTGTTGTCTAACTGTTTTCTGGACGGAAGAAATTCCGCGAGGAGGTGGAGATCGATGTTTGTTATTTTTACGCACTACGTCTGAAAAAATCTTAATTTTCGCTAGGTTTGCCGATAAATCCTGAAAAAATATCACCTTCTCTTCTTAAGTAGAAGTTAAGTTAAGTTAACTCCTCTATTTCGACGTACAGATATCACTCGTGTGAAATACAGTATTCGCTTTTGCAACACGGGAGCTACCAGTAAACTATTTGCTGAATAAAAATATGTTTGAATTTTGTACAATGTAAGGAGTAGTTTGAAACACTTTTTTCTGCACTAAATAGATAACAAATAAGACTTCACGGTAAAATGACCCACTCCGTATCTCATGTAATTACATTGTTCATGCATATGTATTATACGTGTGGAGTAGAAGTGTGAACTCGGCAAATATATGCTCTTGCTATCTAGGCGGTGAGCGCGTATAGCAATTTGTAAAGTAAATGTATTCACTAACAATCAGATCTAAAAAGTGCGTTGAATATATCGACTGCGAACCAATTTTTCGAACGTTAATAGGTATATACGATAGTGTGTTGTAACATGCACGTTTAAAAACGCATTTTGCAGTTGACGGATGAATGAAGATTGTACGGGAATTTTTGAAAACGAAAAAAAAAGTAGCGAAAAATGTGCAAGTCCATGTTGAAAAACTACGTCGTTCTGAATGACGTAGTAGCACATACAAATCACATAAAAGTGCAGTTATCCATTCGCTGCATCCATTTCTACAAATGGAGTTCTATCAACTAGAGAATTTATCATATCGCGGTACAAAGAACTTTCGCTTTTCAAAACATTTTGTCGATACTGCAACCACTAATTATAAGTAAAACTCACTGAAAGTATGATTTTAAACACTTAGTTGCAGTAATTTTCGTGCCAATTAGGAAACCTTTGGATGGTTTCTATTGTAATCGCATATTTATATGTTACCATTCCACATAGAAGATTTTTCTAGAATTTTTCATGTTTTATTCAGTTCGTTAAAACTATGTGTAGCGAAAATTTTCGATTAAATACACATCAGTAATGCGTGTACTGCGTACGGCAGTGAAAAAAAAATGAAATACGCCTCTAAAAGCAAGAACAATATTATACGACATTAATGAACAATGAACTTTAAAAATTTGTTATTCCAATCTCAAAATTCAGCCATTAACGATGATTTGACAAGCGTAAAATAAAAGAGAAATAGAATTGCAGCGCTTTGGAAGTTTTAAACGATGGCGTAGTACGTGAATGTAACGTAGTTTGCGAAATTGCTTCGAGGCTTCGTTATTGCATACAGTCGTGAAAATTTTTGTTTTTAATTTTTGTTTTCTATATTTTTAACAACAAGTAACAATTATATTTACATACAAGCTATGCATACACTCTGCATCCACGAATCTTGTACTATATATTTTTGACAAGCATATAAAAAGAAATTGAAATGTACGCAATTTGATGTTGCATTTTCAAGTGAGTAGTATAAATTCATTTCATTTGAAGTATTGTTCGTTGCTTGTAAAATGGCGAAGAATTTCCGACGTCTTTCCTTGAATTCACAATTGCTTCGCAGAGAGCGAATGATACGAGTCACAGTTTAATTTTGAAAAAGGAGCGCGTCCCATGTCCCGCAAGAAACGTGGCAATTTCACGGGCAAGAAACCTCGACGATTTGCAACATGCAAACTTTTCGAGTCCTGCTAAGCTCGTTTCCCATAAGAAAAATTCGTCACTTCGTTAAAGCAAATTGCTGGCGAGGAGCTTCCGCGTTATCGTTCCAGACTTTTCCTGAATGCCGTCGTTTCTACTGGTCGATTGCGCTCGTCAGGACATTTGTCCTACTGTACTTCTTATTACCCTGCTATTTAAGTAAAAATAGTGTTTACTAATGATGTTTCAATTACTCTCAGCCTGTTATAAATTGAACGAGAACTATGGTTAACACTCTTGCGACACTCTAGTTTCCAAACATTGTTTCCACATAATATTTAGTAAAAATAGAACAAAATTTCAATGTGACGTTGAATGAATCGACGTTGTTATGTTACGTTTAAAATCCTTCGAAGGAGATATATGTATAATATCAGAAATTTAAGGCCTCTTTTGCGTATAAAAAGTATAAAAAGGCTATTTCGACAACCAGCCAAATTTAGCACTAAGGACACAACATGGATGCTAACATGTCTTCATTTTTGTTATTTTTACTTTCCTTTGACAAGTATAATCTCAGCTACAATTAATCATTATCCGTAGGCAAAAGAAATTTCGAATAAAATAGATAAATTAATGTAATAATGTGCAATATTTGTACAATTTTGCAGAAATTCCATGGTTATATAATTTTCAGTTGACACGACTCGACGATATATAATACGTAAGAAAGAGTATGTGAACAGCATAAGACGCTGCGGTAGAAAAAGATTGTTATCAGTTCAGAATTGTTTGCGGGCAGCAGGTAATTAATTTTTAGCTAAATTCTGTTGGTTCATCACGCACGCCTACGTAACGAGTCGACTGACTGACTTAAAACAAGTTACACAACGAACTTCAGCCTGAAATGGCCTCTTCCGCATTAGGAGGATTCACCTTTCTTACGATAGTATTCGGACATGAAAACAATATAGATTTCTATTTCGCCCAAGTATTGTATTGTATAAGAGCTAGCCCCACTTAGCTCACACTTCGTCGATCATTTAATCCGTTTACTTAAATAACAACACCTAACCAATAATTAATACGATGAAATAGCTCGATCGATGTAATTGCAACTTGCGTTCGCTATTTTACGTTCAATCTGATATAACATCAAGAGCGTTTAATTAATCAATGGTATGGCAGAATTGTTTCATTATGCTTTTCGCTCGATTAATTTTTCCGGGGCTGAGAGCAGTGGCCTAGATAGATAGCGGCATTACAGTGTACTTAAATGCGTTTAATTTCGGTTTCAATCCTCGTTGCGTGAGCAATACCCGATTTAATTTTAAACTAAACCGTACTTCTCACGTGTTGGAAGTGAATTAACGTTTCTTCCCGGAGTAATTCAGAATGTATACAATTAGTTCAATTTTTTTCTATCATTTGTAGAGGAATGGTTCGATGGGGTGAAATTAATTATTACTTAACATGACCCAATACTTTAAATACTTTCTATTTAGGTTCTTCACTTTTTTAACTTTGTAACAGTGTGATTAAAATAAATCGCGTTCGAATCCACGAAAGGATAACTTTTCGACGCCAACTCTAATGCCGTGTCTAAATGCTATTTTTGTACATCGTCGCTCATCGATACTTGGTTGCAATCAATATTCACTGACAGGTTTTCATGAATATCTCCAGTGAAAATTAAGAGAATCCAAATTCGAATTTCTGCAACGTATTTGGAAATTATCGGAATCTAAAGCACGTCTATTTTAAAAATAATTATCTTTTGTCGCGATCGTATACGATGAATTTGCAATAACACAGGCGATTATCTCTCGAGCGATTAACTAAACGGGAAGCGTTGCTATTTTTAAGGCTATTAACGCAATTTTTCTGACTATTAATGCATGGTTTTATTCAACGTTAAACGATGCTTTTCATGGGAACTTTTAGGATTCTCTTGCTTTTGGTTGCTTTTTATTGTGCACCCATTTCTCTTATCCCCGAACTGTACTGTAGCGTCTTATCCGCTCAAAATCCACTTGAATTGCTTTCGGATAAGCGGGAACCATTCTTGCCCATTATCCGATCTGATAAGTTCGTCGTACTGAATTCGAAATTTAACACGCCCTGACTGAGACTTTGCTCACGTATGGGTTCTGCTGCGCAATTTTCCCTCGCTTTCATTAAAGTTGTCTCCTCATCCAAAGCACGTATTCATTGCACGATTTTAACGAGATTCTTTTCAAAACTCCTACATGGAGTGAAGTAACGGTCGTTTTACCTGTCTCTACCCTCACGGTACCCATACGGCTACTAAGATCAACTAAACAAATTGAACGTATAACAACATCAATCAAGCGTACACAATCATGATAATAGTAAACATTAAGCAAACTACTTCGAAAGATATTCTATCTTTACCTAAAATGCGTTTAGATACGACTTTTTTCTCAGACATACTACAGACATACGAATAATTCTCCTTTTGAATCCTTTTTAATCCCTTTGAATTGAATTATCTCGACCGTATTTTTCTCACTATATCAGTGCCATCTCGGATAATAAAATGACTATAGTAAAATGACTGATAACTCCGGTATTTTCGGCTTCACGTAACATGTCCCTCATAATATTTTCAATTTTATTTCGCGATCCCCAGCCTATTGCTCCGTCGATTTTCATGTTCTTCGGCGGATCGTTTACGAATCGGTATAACGAATTCGTACTCTTTTTTCTAATGTTATTTCTATATTATCATCAGTAATAAAGTCTCTACCCAACGAATAAGTACAACTGATTATATTTTCCGGGATTACATAAAAATCAATTTCAATTTCGCAATCAGCTATTGAAATAATTTGTTTTAAATGCCCGAAAACATTTATTTTACTACGATTCACACCCTCAAATGCATGATATTATTGCGCGGCCCATATGTACGACACTCGTACTAAACTGCAGCAAATGCATTGTTGTCACGATACTTGTAGGTTTTGAGGTACGCTCTTCCGCTGCACAGGCCTGCTACGGATAAGATTGTTTCTTGTGATCCATGGCTCCACGGGCATAGTGTGATCCCCTCTCGCGTCATATGGCCCGACTCGTTACAATTGAAGCAACGCAGAGCATCACTTTCCTCAATCGACGGCGACGCTCGACTATGTCGAAGATTTCCAATTTGTCCCTTAATTCGCCGCGACAAGCTAACTCTTTCATCACCAAAAAGCATTCCTCTACGGATTCGTCACGTTTATAAAGTTTTTGATGTAACTCGACATTAGTTATTTTTCTCGAAAACTCGCTAAGCAAAAACGATTTAAATTTTGTCCATCAGGTGAGATCTCGTTCAATGTGAATGTGTGAATAACTTCGCAGGTCCCGTTAACGAGTTTTTGGCAAATAATAATTTTTGTATTTCAGTCCAACCAAACAACATAGCATTGTCCTCAAAATCCAACAGCCACCAAATATTCATTGTCGACTCGACATCTTTATCTTCCTCTTCTTCTTCACTTTCGTAATCTACCTCCCCGGTTTCATCTCCGTTTAACACCTCGCTAAACACTTTCAAGTTCATTAAGTGTTTGCAAATTCTGTGAGCCAGTGCCTCTTTCTCATCGTTATAATCTAGTTTTTAAATATTGCAAATTCCCTTTACGTCCTTGGCGGTTAACGTATTCCTCGCCCACGTAACTTTTCTTTGGTATTCTTTTGAACCCTCCTAGAATTGGAATCCGGAAAATTCCCTAAGACTCTTTCGGAAACGAAGTTATGGAAGGCCCTAATTACCTTCGTTGGGCCGTGGAAATGTTTTGTTGCACACCCGGTATCTGTCGCAATGTGCTCATTGCAAAATATTAATATTCTAATAATTATAGAAACGCGCGTCGCGATTAACACGACACGTTGGACGTGCGAACCGTTACGGCTATTTCGCAATAAACCATCCACAGTTCCCTAATATCCGAATCGGAATTTTACGTAATAATTCACTAATCCCACTTCTGAAAGTTATAGTGGACTTGTATGAATAGCTTATTAATTAAAAATTACAAGAATACAATAGAGCACGTTCAATAGGTCGCGTTGCACTCTAACAAGTGCCGATCGTTCCTGGTCCGTTACTTTGATTTACCTTCTTCGCTGATGCAGAATTGGGCATCACGAAACGACTGAGACTGCGCAGGTCAGCATTACTTTCAGGGTAAAAGTTCCAGTTAACGCTCTGATCGACATCTGGAGGATGTCGAGTTTTCTACCTTAAAGAAGTTCAATTGTTTCAACATAAACTTCGAAAAATTAACAAACAATGAACAATCCCATTGATGCAATGAGGTACGTTACGAGGAGTTTGCACAGTTGGACTTGTAGTTCTCGTATGTAGCGTATGTTTAGTTGAGAAACTAGTATTACCCCCCTCGTTGGCCCACCTTAGCATTGTACCTGCATGTTAACATACACTAAACATACATTAACCGGACACTACACGTGACGTACAAATACGACTGTGCAGCGCCTCCTCGTCGTGGTGTGGCGTACAGTACAGGAGAACGTATGGGAGGATATACGGGATGTTGATGAGAAATCTAGAAAAGCATTTAATTTTAAGTGAGTAATTTTTTTTAATTTACAATTTTAACAAAAATAATTTAAATGCTCGATTGAAAATTAAGGGACACACATGTAGAGTGTTTGCACACTATTTGCGTGCGACTGGATTTAGTGATAGGATCGTGTGACTGAGGATGATAAGGTTGGCATGGACGTGACCGCGAGCGTTTGAGGAATGGATAGGGAACAGTGTGAATCTGAGTGACCGGTGATTAATAGCCACTGTTAATTAATAAAGTATACAGTTCTTTTTACATTCTTGGTAGGTCAAAGAAAACTTTTGATCAAAAATTTCTTTTTACGTTCAATACTAATATTGATCAAACGTTTCAAAGCAAGAAGGATCTTGTTTCACATGAGATCAGAGTTATTCGATTACTCGCGATATTCCATTATTTGAACAGCGTGTTACGGTATTCGGGCCTCCAAAATGTTTAATTACCTCCAAATTGCTTTACAGCGATCAATTAAAAATGATCGATCGTTTGACATTTGGCAGAAGTCCCTATACATATGTTTAAACTCATAATTATAGTTCCTAGAAGAAAGAAGTATTTCACTCCACAGAAATAAAAAAAAAGGCACTGCGGTAAGAAAGATCGATGCGATAGTATCGCAGACATTTGTCCGACGTGTAAGAGAACACTAATTGAAATTAATGTAATTGTTGTAGAATTAGCACGAAGTCCAGTCGATTAAGGCAAATGAGCGCAGCTGTGTTTTAATCTATCATAATTTTAATGTGTCTAATGTGATTAGGTCTCAACGGCGAAAGAATTGATGTACGATGATAATCACTGTGGGCGTTTGATCAAAGAAAGAAACTTTAATCGAGGCTACTTTAATAACTCGGTATAGATCTATGGCGGCCTTTCGACACTCGCCACTAGAGGGACAGCACCGTTTACACTTTCCTGAAGGTACCCGATGACCCATCCTTTCCAATATATAGGAGTTCTGACCTGTTCCTAATATCCCAGCGTCTAAGGCAGGGCCTGCTAGGCAGCCGCACTGATGAGTCCGCTAGCAGGCCCAGGACGAAACGTTCTTCCCCTCTCTTTTCCTTCTTTCCTCTTCTATTCTACAGCAAACCGAAGCAATGCCGCTTCAGATTAATTTGGATTATAACTGGATAAGATTTAGAATGTTTAGAATCTGTAGAAAAATTGGGATTCATCGTACAAATTGCTCGAGTTGTTGTTATTGTTATTAAAAATATTGGGGAAATGATATTAGTTGTATTATATGGTTAGTATGAGTTGATCTTATGGATCTTATAATTAGCTAATCTGCATAATTAAAGAGTTGTGACGGAAGGAATAGGACCGGAGGGAGCCCGGTACAGAGGGTCGAATGAATGTTGTAAATATCAAAGTGCTGATCGCGTCTATGCAACGTTCTCTTAGCATCTGGATGTTAATTGTTGAATTACACCCTGGTGATATACAAGCGTGGATAAACAGTGTTTCATTAAACGGCGAAAATACCTTGTTATTTACTCGGATAGATTGTTTTCATTGAATCCATGCTTTACATCTATCTCTTCTCGGCAACGATTTCAGGATATTTCTACGTGGATTTTATTTCCTCCTGGCTAGACGACTTTTCTCCGAGTCCGCAATTAGCGATCACGATCGTCCGATCGATTCAGCGTTCCACCCTTATTTAGTGATCGGAAGTCATCGTCGCGCAAACTCGTTTCGATCGAACAGCTGGTAACTTTGTTAAATTCAGCATTGCTATTGGATCGTGTTACGCTTTAGCATTAAACACCGGCTTAACTTAACTGAAGCAATTGAGATCAGGCTTGTGTTTCAGTTCTACGTTTCCTTTATCTTTCCTACGATTACGGTTAACGCTCGGTTCCCTGTCCGATCGAACTGGAAACACGTCCAAGTCCTTAACTCCTACTCTGAATCTATTGCTATTCTCATACGTAAAAGTCGAATCGAGTTTTCAAACTTTATTTCTCCACCAGAAATTTTGAATATAGACACGTTTTGTACACGGTAACAATATTTACACGGAGTATTTTTGGTGATTTAGAAATTAGAACTGAAACTTTACTAGTAACGCTTCGCCAACGGTTTCGTGAAAAGGAACTAGAAAAATACGATGGTATAATCGTCGGAAGTATTTCCTGCAAACATTGTTTTGTATGTAAAATTTCAGTCAAATTCGACGTGACAATTTTGCAGAAATACAGTGAGGGTATTAAAATAAATGGTAATAATACGCGTGTCGTATTATATATATACAGATATAGTACAGCAATAAAACTTCTATACGTTGTCAGACGTTAAATGCTTGTCGGTAAAAAAAAAGTTGCATTGCGCTAATTTCTCAATTCTGCTATAGAATTTCTAATTACATAAGACTACCGTCATTCACGGGTAATTTTTATCCTGGGGCTGTGGATTTCCGTGACGCGTGCGCGTGTAACGGAAACATTCGATTCAGAGTGGTCAGCCTGCCGTGGTACATTCCAGTTCAGAGACATTGGGATGGTTTCTGGCGAGGTGCGTTTCGCGGTCATTAACAGCTTCAAGAACAATTATACTTCAATAACGTCTATCTTCTTTCTTCTTTCGCCAACTCGAAAGGGTTGATTAAAAGCGTTTCATCACCTCGCTCCACTTTCGTCCTTTCAAACCACCCTGAACGCATCCCTCTCGCCATCTTTTATTCTAGTTTGCCCCACTTCCTTTTCATTTCGCCACGCAGTTCATTGTCCTGTATGATTTTTGTTCTCTACGGTATTGTTTGAACCTCCCTTGAGGAGTGTGTAACGAGATTCTGGAAACTGAGGTTTTTCGCGCGCGGAATATAGCGAACAATTTTAGTAGGCTTTCGCAGAAATGTATCTTCCCTTTCGAAATCATTCTATACACGTGTCACATGAATTTTCTGTAATGTTTCTTCATAAATGATTGTTGTTATTTGCCATTGTTACTCTGCTTAGGCACAAGTGACTTTTAAAGAGGTCACACACCTCCGCATAGTGCCGTTTTGTCACTTTTGACAATGTACCGAAGAAATATTTTGAACAAAAATTAGACGATACTTGATCCGCCCAAATTTCCAAAAACATCAGTATTCTCACACATTTTTAGTTGATCTGTCGCTTTTCGATCGCCGTTAAATTTCCAACAGAAGACAGTGGTGAGTTTTAAAAAGTCGTCAAAGTTTTTACAAAAGTTATTTGCACTTGTCATTCAAAATTCGATATTTTATATGCTAGACCTTTTTTAGGGGAGCGAGAAACTTCTTAAACCTAATAAGATGCAAATGGTCTATTGCAGGTGGCCAAATTGTTCTCTTACACGTGGACTATGGGCCTGTTCCTATGCAAGTCGGTGCATTATATGCAGAGCGTCTCGGCTATTTGCTCGGTTGTCACGTTAACCGCAATGTCGATCGAAAGGTAAGCCTGACGTTATTGCTTCCCATTGTTACGCGTATAATGTTATGCGTGTCATTTCACTCAGTCGAAGAAGATGTATACATGTATACATACATGTATACAGAGTTGGGCCGAACACTGGCTGATTTCTGATGAAATAATAAAAAAGAAAAATTAAGAAAATGGAGATTTTTCTTGTTATCAATTCCCTTTACAACAGCGTATGAATTCTGATCTGTAATTAAATGATATTTGTTAAAACTGTTGTACGATTAGTTCGTATTAAGCCTGGTCAGTATAATTTAAACTCAGAACGCAGGAGCCGATGTCTTGGGAAACAAGAAGAAATCTTGAGACAAGAATAAAGAGTAACTTAGATCGTAGAAAATTTCATCGTATTTTTCGGCTGCTTGGTAGTTCTTTAAAAGTGCGCACATATTAGTTTCCGTTCAATGCCCAAAACAAGAAATTCAAAGCAAATTCTAATTAACAAATGGATAACTAAAATGGTAGATGTTCATATTTAAGTAAATATTAATTATGTAGTAAAGTGATTTTATAGAAAAAGATAAAATTTGTTATATCGTTACATAATACTCCGTAAATTCACATCTAATGCCTATGCAATGTCTGCATAAATCCTGTATAGTTTTAGCGTATTCTTTGCATATTTCCTGCATACTTTACGCATACTTTTTTCTGCATATTGTTTGCATATATTTGAGTATACCTTAACCGCAGAAGAAACCCGTAATCTGGTTATCAGTTTCCAAGCTCTAGTTTTAATTAAATCCTGCTCCTTTTTTCTACTTACATCCTAAGAGTTCTCTCCTCTCAGATCGTATTTCTCTCATTGCATATCGCGAAACGAAAATTTACGCGGTGCACTTCAAACTCTATGAACGCCAATAAATAGGATAAAAAATATTGCAGGTAGTACTTGAAGAAGAAGAAAATTAATTTGCAGCCGCGAAACGTAAACATTTTCAGCAACGCAAACGCCATTCGCCAGTTCGGCTTCAAAGAGTTAAGAAACTGTTTAACACGGGACCGTCGCTGCATCAGTTACACAGTGCACGCGCAAGTTGCTTAATTAATGCACTTAAACCGTCTTCCTGAAATTCAGTTTATTTATAGCTGTATCGCTCCATGGATCCGGCTTTCTATTTATGCGTACGCTCGTTTCATGTTACAGTGAAGGAACGTCGAGGTTAATTCATTGATCTCGCGCGGTTGCATCTTTATGTTGCGGATTTTATACTTCTTAACATTAACCGACACCCCTCTTTTTTTTTCTCACCTACGATTAATTTCGCCCAGCAAATGTTTGTTAGAATGAAGCGTTTCGAAATTCGAGTTTTTCTCGTTTACATTTCTTTTCTGCATTCTTCTACTTTTGATCAAATATAGGTTAGAAAAAAACGAAACTATACAATTGGGAATATTGATCGGATTATTACAATGCAGGATCACTTGTTAGTTAAACGATTCTTTCCTAAATGCATGAAGAAAAAACAATTTTTGAAAAAGAAAAGAAAAATGGTACGAGTTAACCTGCTATAGCGAAAAGGTTGTAAAATACCTAGGAGGTAATTAAGGTTTCTTGGGACAAATTCCGATAATATTTCATTAGATTCCCAAGGAGCTTAATATTTTGCAGTACATTTATAACGTAGATTACTGTCAAATATTCTTGTAAACTGTTCTCATGGCCGCTGATTTATGGCGAAGGGAAACGAACGTTAAATACATTCTCGTTACGCGTTTCTAATCCTCCGGTGAAGCCGTATACCTTGTGATTAGGCGTGCAGTACACGTTACTCTGCTATAAATCATTAGGTTCTTCAGTGGTCAACGATCGATAGTCGCAGCTACAGCTAGCCATTGATGACTCGCTCAGTCTCTGCGACAATAACATAACTTCAGATTTGCCACTGTTCAGTCATTTATCTAGAAAGAATATTCGTTAAGATCAGTGAATATTATAATATTTGCATAACACTTGTTGTATCTCATTAGATTAATTTGTCGAATTTCAGTAACACGTTCTTACAAAGTTGTAACGATTCAAATTTGTTTTCAAAAACAATTTAGTTTTCTAGTTATTCCAGATTATGGTATAATATCTCTTGAAGGAATTACAAAGTTATTTGTACATATTTTTATTGAAACAACGAACAACAAACAAAATTTGATTCTTTTTTCATACATTTGTTACTGCGTTTTCACCAATTTTACTTTATTTGTTGTTCTAACAAGAAATTTATTTATTCCTTTGTTTTTTTATTTGAAATAGTTGTTGCGTATAATTTATTGTTTCAAATATTTTTATTTATCTATTGATTATTTCTTAGTAATTGGCTTTATACGTTATCTTTATACGATAATATAATCAGTACCGAACGGTAACTCGAAGAGAATGTAGTTGATAATTGCATATCATATAATAATGGGGGAAATTAATGCCCAACAGAATTTATTATGTACCATCAATTAAAATTTTATTTTTTTTTATGAGAAATAAATTTTCTAGACAAATCTAGATTTGTCTAGAATTAGAAATAGATATTGACATTCTTTCGTTAGTTTGCAAACAAACGCATATACATATCGAAACGAAATACGAAACGGAATACGAATGTGCTAAAGATAATTAAAGAGCGAAAGGAAAGGTAATTAGTTCATGCTTTAGGTACAATTTCGGTACAATTTCGTCAAATTCTTCGAATATCTCGCATTCGAGATCAAATCGAACACAGAAGGAACCGCGTCGATTCTATTTGAAAGTTTACATCTCTGGAGTGGTCCCAAGTGATTCGTTCTGTTCTCTTCTTCTGACACCTTTCAGTGGTAGTACGACGGGACGTTCTGCGAATTGTCTTTTCTATATCGGACGAGATTGCAAGCGGTTCCCTTTTCTTTTCTTCTTCCCTATTCCAGAAAATTAACTTTACGCCTTATAAATTCCTTTACGGCTTTTAGTTTTTCGCGATTATCTGCAGACTGTCAATTCTATACAAGAACGTATGAATAAACACATTATCATTTAATAAAAAGTATAAAATGACACGAAAATTTGAACAATTAATTGTGTAGCGTGTACACCTCGTATCGACAAAAATAAATAATAATAATAATAACAATAATAATACAAGTAAGATAATATAAAAAATATTATATTAAGATAGACACAGTAGGTGTAAGTGATTCATTTGTTTTTGAGCGTAGTCAGGAACACTTGTGAAAGGTCTTGAAGGCAAGAGTATTGAAGGCAATGTGAAAAAGCGTTAAGAAAACAACAAGAATGGCTGCCATATAGACGGCAAGTGCCCTCATGCATGTATAATACGTATCATCTGACTACACGACACAGAGGAAAAAAAATAATTAGCTCTTCCCATTGCTTGTGAACACTTTACGTGCGTTTAATTGCTCTCAGTAATATTTAAAATATTCCGCCATATTCGAAACTAGTTTTTTAGTTTTTGTTTCGAATATCGTTGTGAATAACTTTGTATAGATCGTTATGAAAAAGGGCTCAAGATTTTCACGCGTTGTTGTAATCATCAAGAAGAGCAAGAAATATTCGATCAATATAATTCTTGCAATTAATTCTTTAAAACAGTAAAAAAGTAAAAATAACAGGAAAGACTTTCAAACTTCAACGTAAAGTAATCTCTTTTGATATTAATAACAATTTTGTAGTGATAATTTTGAGTCACTTTTGTATCATCTGACATCGAACATATCAGAAATGAGCAACATAAGTTTGGCAGGCCTTTCCTAAATAGTCTATACATCGAGTAATATACGAATCGATATTCGTACTTCGACTTTAGTTGAACGATGGATTCAAAAGTATATCCGTGGGCGTCAGGCCAGTTACATAGGCCAGTAAGCCAATTAATTGGTGGATCACATCTGACCTTAAAAGGAGGCGATAGAACAGAACCATTCCAGGGAGAATCATCGGTTGTTCGATAATTAGAAAACACTGGATCAGGCCGAGGTTGCGAGATTACTCGACGACGGATGTATGATTTCTCGTGGGAAGTTGTTGCTTTCGATCGCTGCTCACGTTCAACCCCCATAAAGGACCGATGAGATACAGGTCTCTTGCACGGTCTCTCGCCCTGTGTTCGCGTTCGAAATTTATTCGCTTTCAGGCCAAATTGAACCGCCTTATCGCCGTCTCTTCCCTCCTTTCCAGGCAGTTGAATCGATCGACGCTTACTTCTTATTGTTTATCGCGAACCCCACCGAGAAAACGAAACAGATAGAGGCTTTAAGTGGTCTGTATCTCTTGGAAAATCCCCGTCGAGGAAATGCTATGAAATTTAGGGTGGGTGAAGCGTCACGGTGATTGCTGATAACAAAGAGGTAGGGTCGTGAAAAATCTTGATACCTTGGACTATGATTTAGACGTACATCATTTTTGTTTCGACTGTATCAATTTGTTTCACTATGAAAGGGAACATAGAAAAATTAGAATAACGAAAACCACGTCCACAGCCGTCCTATCTGTAATAGCTGGAGCATTACCCATCGATCTAGAAATCCAATACGCAACGTACACTCCAAATAGAAGACTACGCCTACACCGACGGTAGCGACACGGAGACGGCAGAAGCGGCAATAGAATCACGCCTGCTGACCACATGGCAACAACGATAGGACGAAAATATTGTGAATGTGGCACTGTGGAAACACCAACCCATACAATACTTCGCTGCAGATCACTAAGCGTAAAAACTAAAGAGAATGTGTTACACGCTAAATAGAGACAAACCAATCTGCACTGACCCCAAAAGTATCAACGTGACCGAACGTACATATGTACAATAAACTGGTACACGTGACGAAAGAAATACTGAAGAAAAAAGATAAAAAATGGACACGATGACCGAGGAAAAGAAAAAATAGGACACATGAAAGCAACAACGGAAGAACTCATAACTACTCCGTGGGTATCACTTTCACACGCCACAGTGATAAGGTAGTGTGAATAAAGCCCGCACGAGACTGAACAGAGTCAGTTGGTAGAGCGTGATCCTTTGCAGTGGTTAAACGCAACGTTCCATCTGCCGATGGAAGCGAAAGCCTGGATGCAGTAGAGCTGAAGTATGCGCCCGATGATCTGCTCTTCATCTTTAATCAATAGATAATGATCGATCGGTTGAATGATAATGAAATTCGTTACATTATTACTGTGGTAATTGTCAATGAATTAGTATCTGTTTTGTTGGCGCTTAAACCTGATCTGGGAGGAAAATGGCTCGAGACGACATTAAATGTTCTAATCTTAAGGGTTCTATCGACGCATGTTGCAGCTCGATTAATTGCGAAAGTTTTTTTTTTAAAACAACGCAGAAGACATTTTGCTATTTCTCTTGATAAATAAATTGGTGACATGCATTTCCATTGTCTACGTTAATTTTTATACATATTTATCGATCATATATTCGATTATATTTTTTCAAATTGCAAATTCGATACCTAAATCGATCTGTCAGTTTTCTCTTGTTTAAAAGATTTGATGCAAGCGTATTCAAAATTAAAATGAATCATGTTGCAATTCTTTGAGCACGGTTCAATTTCACGTCTCGTGTCTCCGATTTAGTCCGATCGTTGACTGCGGTGATGAGATTCAATTATCAATAGTATGGCCTCGCCACCGACCATTAAATACGTGAAACGTAATCCTACGAGCGTGAACGCTTAATTCACACGCGTTTGGCTACGTGGACGGGTTAAGTAACGAGCAAGATAGAGGTCTGCAGCTACTTTGTATTCGTGTCTGCGATGAAACTGAACGAAAGATCTGAATAATCGTCGCAGGTCTTTCTCGGCGGATGAAAAGACGAGCGCGGTAGCGAGGAACGGGGCAACCCTTTCCTCAGGCGGGTAACGACGTCAATTACGAAAGGGATGCAAGAAGTGACCGTAACCGTAGAATGTAGAATTCATGAAGATTTCTCGCTAGTGATACTTAGCTCTAACACATGTTTTTTAATCGATTGAAAGATTACATTTTTGTATGAACCCTTTCTCAAAATTGAACGACCAATAAAGCATCCTAAATTTTAATCGATGAGCTATCTATTCTTTAACCGTTGTATCCTTTCATGAAAGAAAAATTGTACGACATAGTATCTTCGAGCTGAGCTATTGTGCCGCCTGTGGCATACTCCTCATTTAGAGTGCGATAAAATAGCAACTAAAGGGTGTGCATTGATTATTCAAGGATCGTTGCAAAGGAGAAGGTTCCCGCTGCGCAAAGTTTAAAACGAACGATGAAAGCCGTTAGCGGACCAATTAGCAGAATTCGATTAGTAAAATGCTTGAATAAAAGCCAAGTTTACTGTTTTACCATTCTATTTTCTGCTATGTATAAAGGGGTTTTAAAAAGAGTAATTCGAGGATATGAAAACAGAAGCTTCATCTTATAAAATAACCGCGACTAGATTGTTGCGTGATTTTTCCGACGAAGTTGCAGTAACTTAAATGTCGACGATTTCTAGATTAAAAACTATGGCGATCCTTTATTATGTTTGTTGACAGTGTCGTTGCATGTTGTTGTGCTTAAGATTATTTAACGGACTGATATAAATTGCCATTGGCAATGCACAGCAATATTATTGATAATTTTGAGGTAATTGAGAATTCCGTTCATGTTTCAGATATTACGCCATAGTTCATCCTATGAGGGCACAGTACACATGCACAATAAGCCAGGCCCGTAAAATAGTGATCATAACTTGGGCGGCGTCGTTCCTCCTCGGCATCCCAATGATTTTCACACAGGTGCGCATAGATTGTTCGAATTGTTCCAAAAATAATTATTTTTATACCGAACATGCTACGTTCGTCCCCTCATCCATTTGTCTCGAAAGAATGTGTATCTCCTTGTTCTACATCTGTTCGTATTTTATATGCAACTGTGTTAATTAAAAGCATATCAACCGATGTCTTCTTGTGAAGAGAGAGAGAGAGAGAGAGAGAGAGAGCAAGTTCTTTGCTCTGAAATATTTCTTCAAATAATGAATAATTACGAAAGTATCTGCGCGAATAAGCTAAAAGAAGACAGTCTGTATATCTTCGTGTAATTTACCTACCATTTGTAAAGAAATTTTACAAAGCATATAATATGTATATTTCGTGACAAATTATTTGTTAACAAGCGCTACAAATATCTATTTAAAGGTAATTATTAAATGGCCAGATAACGTTTTTAAATTACATTTAGTTTTTATACTGTATACACTCCTAGGTCTGCTACTTCTTTTCCTTTTTTTTATTAATAAAATATTTACTGACCTAGTGATATCCCGGTTTCGATCAATTTTTGTGATAAAAAATTCATAACTGCAGCATCGAAATATAGTTAACCGAAAATGTACGGAGAATCGAGCACATTTGAAACTTAATTCCCTCAGAGAATTCGTCATTGCTCAGAGGAGTAGTTACCAATCTCGTTTATCCACTTCCCGCGGATAATTCGTCGTGTAGCGAAAAGGCCACGTCTTGTAACTTCGGTTTCCAATATCTACTCCATTTGGAGAAATTGGCGGTCCGTGTAAATATGTACGGGATACCGTCGACGCAATCGCAAGGAAATATAACCCGGAAAGTCTCTGTGACGTTCGTTTCACGGCAGAGAGCGTTTATCAGAACGTTAAGAAGCGGAAAAAGGGGTTGTAATGGTAGACTTAGAATTCGAACGAAATCGCGAGCCAGATCACCTTCAGTCCTCCGAAGTTTCCCTCTTTCATTTCACCGTTTTACGTCTGGACGAGTCTTTATAATGATAAACACAAACAAGCATAAGTATTACAATTAAATTTCGTTTTACTTTTCATGGAATATATATAACATACAAATCGCGCACAGAGATATTATTTATTGCTATATACATGTGATGGAAAAAATTTAAATTGTTACACCGAAAATTAATTGCATCGAGGTTTTATCGTTTCATTTTACTCCATTTGTATTTTGATGCGCAAAGCAAATCAGATGCATCAACGGATTTGTTTCGGGAACAGTGATACATGATTAAAAGGTGGAAGACTCGTTAGTCTGGTATGGTTAGTTGTATACATCAATCTTCTCTGTCTTTGCATGTGAAAGAAATCCCTCCGACAGGAGGGAACAAAGGAGTGAGGAATTTAACGAAACACACTGAACACCGAATAACACCAGCCTCTCTCGCCAGATAAATAGCGCGAATAACAGGGGTTTTATTAGGCGGAATGGGGCGAAATAACATGGCTGGAAATGCACATACGTGAAATATTATAGTTGAACGACATGTAGAAAGTTGTAAGGCAAACCCAACGGTTAAATTAAATGAACCGTTATATGCCAACCAGCAAAAGTAATTTTAAAATAGACATATATATATGCATCATAAAACAGTTTAGAGTTCCAAGCATTGTAAATATTATTTAATCTTATAAGAAATTCTAATCTGATCGGTAACATTTCGAATGTATACTTTCTAGATAGAAAGAACAGAAAAATGTAAATATGAAATTACGATGACGCTGCATTGATTCTATAGATAATTCAAATATAGCAGTTACTGAACAGAGCGGAAAATGGTAAACTGAAACTTTTTTTTTAATTATTATACAATATTTGCATTATTACATTTACATTTCTTGTCCTAGCAACTCTGAGATAAAAAAATGTTTAATCTAAGAAGAGATTTATGAAAGAAGAATCGAAGATAAAACCAAAGGAAAAGAATAAAGTGAATTAACAGCGACCACAATTCTTTTAGATCTTTAGACCTTTTAGTAGTAGATTGGATTTGTTGCTTGGAACGCTTTAATGGCGTCATGAAATACATATTATGCATTCTGTACCACTTTAATTTTTTCAAATTTAATGAAGATAAACGTACATATCAGCAGACTACAATAAAGTATTTATAGCTATAATATTATATTTCGTTATTAAGTAAATGAATAATTATACTTATAATTACATATATTTTCAATAGTTTTCATTGAAAAGTTTGTAAAAAATGTGGTACGCCTGACTCTAAATAACCCTACAGAAAATGGTTTTGAACGTTATTTTCAGCACGAAGGAGCACGTGTTATAGAAAAAAATGATTTAATCGTATGGTCTGTTAGAAAATTGTTGAACTATTCTGTTGCAGACGCACAAAGAAGTTGGACTAAGGGTGATTGCTTACTGGTGTGTACGCGATTCAGACGCTGGACTTTTATGGCAAGCACACGAGGTTTACATGCTGATTTTAGTCTTGGTGTTACCCCTGATCGTAATGGCGTTTTGTTACACGGCCATTTGCTGGGAGATTTGGCGGGTGATGAAGCGGCGGTACCATATGACATCTCGACGCACGTGAGCTTTCAATATCCGTGTCTACTTATTAAGGAAAATTTGTTTAACATTTTGCGCATTTGTCTGTAGTTTGTGCATTGTTTAGATGTAAATATATTTAAATTAATGGATAGCATGAATTCGATAACAAAATATTCTGTTTGTCTTCAGATTTTTATAGGTAATATAATTTTTGGGAATTGTAGTTTCATAAACTTATCTTTCTGGAAAACACTGATCGGAATTCTGAGAATGTTGGCTAACAGTGCAAGCCGTCTCTGTTGATTTAGCTTAATCCAGGATTTCCCATATTTTATTATCGAACCAATCGAAAATTGAATTCCAGATTTATTCGCGACCCTTTGATAACCAACCTTCATATTCTGCACAGTTTGTCGAATACAACTTGGTAAATGTAATTGAAATCGTAATGCGATTTTTGCTCGCGATGCAACCTTTCGTATATCATATAAACATTATATATATCATATAAATGAATGAATGCATCGTTTTTAAATATAATTACTGAATTCGGAAAGTAATAGCTTTTCCCTATTTGAAGGTGTAAGTAGCTCTCGATATGAAAAAAAATATTCGTAGAAATATACACAATACATAAATGAAATGTTCAGGAAATTTAAAAGTAGTTGATTCAAAAAATGTAAAGGCTTTTTAAGAAATTGAAACAATATTCTTAAAATTATAATTTTCTATGTAATCGTCGCTACTAAAACGTGTTTAAAAAAATGTATGCAGAGTATCGATACAAATCATCTACATAGTTAGATTATTATTTACGTACTAGTTAGAACAGATCATTAAATTGTTAGATCATACAGTTCGTTGAAATCCATGGATTTCACAATAGCTTATTCCCAAATGACCCAAGGAGAAGAGACACAGATCAATCAATGAATTGATCTGTGTCTCTTTCATTGTTATACAAAACAATAAAGATCTGTTAACACATTTTAAGAAACTTCGAACGCAATTGGGTATGCCAATGTATCGAATTGCATGTTGGAAAACATCTTACCAATATGATGGATCCTGCTGGTTAATATTTGAAGAAAATGATAAAGTACAATCGTTTCGTAATTGTTCACGTTTAGACGAAGTGAAAAATTGCTTGGAACTGCGCGCCGGGTGCATTTATTAAAGGAATATAACGCTCGGAAAAACCTCACGCGGCAATTTGTATAGCAATTTCTACACAATAGGTATTTATTCTACGCAGAGAGAGAAAACTTTATATTGCATTGTATTCTTCATTTTATTATGAATTAGTACTCGAGGGAGGAACATTGTCGAGAGTTCGTAGCAGTATCAGATTCTCAATGTTGCTCCATAAAGGCAGCGACGTTACCATGGAATGAAAGACTTGTTTATATAAATTGAAGGTTATAAAACAACCTAATTCTCTCTTAAAAAAAAAACTCGATAACAATTTAAACATTTCCAAAGGCTCGAAGTAATAGCCGAGGAGGGGTTCGAGATTGCGGACCGTAGAGAAGTCGAGGAAACTTTTAATGGAAGCTCGAAGTAGCTTTATTGTCAACACGAAAAATTGCTACTGGCTAAAGAAGCTCGAAAGTAAGAGCGAGAGTTCTTCGGCTAATATTTTTCGACAGTTTTTGTTTTCTTTTGCTAACATAGTTTAAACCGGAAGTAAAACTAAATATTATTGCGACTGTGATCTTGATCAGTTTTCAGTGCTGGTAAAAGAATTTTATTGTCGATTGAAACTTTTTAACGTTATACCTGTACAATTTTTCGAACTTCCACGCAGATTCCTTCAACTTTTCGATACGATTTAATTTCACTTGGAATTAGGACGCATCATTGAAAGGTGATTCGGTCCAATTGTTTACGAGACGCATGTGCATCGTCGACTTGGATGGTTTTTAACCCTTTCCCGTGCTATTTAGCTCGACGAAACTCCGGCCCAAGCGGTTATGTTTACATTTGTTCCAAGTATCTGTTCGCGAGTCTGACTCGCTAAAACACTGGAAGGGGTTAAATGTGCAACAGAGATTACTTACATTTTACATCTCTTTTTATTTTCGAGATACTAGCAAACAATGACCTCTACAAAATATTTAAGATTCATCAAGATTGACAATCTGCATCTGTTTTCCAAATAAATATCGTAACTTCCAATCGCGTAGATTGGAAAGATAAATAATTTAGTAGCTTTTGACAATTGTGCTGTCTGTAGCGAATAGAGGGAGACGGAAAGTTTTCTTTTTACAAAATGATCGATAAATTAACAAATATTTGCAATAAAAAATTATAAATAATAAGCGTAAAAAATATAAAAATAATAAAATATAAGAATTAATAATAAATTATGGTGTTTGCTTTGAGGGGGGGGGTTCCAGGAGGGAACGATGCGGTGAGAAAATGCACGTGCTCTTCTTCGTTCACTTGCACACTTCGTCACCTGATATGTGCCCTTGCAGTTCGGCGAACATGGTCGATCGCAAGTAATGTGACATACCGAGTATATTTGAAATTATCGATATCACCGGTTTTTTTTCCTCTCTAATCCGATATATGTATGGTTTTGAATTCTTCTGACACGGTTTGTAGGTTCTTCGGTATTTAAGGGAAATGAGAGGGAATAACATTTATCGTATTTCACAATACGTTTAGCTATGATGGTTTTTGAGGTGTCGAGTATTGTTACAAGTCAAACTAATCATCGAAGAAATGTTTGTTAAAATAAATCTTTAACAAGGCATTAAAAGCCTAATACATTCAGTTTCCTTTATCTCGTGTTAGCTTTCGATAAATGTTAATTTTATTTTGCAACAGTAATATTAGTTCAGCTTGTTAAATATATAAATTGTATTCTGTTGTACTCGTGGATAGAAATTTACTTTTATCGAGCAAGAACTTCCTGAAGTATTTTTAGAAGAATGTGTATATATTTAATGTAGAGTGATCTTGTAAGAGTAATGAGATCATCATCTAATGAAGAACAATTTTATACTATATAATAGTTAAGAATTGTGTTTTGAAATTGATTGTTACAGATTGAATCCAACCAACCTTGATACGGAATCGATACCCATGACACAGAGACAGACCATACGAACCAGTCGTCGTTCTCATCGAGGAGATGGGCAATCGGAAGAAGAGTCTCGAACGATGCGACAGGTCTGTTAAACTTTTAATCCTACATGAAAGTTTATGGAAACTTTTTTGAATACAATGTGTACGAGTAACATTGAATATTCTCAGATTTTTATGCCAAAACAATAAGAAAATTCAAGTTAATTCAACAAATCGTAAACAATTTAGTATGCCTGAAAATAAGTGTGCCTACGACAAAGAATTAGAAGTATTTCGAGTAAACAAACCTATGTTGTTGTAGCTTTAGTAATTGCATTGAAAGGTGTTAAAATTCATAAACGATCGGCGTTCTTATTGGACCGGTAATTATTATTTCAAAGTTCGAACATTCACAGAACGATTTAACACGAGCGATTTGTTCTGAATAAGTTACATAAATTACGTTAAAAATATAATAAAATGTTTTTGAGGTCATGCTTAGGTATTTTACGATCAACTCGTAACATATGTACGTATCAAAGTGAGGATTAATCGAATTTAATTGAAACGAAATGTTCGACAAATTGGATTAATTCGCGCGAAATTGAAGAGTGGTGGGTATTCGTGTCGGTGACGAATGCGACTGAGAATAATTTACGGGTAACCCGGATATCGATTGACAAAGTTACTTATTGGGTTAGGGTTCAGAATTCACCTATGGTTCTAAGGTGGAATGTAATTGAATGCAGAACAGATTTGTAACTGTTAAAATCCGTTAACATGCGTTTTGCGTTCTAGTTTAATCCAACGAGAAGGATACATACATACACAGGATATGTACTATATATCCTTCACGCACGCTGTTGTTCGAAAGTATAAGTACGCTCGATTTTCGTAAATACTTCGAAAACGGTGTAGAATTATTCGAGAATTTTATTAAGTGTCGTGTATTCTATTTTTTTATGTTCCAAACGAACATGATGGATCGACAATTTATTAAATGTTTTATTGATAATACTTGAAGATGATTACATACACTGTAGATAAAATCGGAGTAACGTTCATTAAGTTAAAATGCCGCGTTTAATTGTAATATTTTGTACTGCAAACATTTTCATACCCACAGCACAAAAATTAATGACAAAATTATGATCCTCTTATTAACTCGCAAATCATCTTTATTAACTGCAGTTTATAATGAATTAGTTGATACACCAGCGGATTAAAAATTCCTTAGAATTTAAATATTAACGGAAATCTTTGATAAACAGATTTCCAAGAGATGATAAAAATCTCTAGAAAAATGAAAAACAGAATGGATATTTACAGTTAATGTTGCCGCTATTCTCATTATATCCAACGATATTTACCGACCGAATAGTTACATTTAATGACACCATCAGTCTACAAAAAATGAATCAAAATTTGTAACACAATAACTGAAATGGACCAAATAAAATGGGGTAAATAAAGGTGATTGTAAGAATTATTTTGTTGATATATCGAATTTTATTGGCGAATAGGTGGTGAAGATGCTGGTGGCCGTGGTGGTGTTATTCGTCATTTGCTGGGGTCCAATTCTCGTAGACAACATGCTCACTGCCTATGGTTTCTTGCCACGCGTAAAGACTGGCACGTACAAACACCTTAATACCGCCTTTCAGCTGATGGCATACTTCAACAGGTACGTCGATCACGCGCCGTTCCATCGAACGGCATTTTATATTCATTTAATTCCCTCCTTAGAGGGATTCACTGTTCGTTGCACTCGAGTATAACATTTTGTTTAACTTCTACGGTTTCATTTGTCGCGAATATCCAGAGACGTTTAGACATTTTCGTTTCCTCGTTTCTCCTTCCGAAGGGATGGAAGATTGATTAATCCCTGACCGACTACGTGACGAATCGTTAAGATGAAGTATCGAGGTCGCTTAAAATATTTTCCATTCTTTCTTTCATTCGTTCCAGTGCTGTAAAATGTGCGAATAATTCTTGGAAATTTTTTTTTCTACTGAATTTTACTGAGTAATCTCAAACACGATAATGACCTTTCTTTTTATCTGCCACATAACGTATATAAGTATTGTACAGGTGATTAAATTGAATATTATATATAGGCTTTTCTAATTCTAAAATTAACGTTTTTAAGGGTTCGCGATCATAAATTTAAATTTATTTTTATTAACTTATTCAATATTTTTTACTATAAATTACATATACACATTATGAGTTTAAAAGCCAGTAACATAATATCGAAATAATATTTAATTAATTTTCATCGAATCGCCATTTCTCCGATTAACTGTCTTCCCAATAGTCTCCTCGAGAACCATTCTCCTCATTGATTTCCATTTTACTAATTTCTATCTGCGCTGCGATCTACAGGGTCTGCATTAATAGTCTTTATCAGTGCGCAGTTCCTCTCATCCGTGTAATAACCCCTTTCGCTAATATAATTCGTCTGTGCAATGCTCACCGCCGTAACAGAATTAGCCTTCAATTTCGTTAATGCCGCTAATGTTCTATAATTTCCTCGACAGGCCTCTACTGTTACCAAATTGTAAGCAAAATTCTATTATTCAGCTCTTCAAGTGTCTTTGTAAATCTTATAAATGTTGTATCATTAGTTTCTTTTACAATTGCACCGTGTATATTTATAAAAATGTAATTAATTCAAGTAAATGCGCTGGGGGAAGCTCATAACGTGCCAACAGTAGGAGCCTGTATAAATGAAGCCGTGTGACAAGTCCTTTGACCTGAGAAAACGTCGCTTGAAATTTTCATGAGAAAAGTCCATAATAAATCCTTTGATCTGAGAAAAGATTTTTTGCTGAACTATTCATTTTTAATACGAGCAGTGTGTTACATTTGTTTCTGGTGAAATTAGAGGCAAAAGACAGATCAGAGAGAACTATATGTTTACTTCCTAATTGCAACGGTCCATATGTCATGGATTGAAAAGCAGTTAAACTATGTTGGACAACAATTGTGTTGGTTAACAATTATCGAAAAATGATTAATTCGCAAGAGATATTTCAATTAAAAAGTAGAGTGCATTCTCCTCCTACTGCATAATACACACTGTTGAACATCTGAAAGGATAGATAAAATGTACTAACTATATACTCGTGGGAAAGAAGAACAGTGGAACAGCAGAAAGAGAGAATATACGAAGTCGTTGGAATTCTACACAGAAGCGTCTGACAAGGGAAGGAGACGAATAGTCTGATTTCGATTTTGATATTGATTGATGATAGCACGATAGCACGTCTTTCTCTTTTCCCAGCTGAGAGAAGAAGGAAAAAAGATTCAATTGAAACGCCGAATCCATCAAATTATCAGAAAAACGCATCGTTTGCGATATATTGCCGTTAATGTCTGGCCGATTTTACACATTGTGTTCATTGATACTTTCGAAAGAAAGCTAATCTATCCAACTTTCTGTAATCTCGAAATCTCATTCAAGTTAATCAAATTATTTGAATTCAAATCACTCAATTTATTAAAGTAATTCAATTAACTTCACTTCAAATTTTTATTCGTAATTCGTAATCAGTGTTTACTTAAAACGGCATTCATTTTTGTTCATTCTTTGCGGTTGAAACCCATCGCTTTACACGCACATACACGCGCACGCACGCATGTACACACACAGTGACAGTTACCGCCATTTAGAGTTTCCTGTTTCAAATAAAACAACGTACAGAATTAAAAAAATCCCAATTTTGATTTAGAAAATCAAATAAAACAGCAAGTTTCCATTTTCAGATGTGCCAGTTTTAAATAGCTTAATTTAAAGAAGACGATTAATTTGAATGTGGCATAACAGTTTGAACGACTTGGTATCGAGTACGTCTGCAAATTTCTTGTCGTGTGACGTCACCCTCC
This sequence comes from Xylocopa sonorina, assembly GCF_050948175.1. Taxonomy (NCBI): domain Eukaryota; kingdom Metazoa; phylum Arthropoda; class Insecta; order Hymenoptera; family Apidae; genus Xylocopa; species Xylocopa sonorina. The sequence continues at coordinate 1,456,736 of NC_135197.1, forward strand.
ACGATTTCGCATCGTTCCTGCATCTCTCGAATCCAATAATCACAGGGGTTGCCTGGCCGCACGCCAAACCCGCGCGTGTACTAACTTAGCTAGAAAATGCCTCCCACTGAGTTCTCGTAATCTCAAAGATGTCGATGGAATTTAATCTACGCGGAAAATATTGATATAATGCAATTCAATATAGTATACTATTAAAAGCGTTGGCGAACAGAGACAGTAGCGTTCACGGCGAAGCCAGCGAATAGCTTGCGAGTACATTAGACAAGCACTTAGAAGAAACTCTGAATTCACCAACAAACAAGATTTTCACAAAATTTTCATTGACCAATCGATTAGAGACATTTGTCTTTGTAATATTCTGTCAATGGTAATTGACAAAAAACGGTTCAAAATTTATATGGTGTTACAAAAGAAATACACTTTAGCATGTGTTGATAAAAAGCCCATAACGTTAAAGAAAATAAAATGAAAGAGAAAAACAGAGGTTGGTTTAATTTGGATAAAAAAAAAGAAGAAAAAAACAATTTAATTTCTTCAACCGTCGACATAAAAAAAATATTCCTCCGGTTTTCTTCCACACGAAAGCATTCTTCCCGACTCATACATCCATTCTCTTAATTTCCATTTTTCTTACCACTTTAATTACTGCTCAGCTACAACCACAACCTTTACAAATCCGTCGCGTTTCAGCTGCATAAACCCGATCGTTTACGGGTTTATGTCGAAGCATTTCAGAGAGAGCTTCCTGGCCGCCGCCTGCGGCAGCTTTTGGATTTGTTGTCCGAGAAGGGGTTACAAGGCACCAGTGAAGAGGCACCCGAGCCTCAGCCAGACCAGAACGACCAGTGTAAGGTACGAAGGCCCGACGACGCAATCATCTCCCAGCGTTCTCGGCTTTTCCTCCCTCTGTCATTTCACTTTTTTCTCCGCACCGCGAAGACACGACTCGGCTAGTGTAGCCGACGAATCACTGTTTTCCATTTCAGATTGTTATGGATTAATGCGTATGATACCATGAGACGGTAACCAGACCAAGTATTTCGAGAAAAAGTACGCTCGCTATGTTTTGCCGCGCGACCATCGGGCACGAAATACGTTTCTATGGGTTGCCAGGCTGATTCTCTTTCGCGAGTGGCCTGTACTTTTCTCTATCCACTGTTTGGTTCGATCGATTCGTGTGAAAGCGAGGAAAAGGAAAACGACGGAACTGCTCCGGAGAATGAAGCGCTGGGCTTCTTTCTCATCGATTCGATTACAGCGAATCTATTATATCTATCACGCGGAGCAACAATTGCGGTAGTTCTCCTATAACATGGTTTTTACATAACACAACATAATTATACGTATAGTTTAACGCTTAGAGTTCCTTTGATCTTATGATGAAGAATATTGTTAATATCTGGTAAGTAAAATAGAAAAGGTTAATGATAAATTTACATATACGCGTCAGTGCCCCTAAATTAATCAGCAATTGAAATTAATGAGCAATCCTTCTGTTTCTTTTATTCACGGACATCACGATTATTAATTCTTAAATTCAATAAATATAATTTGATGTGTAAAATTTTATTTTACAACCATTTCCTTCCTCAACCAGTGCTTCAGTTAACGCGGTACAAATGAATTTAATTTCTGTTAATTCTGAATGTATTTTAACGCGGTTTCCACTGCATAACACGATGCGAGTTAATCGCGTTATAGGAGAGTTGCCTGCAATCAGATCTCTGCACCATTTTTAGTGCACGCATCGTGCTTTTAATTATCGCTTTCTAGGAGTTTCTGAATGCCCGGAGAAGTCGGTCCATTTACGTTCGTAAATTCTCTCAAAGCGTGCCGTGTGGTTTTATAAGCCCGGTCGGTGCTGCGTTTCACGAATTCTAATTCATCGAATCAGAAAACGGTTTTAGCCAAAGCGGATCAATTTATTCGAACTTATCACCCCGGGAACAACCAACGATGTCTTTGATCGTCGGTCTACTTTCGGACCATGTGTAACGCGATCGAACTTGTGCAATAAATACTTCTTTTCTTCGTACCAGTGTGTATGCAGTGTTTTTTATTCGTCGAAGCAACAATACGTCCGAACGATTTACGATGCAATCAACTCTAACGTCTATGTTGCGTCCAGTTATTACATTTCAATCACACTGCACGCGCCTCTTTTAAATGAACTGTTAAAATACGTATATTTCAACATCAGATCCATTTTCCAATTAGATATTTTTCGATATAATAGAGAGATAACATATATCTATGTGTATACACTTTTCCCTGTGTATTTTAGTAGTTGATAATAATTTATTATTAAATTGTCGTTCGTATACTTCAATTTTACAATTAAGAATGTATTAAAAAATGATTGAGCGAAATAATATATTTAGTAGGAAGTATCAAAAACATTTAAGTACTCAAAAAAATATTTGTCTATATACACACGTATGTACAAACACGCGCATAAAAAGCAATTCAGGTTTTCAATCTTGCAACAAAGAGGTGTGTAACTAAACAAGAGTGCAAAGAAACGTTCATTTCGAACAACTATTTCAAATTGTATAGTACATATACACGTTATATACACGTAGAATCAAAGGAAGAGCAAACAAAATTATTAAAATACATATTGGGTATACGCACAAAATTAAGTAAGTATCTCAGATATTTTCATTAATACGAAAATAAATAATTATTTCAAATTGCTCGATATAACACAGCTAAGGAAAATATTTTTAAAAAATACTTCCGTTTTATATTTAAAATCTTCTTTTATCCACTAGTGGTTACAAGTATCGTAATTGTTGTTGATCACAACTCTAAACAATTTTTCAAATTCACTCGATTTCTTACAGTAAACAAATATTCTCGTGTTGACTTTTAGCTTAAAACGAGATTACAGCGGTCACCGTACATCCTGTCATTTGTATATCCCAACGCGTAATGCATAAGTAACCGTTCAATAAATTCTCATTTTGATTACACTGAAAATTACAAGCTACATTAATTACCGTTTTAATTAATACTTTGGGGAATTTGCTTGAACGTGTATAAAGAGACACACGTTTGTACACTCTAGGTGAAGTTCATTTAGAACCGCGCGCGCGTTGTGTGTGTGTGTGCGCGCGTGTGTGTGTGTATATTAAAATTTGAGTTTCACTAACGTTTGATATATTATGCCCTATCATTATGCTCTACCTAAGGGTGGCTCGAAAGATGAGTATGCATAAGAGATGTGCAGAAATTATTCCAACACCAGATGTCGAACGGTTTGCATCGAAACATCTGTGGGAATTGGAAAGTTAATTTTATTTTTTATTAAAGACACTGTTCTACATTCGTTCATTGAACATTTTCGATTCTTTCACCCGGACTTATTCGAAGCTACAAAGTCCATATCAAGTTCAATCCAAATACTTATTTCTTCATTCCAAGCACCTTACACAACTATGTGTTGTCGATAGATTGATAAGAGTAACGCATCATTCCATCCAGTTCATATCGACATAACAACATTTAGGTATAAACTGAAACTTATCAGTTTGCCTTATCAATTTCATAGCGATGTCGATCTAGATTGTCGAATATCTGATGTTCTAATAATCTTTACAATTTTTAAGCATGCGTTATACAAATTTTGACTAAATAAATGCTGCAAATATTGAGTCGGATATTTCATTTCGCTCTGGTAGAAAAAATCAGAGAATTGTCTTGGGTGTTACAGAACATTTTCGGAGGGCCGGTCTAATGTTACATTCATTCTCGAAACACGACGAAAAGCGAACATCCCCTCCTCCCCTCTAATATTGGTCCCGTTGCCTCCCCTTTGCTTTCAGATGGACTTGATTCCTTCGGCGCGCTCGGCCCGCGCGAAGCCAACTCTTTCGCAGGTAAAGACAACACAACCGACAACCGAGTATCTAAAGGGAATAAAGAGAAGATGCTGGTGGATACATTCCCACGCGTTTATTAGCGGCGACGGTAACGAGCAAATGTTTAAACACGCGTGGTGAACTTCCTCGCAAAGTGTTACGTTGCTGATATGTGTGAATACGGACGTTGAATCGAATGGAATACAGGAAATTGTGGATTCGACCTATAAAGTGCGTAATGTTGTTTATTCCGTACGGGTGCTGCGCGATCGAGTTCAGTGGTTCGATGTTTTTACACACGAAACGGAGAATGTTGTTTGAACGGTCGCGATGTAGTTCTGCAACGAGCGGTGTGGGTGTTTAAAGATATCTCGATGTCATATGTGTACTACCCGACCCGGTAAAATCGAAGCTAATCGGATCGAAACCCGCCCGAACGGATAACCATTTCGAGTAACGGTTGAAGGGTTAAGCAAATCACTTGCGCGGTTACTCATTATCCAAATCGCTTGAACGAAATTACCAGAGCGCAACATTGAAATCCAACTAGCTCAACAAGATGTTTCTTCTTTTCGGTATAAATTGTTTTCACATCTTTTTTTGTTAAAGATAATCAATGCGTCGTTAATCGGTAATAATATAACTTTTTTCGAATAAACAAAAATTACAACGTTCCATGTATTTCTGTGTGACTATTTGTAAAAAAATTCAATACCAAATCTAGTCGAAACCTTTCCTACTTGATGCGTACCGTTTTCTGATATCATTATCGATTTAAGTAATTCGGTGGAAAATTTGAAAGAATATTTGAATTGTAATAGAAGCAGTGGTAGGTACTAGTGAGTGGACAGTTTTAATGAAAGTTTTACTAAAATTCTTAATACAAGTGACCATCTAAAAAATAACAAAAACCCGGCAAATCGGGGTTGAAACTCGGGGGGGGGTTAAGTTGTACTTTTAAAACGACAAGACACAGTGCCGTGTTTTCAATTGTTTTCGCCACGTGAGTTGGCCATACCATTCTGTCATCCATTTTAATAGCCAACGACGACAGCAAGTCGTGTGGGGTTATAAGTCTCAATTGTACATCATAGAATGTAAATTTAAATGTCTGACCGCTATTTCGCTGCGACCGAATCATCCACTCCATTAGTTCGAAATAGAAGTTGGATCCAGTTTGGATGAAAACCATATTTTCCGATTAATCATCCCCTATGATCACCCACAAAGTGAACACCTGTAAATTCGCCTACAGATTTCCGGCACAGTTTCGGTGAATCGTTCGTTATAGTACAGCTGGTTTCAAGTAAGAACGGATATGGATAAAAAAATTTAACCCGCTCGTTGCACAACTTTAGGTTGCTCTTTGGAATATTTGTAGGAGGTAGTTAGCGGCGACTGTTATAAGTATCAATTTTAGAAGTAAAATATCTACATGTACGTGTGTGCGTGCGTTCGGTGTATATACATATATATATAACTTTCTACTAAATATGTATATTTAAATCCTATCATCGTATTATCATATTTTATTATTATACATATATATATAACTTTCTACTAAATATGTATATTTAAATTCTATCATCGTATTATCATATTTTATTATTGTACAATTTCATTGATACTGAACAGTATATGCGTGACAGATGTTTCCATTATTTGTATGGAAGAAAATGACTATAAACGATTGTTATTTCTATTTCTGGTAAGCAAACGAAATTATAATAGGCTAATGGGTGTTGCATATTGTTTTAGATAATGAGATAAATTCCGTTAGAAAACGACAGAGTTCTTAAATAGAAATTTAAAACGATTCGGATGTTAGTTAAATTTTGTTGGAAATTTAACTTTAAATTAGATTGAAAAACCTAAATTGCAATTTTGTAACAATATCGCCAAATTTTTGTATTGAAGTACAACGTGAATGTACCATAATGTCGCAATTCAGTATTATAAATTCTTATTGAATGCTCTCCTTATATAAACAATTAAAAAATGACAAATTGTATGTTGCAGAATTTTTACAAACTTTTCTTACTGTAGAATATTAATAATTGTTTTTTAAACCATTTACTGAAACCGTGTAAGAAGTTTACTTATTATGTATTTTTACAAATACAGTAAGAGAAACTTTAGGAAAGGTTTTTAGTATTCCGAATTGCATTTACAATATATCATATATTTTTTAGATATATGTTTCGTAAAAAGCTTTTCTAGTAAATTTTCCTTACACAAAATATAAACGTCTATGCTGATAAGTTTCAATCTATGAGTCGTCTAATACTAGCGGCTACTTGTATTATTTTATTTTATTTATGTACAGGAGTTTTTAATAAATATAATGTAAATTATATTACAATGAGATTTTTACACTTTTAGCATAGTCTATTTTTTCTATTTAAAATCGTATGCGTTGCAAACAAATGTGCTGGTAGGTCGCAAAAAGATTGAGAAACGCTTGTTCGTTTTTGTTGAAATCTTCTGTATGTCTTCATAATTAGCTGTTTGCCTGAAATGTTCAAGAATTTAGAACCGGAAGTTTTGGATTATTTTATATAGCTTATTTTTCTTATCTTTAAAAATGATGTTTGGAAATGATTGAAATAAGATAGAGTTCACAAAAAAGATAACACGACCATACAAAACGGGAAATTCAAACATGATCTCCTGCAATTTGTACGCTAAAAATCGTTAAACGGGTCGGAATTAAATTTTTCATTTTCACTGCATAGGATTAATTATAAAATATTGTAATCTATCGTGTTGGCCTATTTATTTGTAGGCATTGACAAGTGTATCCATGGAACATTCAACATCGATCGTTGATCATCGATCGTCCCACTAAAATTTTCATTGATCACAAAATGAATTTTCACGAGAATCAATATACACACGTGTGAAATGCATTAAAAGTTAAATGCTAGTTTTGTTCCTGTGGCTGCAGTTCCGGAAACTCCGTTCGTTGATCAATTCGAAATTTAGGTGGCGAGTGGGTGTTGAATATATGATAAAATTCTTGTTTCGGATATTTATTAATTTCTGAGGTATTAATAAAAAACTTGATAAAAAGCTGCCTATATTGACTCAGTCTGGTCCGTACTGCAGAAAAAGCACAGAGCGTGTACCGTGTTGTAACCTAAAAGTTCAGAAACGTATAATTTTCTGTTGCAGAGTTATACAGCCAGCGTACTTTAATATGGCACCAAAAGTTTTTCGTCAACATCTCGAAAATCCATCACCTTTTTTTTACCATTCTTTGGAATTTCGTAGCAATTAGCGAACAAGATCTTCTGCAATTTCATTCGCTTCTTCTAACACGTAATTACTGGCTTATATGTACAATTAGAGCGTACAATATATATATTACCGAACAGAAATCACCGCTGATTTTCGACCAATGGGAAAAAAAATCGCTCTACTCAACCGTAGAAAATTGTATGCGAAAGTTCTAGTATACCGTGCGATTTACGGTTGACCTGTAGATTATATCATATCGTAGCAATTCTACTATAGTATCTATCATGCGTTTAAAAGTAAAACCCTCGAGCTTACTCTGTATTCTTATGAGAAATAAAGTTTCCGAAATTGTGATTCGGTGTATTAGAAAGGAACGTTATTTAAAATATATCTGCAGATCGTTTTCAAGACCTTGATTAATTTCCTGTACAGGAAAGCCTCGTATAACACCGTTTTAGAATTAGAGCGAATGTTGCACTTAATTAACTAACATAGTGTGTCTAATTCTCTTTTGCAAAAACTTACAGCCTAGTTACTTGAGATAACGTTGGAGAAACTTCAGAGGCTAAGAACATCTAGCTAAAAATAGAACGCCCTCGGTTAAACGATGCTTACATGGTATTAATAACGAAACAAATGATATTTAATGCACATTAATATAGAATATTTTTAATGAAAGTTGCTTCGAGAAAAATATTTCTCTTGATCATAAAAATATAATAGTATAGCTTTTGGATTTTTAAAAGCTACCCGCCATTCTTATATTATATAATTCTTTGTTTCGCGTGTAACGCGGTATTTTTTAGAAATCTAATTATCGTGTTATACGGGGGTTACCTCTACCCACTCCATAGATAATATAGATTAAAGCAAAAAGATCAAATTCGTCTCGTCCCTTTGGATCACCAAATTTTTATACGGTTGGTCGCTGAAATAATGAGTGCGATGACTCAATTATACAGTTAACTAATTATGCAGGTCGTTAATTACGCGTTTTAATTATAGTATTCGTTATAGTATTCATTAGGATTTCCGTGTACGTAAATATAAGAAGTGTGCGTGGCATGTAATTTGTAATACACGTGATAGTTATTGGTTGACGCGCAGTGTGTGGTGTACGTAAGTATACATATATAGATTTACTGAAAATGCGATAGTCATTGTGTCTTTGAAATTACTATTTCATCTTCCACGAAGCGTGCTGGAATGATCAACAATGAAAGAATCGAACAACTGTTTGCTTTGCTAAGCGAGTACAACGAACACACATGTATTTGAAATTCTTCGTTGCTTTGTATTTATTTTTATAGAGACAAATCCATGAGGAAGCTGTATCGATTTGTTACGTTTATCTCGGCATGCAAATACTTGAATAAACTATCGAAGGTACACCGCGTGAGATTTTATCATTTTATTATTACGATGAAACCTAAAGCACCTAAGCGAAAAGCGTGGAAAGATCTTGGGGAACGAGGAAAATTTTAAAAAGATTGATTTCCACAAATTACCCGCTTCGCAGCCCTACGATACGCGTTATTTAATAAATATCGGAACTGTAATTGAAACTAGTACGTAAACGAAACGATGGAGCTGAATAATACGTGCATCCAAGGGAGAGACTTGAAAATTGTAGTTTTAATGAAATCCATCGATGCGTGCGAATGAAAGGGTTGATTTTCTACTTGGCCGAGCATATAATTAGGAACTCGTGCGACGTCCAGTTTCCCAACACGAACTTTACTATCGCTACATAGCAATAATTCGATATTTTCAGCCCGTCTGATTTCATTCCCTTTCTGCTCTCTTCCTTCTTCTTCATTCTCGCTGTTGCTTCAACGTCTACCTTAGGATCGGAAGCGTTTCTCTTCGTTGCCGTGTGAAATCGTACACCAAATTCCACCTACGGCGTACCAGTGGAGGAGAGTCAGTGGAGTATTCTTCGGTGCTTTCGGATATACCGAAGGTACTGATCTATATGATCAGTGTTCGAAGTAACGAGGGTTGGCTTGGACATTGAAGATAAAAGATTTTGGAGATGAAAATCAATATTGTATAAAAGCGCCAAATGTAGCATATACAATAAGATTAAAAAAAGACAAACTTTATCGAACAAATGATATGATGTCTAAATACCTTCTTTTTCTCTGGAACCACTAACTGCATGCTCTCGTTGAGATTCCAAAACGAGAAACGACTACGATCCTGCGATGGTTTGAGATTTCCACCGAATATTGCCAATTTCTCGTCCAAATGCAAATTATCGTCGAATTCTATTTTTTTCGATGATTTTCTACTGTTGTCACCGACGACTTTCTTACCCCTTCTTTTTTTCTCGGTCGATTTGTGTCGAGGTTTCTCCTGCACTCGTGGTATTTCACCCTCCAATACGTCGACCAGGTAAACATGAAATATCAGTAGGCATGATCCAGTATTTTCTACCTGATATAGTGAATAAAAAGAAAAAATACAAACATATAGATATGTACTTATATCGCTATTAGGATGCTTGTCACGAACGATAAATTTGTCTGCGAGATCTATTCGAATAATTTATTCGAAACGCGAACAATTCGTTTGAATTAAAAAGAAGATCAATCGGAACAAAAGAAGACACCGAAGCGATTGAATGTTTTGACGTATCAGGTGTTAAATTCAGGTGTTAGTATTCAGGGGAAATTGGATTTCAAAGGTCGTATCTTTGGCGACAGGTTCCTTCAATCTATAGAGAAATTCCTCTAATTTACGAAGATCTCGTTACACCCAGCTTTCTAGCCGGCGTCAAACTGCTGAAAGGCTGCGTGGGACTCGGAAACAATCCGACGATGAGACTAAACGGAGACGGAAAGTTGCGAAACCCGAGAGACAAAGGCAATAGCCGTGAGGGTGAGGAGAAAGGTAATAATATGAAAGGATTATGTTATAAAAACAAAGTACCAGTTTCATCATGCAATTACTGTAAAATGAAAAAAGAGTTTCGTTGATACAACAGCAAAAAAAAGCATTATCTTTTATTTAAATAGTGTTGCTATTTCCCAACAAAAGAAAAAGAAGATCTGTTCTCCGTGGCTGAAATATAGAATCGATAGAGGGTAATAATGCAATTTGTATAATTATGCCAATTAAACAGTCAACTAAATGCTGAAAATGCACACACACACACACGCGCGCGCGCACGCACGCACGCACGCACGCACGCACAACAATTGAGATTATAAAGATTAAATAAAGCAGTTAGAATTGTCAATTAGAATTGTTGAGATATTCGATTTGAATACCGCAGGTAAACACACCCAGGAAGATGTTTTACTCGAAAATTAACTACAATTAGTACTGTATAATTTGATTCTCTGTAAAGAATACAGAATGTTGAATTATTGTAATCAAGTAACGTTGAAAAGAAGAAACGTTCTAGTATATATGATATATATTTTAGACAACACACGATAAATCGATCAAAAGTTGTCTTGCGCGATCCATAATAATAAGGTCCACGAGCGTGCGTCGCGCATATTTAAACAAGACGCGAGATTTGAGGTTATCACAAAGAGGGAGAAACTATACCGAAAAGGGGAGCCGTTGAATATGCATAGACGAATATCGTAGCAGGTGATGTTTTTCATTTTTTGCAAGCCATTTTATTTGTTGTATCCCATAAACAGCAATATTTATTTTAATCAAGTTGTTTTCCTGTATTAGGAAAATTCCTTTAATAGCCTGTACATGAAATTATTTGATCTTTATTGCATGGAAAATTACTAAAGATTAACTTAGCTAAGGGATGATCAAAAAAATTTCTCATTTTTTAAGCACAAAATAGTTACACGGACATTTTCCTGGAAGGTATGAATATTATATTAATCAAGTTCAGGCGTAATTCGCCGACGATTAGCAATTGCCGTTGTTCAGGACTCATCGTCGATTCGTTCTATTTACCGGCACTTTCAATATCCTTTGTGGATTTCTCAGCGATCGTTGGGCAACTTTGTAAGCGCAAGACACGCGCCGTGAAACCGCGACGGAGGATTGTTTCGCAGGAGTTGATGGCCACTTCCAGGCATCAAAGTACCGGAAGTCGGCTAAGTGGGAAAGATCCAGCGCTGTGTAACGCTATACAAGACGAGGAACATAACAGGCTCGAGTGACAAGAAACATGGCGCGGTGGATCACGAGTCATAAAAGTACGAATTAAACTCGTTGCGGTGGTATTTCTACGGTGTCCATTGTGAATTCAACGTAGAAGCTGGCATCGTTTTTTTTTTCTTAGTGCCATAAAAAACTGCGTTTTTAAATTGTTCTCACAGAGAGGTTGAATTTCTAGTAAGTAATAAATGGTCAAATAATGCTATAATATTAGATAAACGTCATGCTATAATATTAGAAAAACGTCATATTAGATAAACATCTTTATACTACTGCACTTTATCTACTATGTTGACAGTGCATAGTATGTGTATATGCTTGGAGGAAATTTAAATATCGATTAATCTTATTTGCTTTCAACGATATTTTATTTGTTTTCAACGATTGTTTCTTCATAATTTTGATCTATAACATGGTAAAATTACAATCTCTAAGAGGGATTACTGGAGATCGTCTAAAGCAACGAGGATACGAAATAAGCTTCTTTACGTGATAAATTAAATCGCGCTACTCTCTGCAACCCGCATTAAATATTAAAATGAGATGAAACGAGGCGACAGATTCAACAATCAGTTTAAGCAAAAATATTAATTAACTAATTATTTAGGGTTATCCTAAATGTGTTTTCTAGATAATTACAACAATTCTGGTTTATCGTATAATACTAACAGAAACGTAGCCGATCGATGAGAAATAAGGTCACTAGATAGAGCCGCTTCTTGTTGAACAATCACTGGCTAAAATGAATATTTCTGAATGTTGATTCATCTTTTATTCAAAGTAAAATTGAAATCAACTAAAAACTTACCGTTTACTATTAGTGTTAATTAATAAGTAATTTCGCAAGCGTTTCCTTTACAATAAACTTTTCTTTCCAAAATATTGTACTACGAACAATATTTCCTTTCACCATAAAATTCCATCGTTAGTATTGTATTCTACGCGGCACAAGGATTCTCCCTTTATTAGAATGTCTAACGTAATATTCGACCATTTTCCACCGTCTTGCCTTCAAGGACTTCCAATGAAATAGAGTATTTGAATTTAGTTCACGTTTTTTAATGTTTTGCCACCGGTACGAATGATGGCTTGGCTATAGAGAAGCAAACGATCAAGCTTCGCTTGGCTTGATTAAGGGGATGAAAAGTGCTGGGCTGAATAGCCGGAAACGAGATAATATGGCTGATCAAACGAGCCCTGTTAGCTCACGGATCTTTGAAGTTTATTTCTACATAGTCACCAGATTGGTTCTCTTTAAATTATCGATTCGGAGGTGTTGGAGGAAAGGGCTAATCTGAAAAGAAGGGTGCGAAGAATGTTCGTTTTGATCGAGTTCTACGGATCCTTAGAAACGACAGGAGTGAGAATGTAGTTTAAGAATGAAAAGAAAATCAATCGAATTTGCTTTCTAATTTTGCAGTTCGCCAAAGTAAATCGATTGTTCTTTAAGTAACTTTCTCTTGTAAATTATTCAAGTTTATTTCAGACTTTGCTAAGCATTATCGTAAAAATATTTAGAGACAATTTTCACTGAAAAGTATCCAATTTTTGAAATCTTAATTACCAAACTGGGAAGAAATTAAGGAAAACGGTTACCGAGAATTATTTAATAAAATAAACACGATTATATCCACGTATTTTAAATAACAAATATCATATTAATTGAAACCAATGATTCGCAATTAATTCGTTAGTATGTAATTCGTAAAATCAATTCCTGAATCCGTGGAATAAATCTCAAAATAATTAATTCAAGATTTCGAGAGGTAAAAACATAGGATTCGCAATATCTGTTTAAAAGATCCGTGATAATTCACTAATCACGAAACTGTTCTTTTTTCATCTTTCATCGTATTCCAGTAACGTTCTCTCGGCATTTTTTTCATTAGTTAAATGCGCAATATCAGCACAGACGAAATTGCGTTTCGGGTCGCGTTTCCCAGTCGTTATTGGACCAGTGAATGGTTGTTAGATCACTCGAAAGGGTGAAAAGGTACCGTGGATAAATTTATCGGCACTTGTCTATATACAGATTCTGACTTCTCGATTTAGGATAATATTTTCCGAATGATTGACCGTACTCCATATCACTCTAACTCGCACGATCCGTTTTTCGATATCTACCTTTGAGCAGAATCGAGGTGGAATGAAAAAAGTAGTTTTACTTTTACCTTTTGAAAATTAACGTTCTATGTGTACTCTAAGAAGATTCGATTTCTTTCGTTTTTAGTAGATTAATTATCTACTAGAAACGAAGGAAAAATTTCACTTCATAGAAGAGTACCGAATCTGATTTATCAAAAATGGAATACGAAAGATGCTGTTCGAACAGGATTCATGAGTTCTAGATACAGATTCGCAAAGAGAGTTCTTGCCAGTGTCGATATCGCCTATAAATTGTTACATTACTTCTGTCGATACTAATTCGTCGATAATAAATTAAAAATAATAAAAAATCTTACTAAATTGTGTAAAATTTAACACTAATGCATTACAGATGCATTAAAAAAATGAAAACTGTCTGTGTTACAAACAAAATTGCGAAAAAATATTGTTTCCAAGTTACAATTTGTCATTCGCAGAAGATAGTTTTATACGAAAGCCGATTATACGCCGATCGTGGTCAAAGTTCGCCACAAACTGGTTAAACGATGTTTGAAGTAGTCACATCGTTCCATCCCCCTCTAAACTTATACTGTTTCTAGTTCTTGCTGTATTTACTTGATAGATTTGCTATCTGCCTTGCACAAGGTAACAACTATGAAATTATCCTGTGACAGACGCGAACCAAAGACAAATATAATGTTTGAAAACGTTTCATGGTATTGACACTGTCATCGTTTACCTCCATGTGGCTTAAAGGTAAGTTTGCAAAAGTTAGACGGCGTTGAATCGCAGACAGGACATAGCAGCAGCCAATAAAATAGGATAAAGAATGGAAAATAATTAATCGCAATCGATTCGTTGTATAGCAAGATTAGCAAGACTAATTATATAATACAATTTAATTACAGTTATGTCATTAAAAATAGTATTTTCTTACGTTGAACCGTATTTGAATACAATCAACTCTTCTATAAGAGAATTATCGTCACTTTTTTCATCGTTATTATACCAAAACCAATAATCCTGCTGTCCGCGTGTTACATATTAAATTATTTCAATAATTAACTGTTCCTAACATTAGATACTTTAACAAACATCCATAATGCTTGTTCTAATCAGCTTAAATCGGTTTCACTGGTAATCGAAATTTCATTAACAACATTGATCCATTTATATAATTTTCTAAGAAATAGAAATTCGAAAATCTTTTCGAAAATTGACTAGAACATAGATATTGATTTATCAAGCAAAGTATACCTACTCGACCAACCGATGGTATACAAAATTACCATTCAAAGTTCTACTAATATTAATTGTCGATAATTTATTCTCAAGCTTGCAGAATTTATAATTAAATGCGTATTTTTTCACAACTGGTTTGACTAGGCTATGAAAATTGTAAGCAGCTTAGATTAATCGTTCATTTGCACTGTACCTGTACGATCCATTCTCGTGTATAAGCATATACGTACATATATACATATACAGGGTGATCCGTAACTGCCCCAGACAACACAAGATAAGATGGTGGCGACACCATACCGGCACTGTAGCGACACTTCCGAGGAGTGTCAGCAGATCCATAGTCATCTACGTCCGCACTTGTTAGCTAAAATGCCGGCACGCAGTGGCAGCACGTTCTAGTCACCAACGTAGCACGCGTGCGAATGACACTGCGCCAGCACCAGCGTGACACGCGTGTCATCGTTCCATTCAAAAATTTTTTCTGCATTGGCGTAGGCGTCACATTTGTTAATGGGGACCACCTGTTATTCCGTACAAATTAAATACGTCAGAGTTTAGATATCCGCATACGAGTACTGACAGACGTTTTGGTAGTTCTTTGCCAACATTTATAGTTACTGAGAGAGCCATATATATTTTTTCAATTCGTCAGGAAAATTCATGCCAATAGAGAGTATTAAATACGATGGCAGCATATTGTTTAAAGAAATGTAATAAATGATACATTTACTTATAAAATGTTGAACCAATTAAGTTACGTTTACTTTGCTAGCGTATCACAACTTTCAGGTGAAAATATTGAACGTAATTATTTGTTTTCCTTTGGTACATATATTCTTGTGGTAAATGGTTTTATCGTTTGTAAGGATTATTAAATATAAAGTATACCTTTGTTACATGAATTTTTAACGATGTGTTGAAAAAAATATTTATAAAATAAGTGTATGTATTTTTACGATAAAGTAATTAACGAGTTTTCTGAAAAAATCGCTGTATTAAGTTATAGTTTATAGAAAATAATAAAAAGAAGTTTTTATATCTTTCTTTCGTGTCAGTGTATCTATTTTCGAATCGAAATAAATAAATTGCTTAGTTTAGTCATTTTTAATATTCGTTTATAATTTTTATGCAAACAGCTTCTTCATTGGTATATATTAGCCTACGCCACTGCCACGCGTGTCACTATGGTGAGTTGATAGTGTCATTGGCACGCCGTGTCGCCCCTGTGCTATATCGCCGTGCTTTGATAGTGCCGTGACACGCAGTGTCACTCCAGTGCTAGCCCTGTGCTATTACGAGAACTGAGAGGTAGCACCGTGCTAGCACAGTGCTTACAGTTCCACCCGGTGCCATTGGCGCTACAATCGCTGGTTGTCTGGGTGGTGGTACAATCAAAAGAGGAGTGATTTTACATGAAAAAATGTGTCGAAAATATAGAATAACAATTTTTCACTTGAGGCTTTGTTTTCGAGAAAATTGACTTTGAATTTTCATCGGATACGGGTGCCAGGAACAGGTACTGAAATAGAATGTTTGAAGCAAAGTTTATTCTTACAGTAATTGCTGAAAATGTTGGTTGGCTATCCTGCCGAAAACATAATTCTGCTCTTCCAATTAAATTTCTATGAACGCTTTCTAAGACATTCGGTTGTTTTAATGTATGAAAGGCTGCAATAAGCTTTTTTTTCGATTGTTCGCAACTTGTGATTTCTTCGGAATACACGGTTGATTTAACATGTCTTCAGAAGTAAAAGTCAAGCGGATCTATTATTCCACTACAACCAATCCAACTTTGGTAATGTTGGTTTAAAAAATCTCTCACAGCTAGGAAAACATTTCTGTGATATTGCAAGTGTTTATCAACATAAGTTCAATTAAGGCAATAATCTACAGTGAGATCCGCCATATCGAGACGTGATGAAGCGCACCCGTACCCGGCGAAAATTTCGGTTGTACGGACAAATTTTTTAATAATATATATTAATACTTGTAACAATTATTAAAACTCACAGAGATTTTCAATTCAACCGACTTCTCATCAACAACTTCAAAACGAGCGACACGAAACCGAGGCTTTAGGACATAAGATGGTATGACTCCTCTTCCAGATATCCTCACGTTCCATGTTGTTCTGGTTCTCGGGTTAAACACATCGAAATGCTCTTCGTCCTAATGAAAATAAATTGAATTTGGCACTATTTTTAAATGAAATTTGAAGATTCTCTATTCTTCATATATCTCACTCCTTCCTCGTTCTCTTGCGTCGGTTTATAAGTAACCGGAAGTTTCAAAACGGAGCCAATTTCGATCGTCTTTCCAGAGGGCACGAAGAATGGTCCAGACGGATTTAACAGATTCACCTCTACTTTCACACTTCTGATTAAAACAGATATCATATTCGTATGTAGAAAGTTATTAGTTTCGCAATCGCAGATAACACGTACCGGTTAGAAATATTTTTAACGAAGAGGAACTTTCTGGCGGATGTACCAATCGCTGTTCGTCCAAAGACTATTTCTCGATCCTCGTTTAGAAGCAAAACTTCAGGCCTCGTGATTGGACAAATTAATTTAGCGAATAATCGTTCGTTTCGTTTCAACCCATTTTTCACTTCCATATTGATGGTGCACGTAATTAAAATGTTCGAAACACAAGGCTCGAACGTTTCCAGTAAATTATTTTCACCGGTCAATTTGTCCACATCGAGAACCTCTTCTTTTTTATCAACTGCTACTTTCTTATTCAATTTTTTCTCTTTAGAATAGTAGAAATTTTGCTTATATTCTTTTCAATTTTTTCATTCCTTTTATCTTAATATAAATACCTTTCTTTGGCGATTGATAGTCTCTATCTGGTTTCATTTCCTGTTCTTCGACATTCATTTTCAATCGTAGGTCCCCCTCGAATATCGCGCTCTCCGGTAGCTTTGGTTGGAAGAGAAAATTTACATCGACCCTTTCATTATTATTTAAAGTACCAGATTGTGGTACAATGTTGACTGTGTCGGAAGAACTTTGAAATTCGAAACCAGCCGTGAATTCTTTGTTTTGGTACTTTACAATTCCGCAGGTACAGTGAGGGTAGGAAGCCATATTGATTCCCTTCAAGTGTATAGAGGCCTGAATTTTGAGACATTTTGTTAACAATATTATAATATACAAATTATAATAATTGTAAAAAATAAATTGTAATAATTCTTTTTAAATATAACGGACACATGTTACGCAAATTAAAAGGGGAATAATTATGTTAATTACATACAGGTATTAATAAGTAGCTTGCATATTTAATTTGTATGTCACGGATTGAATAGTTTATAGTAATTTCTTAAAATAATATTTTATTATGTAATTAATTAATACGAGAAAAGTATCCAAGAGTTATTTACCATTGCAAATGAACCACAAGGGGTGGCAGGTAATTCGATGATTTGTTCACTTAACTCGCAGAGGGTATCGACGATGCACGCGTTAACTTTCGTGACGTTCCTTCCATTTTTTCTATCGCAATAGTCCAATTCTATACCAACATATACATTTCACTAGTCTCTCCAGTTTTCAAATCTTAATTACTAAATACACGTAACTGTTTTCTTTTGCCACAGAATCGTCATTATACGTAACGTTTTCACTATCATTCTCCTCTCGATCGTTCATTTGACGCTTAAACTCGGCTGTTTTAAGATTCACAGACATGACAGATGGAAAACCACACGTCGTGTAATTACGCCGTCGGTTTGTCGATTGCGCGTTCAAATAATCCTTCAGTTTCTTCAGTTCCATTCGTTTCTTTCTCCCAGCGAGCTCAGCCAGCGTGGCTACTCGTACGAGAAAACTGTCGAACGATTGATCCTTCATAAATTTGATCAACCGACTCTAACAACAAAAATAAATTGTACGCAACCTCTGTGCACCGCTGAAACCGTTTGCTCCGATTTCGTTCCCAGGAATGTCCGTTAGACACGGAGAATAAATTAAATGAAGCCTGATAGTTTCTCCAGGGAGAATGGCTCCGACACCGTGGTTAGGATGTATATCCATGGACGACGGTAAAAGTGGGAAAGCGTACTTTTGAGTAAGCAGAGACTGATTCGTCAATGTTAACTCTGTAGAAATTGATTCGTGAGTGTAAACGTGTCCCAAATCAATGTTTGTTGGTTCTGAAAAATGAAATTATGACAAATTTTCTTCTTTTCTCTTTTTCTTTTTTTTTTTACCTATGATTAGACCATGACAAGCGGTCAAACTGGCAAGAATTTTCGCTATCGATGCCGGTGGCTTTTCTGGCTCCTGGGACAAAATTTCCACTTGGATTGGAAATTCGAGCATGTTTAACGACGGATTGTAATATCTACTATCGAATGTTCTATCAATTTGTTTGAAGTTTATTGAAAAAGAAAGTGTTGATAATTTGATAAATTGAAAAATTCACTGTTTTCTTCTACCGTTTGGCATTTGCGATGATGCTTGACTCAGGCATCAGTCTTACAGTAATTTTGCGAGGTATTCCAGGTTGTAGAACCGTAGATTTCGGATACACTGATATTTGTCTTCGTAAACACCCTGGCGTTTTTATGATAACTTCCACAGTGGAACTACCTGAAACTTACTTCGGTTCTTCAATTACTCGCATACTTAATAACTCGTTTTACTCGAATAAAAAGATACCAGTGTTGATAACGTTGAAGATTTGCTGACAAACATCCGAATCGATCATTACAATGCCAAGATCAACGCACGGTGGATCCAACTGAATTTGATAACCAGTGACTTCCGCCCAAATTGGAACGTTCTACTTGAAAGATATTCGATGTTCAGTTCATTTTGTGTTTCATAGCCTATCATTTCTATGACGAATTGGAAACCAGAGACCTGCTTGCCAAACACTCTGTTGTCGGTCAAAAAGTAAACTTCCATTATTTCGTGATGCAAGCCAACGTATCTTGGTCGAAACGAAACGTTCAAATTGCATTTGAATTTTGTCGGGACTTCGATTCGATACATTGTTCGAGACTCTTGACCATTTGAAATATCCTTGCCGATGTTTTCTACATTCGTGGCTTCAAAAAAATTTCGTAAGAACACGTTAATCTCTCTCTCTCTCTCTCTCTCTCTCTCCCTTCTTTCTTCTTTTTACTAAGTGCATAATACCTAAAATGGACGATCGTACGGTCTGTAGTTCTCCCTGATTGAAATGCCACAAGAAACAATGATCCCGATCGTTTCTTTCCTCGATTGCGATGGAAAATGGTTTTTTACCGTTGTTAAATATAGTAAGAATCCTCGCGTACAATTTGTTACACTGATACCTCCAAATTGGGGCTGCAGGGAATCTATTATATCGCAGAAATACGTTACCATTTCTATCGCGTTTGCAGTAAATTTTTCGTCACGAAATGAGATTCAGAGTACGATAAATTACACCTAAGTTCCGTAGGATCGATCACAGGCATAGCGGTCCGCGGTGTACATCGAACGGGAACACAG
Organism: Xylocopa sonorina; assembly: GCF_050948175.1. Lineage (NCBI taxonomy): Eukaryota > Metazoa > Arthropoda > Insecta > Hymenoptera > Apidae > Xylocopa > Xylocopa sonorina. The sequence goes on from NC_135197.1 coordinate 1,476,816, forward strand.
AATTGGTGCAAAGTTTTCGTGTCTTTAGAATTCAGAGTGAGGAAGCGAATGTCCGCTGTCACTACTTCCTCGTGCATAGCGGAGAATTTCACGTTAAACGACGCGTCCAAACCAGGTTTTACTCTAGCTGCATTCGTAACATCGATCTGTACAAAAAAATGTTCTTTAAATGATTTCTTCCTGGCATTTATAATAATTTTTACGGATCGAGGTAATCAATTGAAAAAACCTCGACAACTCCAGGCTCCCATACTTCTGTGTGCACTTTGTGGAATCGCAGATATGCCCATTTCGCTGTTTTATTTTTAACTAATAATTTCCTGCAGTACGATTTGTTCGCTTCGAAGTCCTGTTAAATCAGTTTGCTGTCCTTTAATTAATTTCAAGTGAAGAACAAGTTGTTAATGTGCTTACATTAAATGTTACTATGCTTGGAATTGCGAGGAAACAGGTGTCCTCTGGAAATACTTGTTCGATCGATGATTTAGATTCTTTTAACATTATGGATTCTGAAGTAATTCCTTCTTTTTCGACAACAACGTATTTATTCTCAGCTGTTATTCTTTCAGTTTCTTCAGATGTTAAGTCTGAACGTGTCATATCATTGTCCTGTCTCAGCAGTTTCGGAACATTTGGCATAATTATGGTACTGTATTTAGAAGTTCCTTTCTGAGTGGCCGATTTTTCGTTACTAATTTTCTCGAGTGAAATTTCAGCTAAACTTTCTTCCGTGATTTCTAATTCAATTTTCTTCGAACGACCATCACTTGATTTTTTCAACCAACGAGTACCATTGTTCATTTCCTGCATAACACTTTTTACGATGCTTATCATTCTCTGCTGTCTAAGTTTCAGCTGTTTCTTCTTTTCCTGTTCGTACTTTATCATCTATTTTCGATTCAGAAAGAAGATATTTAAAAAATCATACTTAATCGTACTTGGAAATCTTCTTCTATTAGAGAAGAGAAGAAGAACTAACCTTATCGAAAATTGTGGTATCAATTGGCAATGTTTCACTGATAAAGTGGCTCAATTTTAATCTGCAAAACACCAGTTTTCATTAGGCTCCTTTTAATCATTTCATTAGGATCAATTGAACAGAACCTTAGAATTTTTTTAGCACGAATCTCCTTTCGAAAAGTCGTTCTTTCTTCCAAATGGCAAGTATAATTCCATTTTTTATGCGATAGGGTGTTCTAAAACATCGTCAAATTAAAATTTCTCTCTCTCTCTCTCTCTCTCTCTCTCTCTCTCTCTCTCTCTCTCTCTCTCTCTCTCTCTCTCTCTCTCTCTCTATGTATCTTTTATTAGCTTTATTAAATTATTATTTTACTTTCAATTTAATCAAAGATGCAATAAACTGGTATTCTTTGTAACGATGCAAATGCTCCTCCCGTTCTTTTCTTTCTTTCTTCATTCGAAGTGCCTTCAACTTCGACCATTTTGTAAAGGTGCAATCTATAGTGAGGTAACTGTATATAAGTACTATATTTAAATATTATTGGCCGTACACGTCATAGGACATTACAAGCAGATTTGCCAGTTTTTTCCGCACTAGTGACTTTCTTCGTTTCTGGTACGAAGTATACTTCATTTCCGCCAGTCCTCTATTTGCAAAATTAAGAGGTCATTTAATATGCTTGCTTCTTCGATAAGTTACTTTAGAGATAATCTCTGACCTTCTCGGTTTCAGATTCATCGCCCTGTCCTAGTCCTGTGTCCGCTGTTTTACTAATCTCCTGACGTCTTTTTAAACCTACTAACCCTACATTGTAATGCAAGGGCAATACTCGTAAATACTTAACTCTGTCTACAAAGATGGTGAATTATAAAGCTCACCATTCCAGGTTCCACAGCTCTCTCTTTCAAGTCTAGCTCTGGTTTTCTCATCATAGAAACATCCATAATCTTGCGGAAAGAATTTTTTCTTTGAAATATTTTCGCGTACTTCCTGCATAATTGTCACTTTTCTAATATACTTCAGAGTTTTGTTAGAATATCGATTCGTATAAATTAAAAAAAGTAGACAAACGATAAAATCGAATAATAACAATATATTGATAAGTATTTTTCTGTAATCCATATTTTTTACCTTACAATTTCCTTACAATCTTTCTATGAAATCGCAAACCTAAATCGACACTATTTACGGATTTTATTTATTTAGCAATCGTAGAACGACGTACAGACGTACAGACCATTTTTAAATAACCATTTTCTTGAAGTCTAACCATGCAATTACAGTAGATGCAAAACTTTTCGTTTATAGCTTCGCGCAAACATTATTACAGCAAAAAAGGTTCTGTGGTATAAATTGTATTATAACGAAAGAATAAAGTATTTCATATTTTAAAATGTCCGATGAGATATAGAAACAAGTTTAAATGAACATCCGCGCTATCATTGGTAACAATAAAAGAGAGAAATACTCTATCTGCTAATCTATCGTTAATTAATTTTCGAAAATTTCGAAAATGTGACGCATAAAATACATGTACCTAAATTAAATACATTAGCGTAAAATTAAATAAATAAATTTTACAAAGTATCTTCGTAAACGCTAGTCGTTTCTTCCACTACTAGTTGATAACGTCATTTTCTTTAATGTTTGTCAAATTTTTTATTTGAAAAAACCAACTTGTTGCGCCATCTCTGCAAAAAGTGATCAAACTGGTCAAAACTTAATTTCAGTTCTCTTCGAAAAGATCACGCAACGAATCTATCAGCAGTAGTTTCCCCCAGCGTCGATAACGATCTTTACGTGTGATATAGAAAGATAGATATTGTGACGTCGAGTATTTAAAGCAGTACCATTCATAAGACGAGATCCATAAAATCACCTGAATGTGAATTATTGTAATAGCGATAGCCAAGCAATCACGAAGAAAACCCCGTGCGAATGAAAAATTAAACAACCATTTTTGTCCAGGCAACCGAAATATCATTGTCTTACCATATTAAAACTTTAGTATAGGAACCCTCTGTACCACCAATAGTTAAATCAGTCTGTCTCTGAGTTTACCTTGAGCAGGACCGGCAATCTACCCAAGTATTATTATCTCGATCGTAATTATTCCTAATTCTTACTATATCTAGCTTTAACCTTATGTCGGTAAACGATTGTATTGCATATTCATTGTATAATAGATTTATTTTATACTTAGATAGATTATGTTATCTTACATTTTTTCCCCAAATACTCTGAATTTTATTATCATATCATAGTTTCCATTCTTGTACCTGTTGCCGGAATCTCAGCTTCGAGAGTATAATCATGCGTAATTACCGATTGGCTCAAAATATTATAAATCGGGGACATGAGGGGAGTACCATTATCTTGAAATCGCGAGCTGAGACGTAACAATATTATAAATCATATATTAATAAAATCAATTATGCAATGTATCATTGCACACAATATACACTCTCTTCTCTATCAATGTCTCGGTAATTATCGAATAATTATTGACGGAGGCGTGGCTTCCGTGAAGTCGTGGTTTCCCGATGGAAACTGATGGGCATTTAATTTCAGCCCCCATCATGAATAGTTTAGTTTCCTTCGCTGTCGATAACGATGTGCGATCATTTTTAGCGCTGCTTGAAGAGATAGCGCCACCTGTAACAATTTTACAGGTGTACCTTTTTATCTGCCCCTTTCTGTTTTACTAAGTTTTTGAGCGTTTGGTTTATATTCGTATATTATATATATAAAACAAACGAATTACAATTAAACATTGTTTTAGTAAAAAAATATGATAATCAGCTTAAAAGTAGTATACAACGATAATATAAAGTTAATATTCTAATAAACTATCCTCTTCTTTTGTCTGAATCGTACGATTTTAGAGCAATACCGAACGAAGAAATCGTTAAGAAAAATCCTTAAAGAGTCTGGTAACGGAAAAAAAGGAATAATGGGCTAATCAACATATTAACAATACTACTAACGTATTCAAACAGGTTTTAATAAATATTGTATAATATCCCAGACGGTGATATAACAAATACAGGTGCTTAAAAATGCATTAGGGAAGTGGTCTATCTTCTATCTCGTCGGCAATGGTTGAACCACGGACGATTGTATCACTTGTATTATTCCTGTTATCATGGTTCAACTGATTTCTCGTTGGCAACGCGTAGCTGAAGCTTTAAGATTAAGATGTCAGCGCTCCTCTCCCTTGAATGTCTGATGCTGAACACGTCGAAATGCTCTTCACCTTATCTAATAAAATTAATAAAAATAAATTTAATTCAACACTCCTATTTACATAACAGGAAATATTAATTCTGCCATAAAGTCGTAAATATAAAGTTATCGACATTTCTAGATCGATACATATCGAATGAATCTAAAGTGTCCTTATATAATATAATAGTTGGAAACGATGTAAAAGTTAAAAAATTATCTTATTATTCCTAATATTCCAATTAGTCTTTGAAATTCAAGACTTTCTCTTAGGATGCCATCTTAATCGATCGAATAATTATTAAATAATCAGAAATAATTTGAAACAAATGTAATGACTGTGATCAAATCAAATTTGCATAGATCTGTATAGATTCCACTCTTTCACATTTTTTTATTCTCCATCCATTCGTGTTTACGATGTAAACTGTTTTTTTGTTTTTTCTTTTGGAACGATTATTGTATATTTTAATGTGTCTAACTTCGGGATGAAAAACTATGGCTAAGATCCGCGTTCTTTAATATAATTATTGCATAAGTAAGTCGAACTATTTTAAAGGTCGTTGGACCACCTGTCCATTAGAAGTATTTTGTTGCAGAGATCGGAAGTGAATACATGCGATCGATTGATTCACTCCGAAATCCCGATTGAAAAAATGATTGTGAAAAGTAATAAACATACAATTGCATTAATCACCCAGAAACAATCACAGCAGACCTGAAAAAAAAAAGAAAAAAAAAACAGTCTCTATCAAGCACCGAGGCCCTTAAAAGGGCAGTGGACGTGTTAAATCTTGGACAAACAGAAGCACCTTCCTCGAACATCCGAGCACTAAGAACGATGGCAAACACCCCAGAAAATGAGAAGGTTCGATCCTCTAAATTAACCTAGACGGTAGACATGGTATTACATGGGCCCTGCCTTCCGTTCGGTTCCGCGATTGCGGCGAGATCTCGTGCCAGATGGAATCGTAACAGAAACTGGCCGAGGATAATGATGCACCGGACGATTACACACTGGCTGCGCCGAATGTATAATTCATACGTGTACTACGAACTTTGAACCGGCGCCTTCCTCGGTCTCACCCGACGCCGACCGCGGAAGAAGGGGTTAGGGAGGAGCGCTGTAATTGCGCGGTTCTTTCCCCGCTCTCTATTTCTTCTTTTACCACCGCTCTTGCCACACACGTCACACGCCTCTGTCCCTGGGATATTTTAGTACTCGATCCTCGCGAGCTTTCGCCCCTTGGAAATTACTAGCGGATTATGGAAGCCGGTGAGTGCGCTACCGGTCTTATTTAGAAATCTCGAATACTTCATTCGTTTCACGTCGCGTTTTCTTCTCGTTTTACGTTATCGAGAAGCATTGAAGCGAAGTCCGTCGTCAGAGTCGGAATTAGCGCGTAGAGGTGGTCAGTAGTTGCTTTTCATTTTTTCTATTTTAATTCATTTTCTCCCCTTTTAAATGCTCTGAAAACGTTGAATGTTATAGAAAATCGTTTATTTTATTAAAAATCGTTTACGCGTTGAGAGTGATCGCGCTAACAAGAAAGCAATGTAATGTCCAATTATAGTAGATTTAATTTGATTATTTGCGACATTGTACGAGAACAGTATGTTTGCAATATGTTTGCTACGTTTGTAGGAATTCGCGATCCTTATTATAAAAATAAAATTGGTCACCAGTTGCTATAAGAGTAATATGAAACATACAGTGAGAACAAAAGATTTTAAGATGGAAGTACTGTTAATGAATATTCAGACAGTAAACCGGAAATAGTAGCTCTAACGCGCGATAACCCATAAAAAAGCTCCTCTAGCAGCCATATGTCGGATAATTTCGTAGATCGATGGAGAATTTCACGGAGCAACTGACACCCCTATAGATAATCCCATAAGCGGAGGCTGTCTCTCTCGGTGGAATTATTAATCGACATCCAATTGGCTGTTAATAATTTTCCAATTTACAGTCGGTTGCTTCACAGGGAATCGTCGCATAAAATAATTTCGACACCTTGTTTTCATCGTGTTTCGCTCAGGCCATGAATGATTCATCTTTTATTTTCCGATCGCCTTGCAACCGGGGAAACCATACAAGATCACACCGTGCAGGGATAAAAATTGAGGAAAATATTATAATAAGAAAATCACGGCAACGATTAATAACTTTTCCCAGAAAAAGGGAAACAAAACAATTGTTATGAAATTACATTGAAATTTGCTACATGAAAAATATGCGTAAATAAATAATGTTACAAATAAAATTAATCAACGATACGTAGCATGCACAAGTTTATAAAACAAACAATAAACACTAAAAGTTTGAGAAAAACTAGACTCGGATTAGGATTCCATGGAAATGAATATTGTATATTTATTATAGATATCGTCGGGATAGAAAGATGTAGAGCTTAGTTGTCGATTGTTGGACACGCGCTCCCTTAGTAGGGAGTCGGAAGAAAGCGTTCGAACAATTTCACCTGAGAGATCTCAGTGGGTGATTCGGGAATGTTGGGGGAATGGGTCGCGCGACACGGCACGCGCCCCTTGTCAAACAGTTCCAAACATTTTCAAAATATCTCACAATCCAGTCGCGATAGTCTCTCTCTCTCTCTCTCTCTCTCTCTCTCTCTCTCGTCGAGGCTATTTGTCAAGCGTCTCGAGGGGGTGGCGAACTCTCTTTCCATCTCGAACAGAGGGTCGCGTGGCCAAACAGAAGTCGCTCGCCTCTTTCCTCGGATCGGTGATCGTAAATCAACCGTTCAAAGTGGTGGGTGGGACGGACGCGTTCCGTCTCCCGTGGACGACGTGACGAAAACCGAGGATCTTGGTGAAAATCGTCTGCTCTGTGCGACGATTTGCCCTAGAGACCCAGTAGCCCTAAATTTTCGAGAATTGTGCCGACCATGAGAGCTTCTCTCCCAAAACTTTCCATTTTTACGGCTAGCTGGGAAGCACAATGAAGGCATCCCGCCACGCGAACTGCCTGGTATTATCCACGTCGGACTGCGATCGCTACCGGTGTGTTCGTACGGGTTATAAACCCATAAATTCTCCCTTACTTACTTGGCCCTTCGGACGTGTATCCGTTGACAGTGGTGTCCTCGATTTTTCAAGGGCACAAGTACGACTCGAAATATTCATTACGAATACTCGTGTGGATGAGAAATTTGAATCGAGCGGAAATAAAAAAAATGGAAAGAATAATTGAAATAAAAAATTGCACATTTGAAGAAGTCTTCTCCATTTCTATTTGTTTAAAATGACTAGAATAGAAAAAAAAAGTATATGGATAATGTGAGAATTCGAGGAAACGAATCTAGTTAGAAATAGTTTAGTCCAGGTATGTATCGTAGATAGAGAAACTTTCTCCGGTGGGGCGGGAGTAAAAATCCATTTCGGTTACCGAACGGAAGCGGCGGTCACGCAACAGTCAGCGTATTATCGATGCACACGTGCCTTTTGTGAAAAAATTCCGCCGTGTAGACCGCCGTGGCGACCATCGAAGGGGCACGGGGGCCGCAAAACCGCCACGAGGAGAGGTGTGACGCGTTACAGCTGGTTAAACAGCTGTACAGGAGAAAGATAGCCGTGAATGCCGCGACAAATTTCAATACGAGCCAGATCAGAAAACTGCGTACGAAATTGGATCGGTCCTACGCCTACGACTCCCTCTTTCCAATATATTTTTCTCCTTTATTCTCTATTTTGTCTTAGATTCGAGGTGATTTGAAGGGATAGGGAAGGAGGATTCACCGGACGGGACAATGGAGCGGACAGTAGGTCAGCAGAGGCTTCGGCAGAGGACTAGGGGCACCGCAACGTCTCGTAAATTTTATTGGCGCACGGTAGCCGATGGTTTTTCATGAAAACGACCTTACGGTAGCCACATCTCGTGGCCAGCCGAGAACACGAATTTTTCACGTTTTATTGCCGGCTGAGGTGGACGGAGAATCGAGATTCGGCTACCCTGACATTGCACCGGTGTAAATCAACTCTACTCTACGCTCTGAAGAACTTGTAGTAAAAGACGACTTGTTGAAACATTTAATATGCTGCGATCATTTTCATATGGAGTAAAGTGTAAATTATACCAGTGGTTGTACAAGGTAGGTCAGCTTACTAAATATTGTGTAAAACGCTTCTCAAAAGTTTCAGTTTGAAGAGAAATCTGGTAAGAGAATATTATACGTATAATGATCGTAAAACATAGAGTTCTATTCACCAAGTTCGAAACGGGTGCCGAGAAAGCTGCTCGGTCATGGTTTGGAAAAGAACGAACGGGATTTTTAGAGGATCCTAGTAATTAGTATCATCGGGAACGCGTTAATGTGTAATGGTAATGGCTCCGCTCTCTCACTTCGATATCCTTCGATGATTTTATTGTCAAAATTGGTTTTTTCCCTATTTATATTTCAATAATTCTATTTCTATGAAATTTATTGTTAAACGATATTCCATTTGGTTATTCTTCGAAGACGTAGTCGGCCTATTTTGCGAGGCATTTTCGAAAGTTCGCGTTCGTTTCGCGGGACCCTTGTCCTCGAAGTCGAAAAGATGAGAACTGACAATTTTCGGACATTTCACGGGACTTAGCTATAAAATTGGCCATAAATACAATCATAAAGTCCCATTTGATGTCCTTCGGGGCACGGCTAGGCCTGCCTGGGCTTGCCTGGGCCTGCCTGGGCCTGCTTGTTCTGTCGTCTCCTTTCTCCCTCATTTGCAAATAAATTTCCATCTTCGAGAAAATCTTTCTCCGCAAACACTAATATTATCGATCCTTGTATCGCTGATATTACATTTATTAATGAATTTTACCTGAATTTTGAGACATTTTGTTAACAATATTATAATATACAAATTATAATAATTGTAAAAAATAAATTGTAATAATTCTTTTTAAATATAACGGACACATGTTACGCAAATTAAAAGGGGAATAATTATGTTAATTACATACAGGTATTAATAAGTAGCTTGCATATTTAATTTGTATGTCACGGATTGAATAGTTTATAGTAATTTCTTAAAATAATATTTTATTATGTAATTAATTAATACGAGAAAAGTATCCAAGAGTTATTTACCATTGCAAATGAACCACAAGGGGTGGCAGGTAATTCGATGATTTGTTCACTTAACTCGCAGAGGGTATCGACGATGCACGCGTTAACTTTCGTGACGTTCCTTCCATTTTTTCTATCGCAATAGTCCAATTCTATACCAACATATACATTTCACTAGTCTCTCCAGTTTTCAAATCTTAATTACTAAATATACGTAACTGTTTTCTTTTGCCACAGAATCGTCATTATACGTAACGTTTTCACTATCATTCTCCTCTCGATCGTTCATTTGACGCTTAAACTCGGCTGTTTTAAGATTCACAGACATGACAGATGGAAAACCACACGTCGTGTAATTACGCCGTCGGTTTGTCGATTGCGCGTTCAAATAATCCTTCAGTTTCTTCAGTTCCATTCGTTTCTTTCTCCCAGCGAGCTCAGCCAGCGTGGCTACTCGTACGAGAAAACTGTCGAACGATTGATCCTTCATAAATTTGATCAACCGACTCTAACAACAGAAATAAATTGTACGCAACCTCTGTGCACCGCTGAAACCGTTTGCTCCGATTTCGTTCCCAGGAATGTCCGTTAGACACGGAGAATAAATTAAATGAAGCCTGATAGTTTCTCCAGGGAGAATGGCTCCGACACCGTGGTTAGGATGTATATCCATGGACGACGGTAAAAGTGGGAAAGCGTACTTTTGAGTAAGCAGAGACTGATTCGTCAATGTTAACTCTGTAGAAATTGATTCGTGAGTGTAAACGTGTCCCAAATCAATGTTTGTTGGTTCTGAAAAATGAAATTATGACAAATTTTCTTCTTTTCTCTTTTTCTTTTTTTTTTTTACCTATGATTAGACCATGACAAGCGGTCAAACTGGCAAGAATTTTCGCTATCGATGCCGGTGGCTTTTCTGGCTCCTGGGACAAAATTTCCACTTGGATTGGAAATTCGAGCATGTTTAACGACGGATTGTAATATCTACTATCGAATGTTCTATCAATTTGTTTGAAGTTTATTGAAAAAGAAAGTGTTGATAATTTGATAAATTGAAAAATTCACTGTTTTCTTCTACCGTTTGGCATTTGCGACGATGCTTGACTCAGGCATCAGTCTTACAGTAATTTTGCGAGGTATTCCAGGTTGTAGAACCGTAGATTTCGGATACACTGATATTTGTCTTCGTAAACACCCTGGCGTTTTTATGATAACTTCCACAGTGGAACTACCTGAAACTTACTTCGGTTCTTCAATTACTCGCATACTTAATAACTCGTTTTACTCGAATAAAAAGATACCAGTGTTGATAACGTTGAAGATTTGCTGACAAACATCCGAATCGATCATTACAATGCCAAGATCAACGCACGGTGGATCCAACTGAATTTGATAACCAGTGACTTCCGCCCAAATTGGAACGTTCTATTTGAAAGATATTCGATGTTCAGTTCAGTTTGTGTTTCATAGCCTATCATTTCTATGACGAATTGGAAACCAGAGACCTGCTTGCCAAACACTCTGTTGTCGGTCAAAAAGTAAACTTCCATTATTTCTTGATGCAAGCCAACGTATCTTGGTCGAAACGAAACGTTCAAATTGCATTTGAATTTTGTCGGGACTTCGATTCGATACGTTGTTCGAGACTCTTGACCATTTGAAATATCCTTGCCGATGTTTTCTACATTCGTGGCTTCAAAAAAATTTCATAAGAACACGTTAATCTCTCTCTCTCTCTCTCTCTCTCTCTCTCTCTCTCTCTCTCTCTCTCTCTCTCTCTCTCTCTCTCTCTCTCTCTCTCCTTGTATCGCTGATATTACATTTATTAAATCGTCAGAGGATTTAATTTGAAAAGTTAAAAAGCAGAGAGCAACACGAGTTCGACAATGGAAGTGTGCTCAAAAGTTTTTATTCAGCGAACTTTTTTCCATCGTGGTAGCAGTAAATCAAGAAATGCAAGGTCTCGCCCTCGAAAGATGGGCGAGAAGAGGGAGCCCTTTCACGATGAACGAGCGAAATCGTGGAATCCACGACCGATTTCCTATGGTCGGACGACGGCCACACGCCGGCCACCATCGGGTACCATCGGGTACCTCCATAAACTCATCAACTCGTAAAAGTTGATTTTCGCTGGCATTCCTGAACGGACGACCTCGTAAATCATAACGCATACATACGGATTACTATAATATCTATACGGGAGGAGGATTCATCGATTTTTCTCTTTCAATGGAATTTCTTCTTCTTAATTCTTCTCTTCTATTTCTAATGTTAAAGCACGTCCGTTTTATATTGTCTAATATTCGTATTTGACTATTTTCGCAAATTTTCCTGACAATCACGTGATTAAACGTACCCTTCTAGTGATCGATCAAATTTTATAGTAGAATAAGTCGAGTACAAGCGTTAAAATCATTTGAAATTTACTTAAGACGGTAATAATATGATTTTATTTCATATAAATTATATAATTTATTTTCGATTTTAACATCTTCTAGTGGTTTAGCTAAAATTTCTCACTTTTCGAGCACACTAACCATTTAGTCGAGCATAACAAAATAAATAACCAAAACAGTGTACTAAGCGTCAAGTAAACGATAGAATTTCAGATTGTATGCCATTATATTATTATTTTATTCTCAATAGAACTGTACTGAAAACAGAGCTCGTGTGTTCACGTTCACTTGACTTGACGACTTTTCATTAATGCAACAATAATAGAACGAGATACTCTACATCGAAAGCAGAGAGTAATAAAGTTGTAATTAATAAAGAGAAGAGAATCGTTCTCGGTGAAGCGCGGGGTCGGAACAAAAGTGTAACATTTCCAAGGAACCGTAACACCCACGTCGAAGCCCGAGCTCGGTGGTGGGGTCCCTTTGGCCAGCCTCCGTAACGCCCACAACTCGTTCACGATCGAGCTTAATACATGCGTATGTGCGTCTGTCAGTCTGCTGGTGGGGTTGGACATCGAATTGAATAGTGGGGGATAAATAAATAGACTCCGCGTTAATTATCCTCTGTACATTATTTTAATCCACTGGAAATCAAGGCATCGTCCACAGTGGAAGTCGAAAGTGAGTAAAATTGTAGAACATGTGATTAACATTTTGACAAAAGTTCTCTTTTCTCCTTAACAAAGTAACTTTAAAGTAAATATACTTTAATCTCTAATTTGAGATCTAACGATCGTTTCAAGTGATCGAATTAATTTTAGAAACTATTCAACCGTTAAGCAATAGCATAATTCAAAAAATTTGTTTAAGTTGAATAAGAATAATAGTTTTAATGAAATTTTTAAGAAATTTTTAAGCTACCCAATTGAAATTAATACAGCACTGTGGTAACTTAATCGTTGGTTAATAATTGGTGAAAAATTCAGGGAGTTTACGCGTGCCGTGGTAAAAAAAAAGTAGTAAAAGATCGGACACGCGCGGTAACGGAAGGATAATCGTAAATCGGAGCCGGGATCGGGATCGGGATCGGGATCGGGATCGGGATCGGGATCGGGTAATAAACGCCCGTAAAACTGGCATCGTAAAACGCGCGAAAGGTGATTGTTAGGGCCGGTGAAAATCATGTGGCCGGAAATTTATGATAGCTCGTCTACGCGCGCGCGCTCGACCAAGGCCTCGAGGAACTTTACGCGGACACCGTAAAACCGTTTATACGAATAATGGTTATACGACCGGTCGCAGAGTGAAAACTGGAGCTGATTATTAGCCTGCAGGCCTGATTTCACCGTGAATTATGACTAATTGTCAGAGGCAACCGAGTCGATTGGTTCCTCGTTCCACGGGGTTGCTGCTTTGGACGTCCGTTTTCGAGAACTACGGAACGGGATAATATATAATATATATTGTAGAATGATATGAGTTTTAGCGATTCTAAGGCTTGCGTTGATTATCACAATACGATTACGCCAATACGTAACTAGCAACGTTGAAAATGAACTTGTTAAACGACATAGCACCACGGAGACAGAATAAAGCGTAAAAGCAACCGCAAGGCAATTATCCATCGTTCGCACTGGGCGAAGAAATTGGGAAAAAGGATTAGCGGTATTTAATGGGCGTGGGTTTGCGTTTCGGTAGCGGGTATTCGGAATTTCTGAGGAGTTTGCAATGAATCAATTGGTTGTAAATCAGCCTCGCGTCACGCGTGTCCACGATGTCCACGTTAGTGCGGAACAGTCGAGGTACGAACCGGACAGGGATAAAGAAAATTCTCTTCTGTTCGTCGTAGCCATTATTGGCCCCGTGGGACCGGTTAATGGATGTCCACCACAAGCGGTCACATAACAGACAAGAGGATTATGGGATTAACCACGAGAGAGGCAAACGTCGGGATTAGGCGGACTGTTGGTATTCTGTTCGCGCTGCGAATTGGCTAAACTTTCGATGTAATCTGGTTAGTGCTGCTGTTGCCGCCGACGACTCTGAAAGATCTCATCCACGACAACGGTTCCCGCAAATGTTTTGCTAACACAGGATTAGAGTGGCAATGCGAACGATAAAATGATGCGATTCGCGATATTAACTGAACTATTTGGTATATGGGTGATCTTTGTTTTGCATTTGTTTTTTTATTTTTATATATATATTTATTTGTTGTCGTTTGCTGTTGGTAGATCGATAATTCATTGATGTAATATGTTTTGTATGTGATGTAACTCGAGATCGTTTATTGCTGCTTAATAGCTGCGCGGAGTTAATATCCGGACAGACCACGACGTACATATTATGCAGATACGGTGCATATTCTATTTACGTTGCGTTACTGTGACTGGTGAATACCAAAAGATTCTTCTCCGCTATACTTACATAGAATGGAACAGACTAACTGAGGAGGATTCATGGAACGAGTAATTAGGTTGAGTGATTTGTTTCGGCACCTAATGCGGCAGTTGATGGAAAGTGGAAAAGTCTCGGTACCGCTTGGTAAGCGGTAGGAAAGGGTTGACTGGAGAAGCAAAGGCGAGAATACACTTTGACGGGAGCGTAAGTGAGCGCAATTAGGCTGGTAGGAAGTTTCCACGGGGAGATAGGCGAGGCGAACGCGCGTTACCACGGATACATTCTCCGCAGAAAGCGTATCCTCATTAATTGCCACTAATAATAGGTGAGCAGAGCGAGGCATCACCGACACGTGGTTTTGCTTATTTATAGTCACCGGGTCGGGCTTTACACCTGATGGCATCCGTGAAAACGGCGGAACATAAACCCGCAAATTGAGACATTTCTGCCGAATCTAGGCTTGACTGATGCACACGCTTCGTGCCTTTCCTCGTGTTATATTTATTTTATCCACCGTTGTTGCGTCCGTCGAAAAGCAACTAAAGCATGACACGCGTCTCACTGCTGATTTTGATTAGATTTTTCGAAAAAGAATGGACATTGAACGCGTGGTAGAGTAGTAGAGTAGTAGAGAGATCTTTCGCGGAGGGTGTGAAAAGGTAAAGGTAATGCCGGGTAAAGGGAAACAAAAGCAAGGGTGCTCGCGGAGTCGCCTCTTCACGTGCGGCGATTCGAAAAAGTTTCCTTAGAGAGGTGTTCCTATGGCGAACGGTCATCAATCTTGCCGCGATTTCGTCCCCGAGCCTGGACACCGAGGCACGAAATCCAATTTTCTTCGGTGGGGGAATAGCGAGAGGATCAGCGGGGCACCACCGATCGCGCCGACCAATTGGCTCCTAATTTAAGGATGGCCTCGAACAAAAAAGCGGCGTAATTTCGTGGCTGGTCCAGCCGAACGGCCAGTCGTAGCTGCAAAACTGCTCGTGGCGCGGGAATGGCTTCGCTGTTGATAAATTAATTTGCACCGGAAACGGCTGACAAGGAAATGACGCCATTACATGCTACTGGCTCGTACCGCCGCTCCTTTGTTCTCCTACTCTGTCAACGATCTTTCTTCTCCTCGATAAATAGAATCTGCAATCGATCGAATAATCGTGAAAGATTATTAAATTCAAATAACAAATAGCACACGTAATTTTTGGATAATCATAATTGCCAAGTAAACGCGTAAAGGTACCACGGTAACGAAACTGGCTCGTTGTCACGTATTAGTGTGTGACACATTCTTTCTGACATATGTAAATAAAGTTGGAGAAAGTAGCGCAACTTCGTGTCCAGTCAACGATACGATTATTTTGTGTAATTAAGCGAGCGATCGATTAAAAAATATTTCTGTAATCGTTAACCTTTGAAAACCACCAATAACCAGTGAAACGAATAGTTTGGAAGGAAAATGACATTCCCTGGCTAGTTTAATAACGTGTTGGTGACGCAACACGACACGTAGTCTCTGGAGTGTGAAGGTGTTCGAACGGTCATGGTAATATGCAACGAGATGGATGGATCGTGATACGAAGAGGGAGACGGGGTGGTGGGCTCGGCAGAAATGGTGAAAAGGACGAAAGTGGGAAGGGGATCGATCGGAAGAGAAAGAAGGAAGGCGATCTCATTCCGAAACGTGAATGAGCTGGCGGCTACCTCAAACGAGAGCTCTCCTGCTTGCTCGTGCTTTTTCTTCTTTTTCCACCACGGCTCTCCACGGCACCTCTTTTTCTCTCCGTCTTTTTTCCTCTTCGTTTCTCATTTCTACCCGGCGGATTCGAGTTTTTCCTGGCCATAACAATGGCCGTCCGTCGTACCTGTTACACGGCCGGCAGAAGATCGGGATGATGCACCACCTATCTAGATAATGACTAATCAAGCCAAAGTCGGGAACGAGCCGACCTGATCGTCATTGTTTTCTCGGCGGACCATCGCCAGTGATAGCCAGGGTTAACCCCAAGATTCACCTTTTTTTTTAAATGTTTGAGAATTTCTTTGAGAACGGTTTTCAGAAATGCTGTTTAAAATATTGTTAAAGCAAAAGCCTTCAACTATGCCGATAATATAAGATATAATAAAAAACGAATTTTCCACATTTTTGCGCAAATTAATTCATTTGAATTTTACATTCGAGGAGAGAATTATTTTCAACGGTTCTGGGTAAAATGTGTAAAAAAGGTATTTATATTTATATAGCCGGAGGACGATTTAATCGAAGAGAAAGAAAAACCGGATAAAAAAGCTGCGATCTAACAGCAAACACGATGACGTACCCGAGCTAACAGGCAACAGGCTCGCGTCATCGTGCCGCTGGTTAATTAAAAGCATCGCTGCCCGAGATCGGGATCATTTGTTTAGTGATCGTACACGGAGAAGTTATCTGGCTGCTACGATCGTTCCGTGTCGGATGGCAATCAGCTACCGTATTTAACATACGAAGAAATCAGGGTAAACGGCGTGTGGAATGATGAGAGGAAGAAGAAGTCTGTCAACGAATAAATGGTCTGCTCGCGCCGTTCGACGAGTGGAGAAAAATAGATAGATGAAATATATATCCTATAAAATTCAGTTTAATAATCATTGTTTTTCATATTGCAGAATATATGGATATATGGATTCAAGATGGATGATCGATAGAGACTACATGGAGATAGAATCGAGATAAAATCATTGGACGATTCTATCTGTTACACTAAAATACTCTAGCCGAGATAGTTTATCCGTTAAGTAATCGCGGTTTTTGTTCTGGCGATCTTCGATGAAATCTTCTGCGTAATTAGATTGGAAAAATGGCAAAAATAGCAAAATGAATGATTTATTTGCAACGATTTGCTTCCGTGAGAAAGTAGAAGGAAATGAAAGAAAGAAAGAATGGTCGTCGGATATTTCGCGGTTAGATCGATGGTCGGTGAGTTGGAACTGCTTGGACGAGACCATGGTTAATTACTCGGGGTCCATTATCGCGCACAATGGAGCTGAAAGGGCCAGCAATATCTTTCGAGGCAGAGGGCGAACTGTTTTTGTTTTTACCTAATTTGCCCCGACTCGACGAGGACGGTGTTTCCAGTGGCTGCGTCGAAGAGAGAGTGGGCGTGAGAGGCTGTCGCCTCAGCCGCCATTTCTCGGCCCTACCAGGATACCCATCCGCGGAAACTTGTCCAGTCATCGACGCTTGATCGAGCCGACGCGGCCGGTTCTCCACCTCTCCGCTCTTCTTCTGTCGTTCACCGTTCTGCTGCTCGTTTTCTCGGCTACTCTGGTCGCTCCTTTTTACCCGCGGTTCCACCCGTGGTGTCCTTCCTAACGGTTCACGATGCCTATCGGAAGGAAGTAAATGGTACCGTGTTCGGTGAATTTACGAATTTCAGAACGAGCACCTCCAATTTCCACGTTCGCTTTTGCCTTTTCCAAGTAGAAGAGATTTATGAAAATACATACTTACTGTATCGTTCAATATCGAAAGTGAAGAAACTTGTATATTAATAATAATATACATTTATTCGGTAATTTTATTATATTTGTTTAAACATTAAGGCTGGTCTTGTGTGCTGCAACACACGACGATTTATTTCTGCCCGTCCGAGTCATTTATATCTATTACATGGGTACGTGTATTCATATTTGCGTTTTATCCGCGCAGATTGGCTGTCTGCCGTGTAGACAAACTATTTCGGCTAAAGCATTCTTTGATCTTACACACCCTGTCGATGCGATGGGTTAGAGAAAGTTGAGAACTTGATTATCCAAATCATTCGTAACAGACGCTGTTTAACATTATCGAAACAATTCTGAATAATTTAATTCGTTTAATTAAATTCATAGTGTAGAACACACGTTTATTAATTTCTCTAGCTTGTGACCAAGTAGCTAATTGCTAGTGGTGATCAATGGCCTCTAATAAGTAATTATTAAAGTTGAAAAACATCGGGGCAACGCGGTGTATAGTAACTTTATAATGTCAGACAGCTCGGGCGTCGAAAACGTTCTCACAAAGTCAGAATTGAAGGTCTCGAAGGCGGTTAGGTATTGCGATCGGCGGTGAGAAAAAAACGGGTTGAGTACCGCTAGCCCGGTAGCCCGAAAGTTTAATTAATGATGTTGGAGTCCAGGTTCATTCATGGGCCGAAGAATTTCGAGTGTTCGCGTCCAGGCTAAAAAGGAACAAAGTCCGGCGGACTGGCCGCGGCGAAACGAGCAACGAGAGGTTCGAATAAAAATTGGGGCGCATTGTGGCTCCCGGTTCCCTTTTTCGTTATTTCTTTTCTTTTTTTCGGTGACGACCCGCTGCGCCTCCAGGGAAAATTTCATATTCTTTCGACGGTGTTATTCCTTTTTCTTCCCCCGTCCCCCTCTCTATCTTCCCCTCTTTCTTCATCTCTCGCTGTCCGTGGACGGGCTAATTCCAGAAGCTTGATTAGTTTTACCGTACAACGAGGCCTCGCGCCTGCGGCGCGTCGAAAGCCGCTCTTCATTTTCGTGCATAATGCCGGCCGTGCAGCGAGCTTGATTGACACGTGCAATCGGGGCACGCGAGATACCAGCGCATATACGCAACCGTATCGATTAATTTCGTTAGCTGCCGTTAGCTGTTCCTGATCCTTTCGTTACGTTCATCGCGAACGAGGCGTTCGAAATTTTTGTTTGCCTTCGAGAAACGAATCTTCTTCAACGTTTTTCAACATTCATTCTTCCATTAAGAAAAGTTGTCTAATTCTTCCTCGGTCTGCATCGACAGATTCCGCCGTAGTTTTACCGTCTGGCGGGCAGAAAACAGCGAAAAAAGACGCGTCGGCCGTGGATAACGCGCGAGAAAGACCTCGCGCATTCCTTGGAAATAAGAGATAAGGAAATAAGACGGTTTTCATCTCGACGAGCGGGAACGGGCAAACACGTGTGTAATACGCGTTTCCTTTTTTCCTTCCGTTATTCCACTTTCATCCCGAGGAGGAACAGAAGCTTCTAGTGTAAACAGACGAGGAAGCGAGACATTAGAGTGGAATGAACGCCCCGGGGCGTACAAAATCAGTAATCTCGCCTTCAGACGGCCCAGCCTAACCCGCGTGCACGTCCGTCCGTCTTAATGCTCCTGCTGGAACACCGCTGCGTCGCGCAAAAACGTCGCAATATCGCTTCGGCTACTCGGCCAATGGATCTACGAATCCGCCATGTCGGCGAGGACACAATCGGCCGACGTGCCCTGATTTCGGAAATTCCTCGTGAATCTGCGGTATTTCTTTTATGAAAAGTTTCTAGTGTAAATGGATTTCTACATGTTACCATAACATATTATATAATATTATATGTATATTAAAGTTAAAATTTGAAGTTGTTATTTCACATCAGAACAATACCGTGTACTTAAAGATTTTAAGAGGAAAACTTGGTTCACAAAATGGAATTGGCTGCGAGACTTTTTCCAACTACTACGAACTAACTAAAATTTCGTAGAGGAACAGTATACGCGAACGGTTAGCTTGACGTTCGTCTTCGAGGAGCATGTGCAAGTTCATGCACGGCAGAAAGAATGTAAAACGCGGCAGGAAGGAGGGGACCAGGGACAGGTAGGGAAAAAAGAGGGAAAGGGAGCCGGACACAGGTGGGTGTCGGCTTCGTTTGTAACGCGAGAGCCACGAGAGCCAACTCGGCCTTCTCCTCCTACGGTAGCCGCCACCCCCGCAAGCACGAGCGATTCGAAAAGTCGCCCTATGAAATCGAGATCACAAGGTGGTAGGATTTCTTGTTTATACAAGCTGCTAACGAGGGGATCTTGTTCCTCCCAGGACTTCCAACATGAGAAAATTCGTTAATGTAATTTGCTAAAAAGCTACAACTTCGTTCGATATAAGGGATTAGTTGACTAACTGTACTCAAGTATTAAGAATAAGAATTCGAAAAAATGCAATTTTTTAAACGAAAATTCACATGGCATTGATAGACATGCTTCGTTTTACGTCGTCCAGAATTCAAATAGATATTTCTCGCGATAGCTGACACGATTAATATAATAATCACGAATTTCACTAATAACGCGTTTAAAAGACGTTCAAAATATGGCGTCCAGAAAAAATTGAAACTCAAAGAAATCGGAATTTAATATTTTTATAATGTAATACCTGTATAATATAATAGTTCGTAAGTCATTTCGACAATTTTATCGAAAAAAATATTCTCGATTGTACAAACCTGCAGGAATTTTGATCAAACGATCATTATGAAAATATGTAGAGTGATTATCGATCCGGTGACTAGCGAATTTTCGAGTTAAAACTCGCGACCAGTTCCTATCTCGCAACGAATAGGAGCATGAAAATACCAACCGCATCGTATCTCGACCGTTTTCAATCAATCAATGCACAGAAACTATTCTCTGCGCGAACTTAATCATCAAGGTCCGCTTACACTCATCGACAGTCACTACTACCAAACGTTTTTGCGCGATTCCATCAACGCATTCCGGAAAAATTCTCGAATACGTCGATTATGAATAATGGGCGGCGCCGAAGAAAACGCCGAAGACACGATTAACTTCGTTGCGATGTCTATTCGAGAAACGGTCGACAGACATTCTGTCGATTTCTTCTTCTTTTACCGGTATTATGCGATGTAACGAAGTCGAGGACGCGTCCTGTGACATGCAGAAATCATGTCAATCTTATTCGTTTTTCAACGCGAGGATGTCCGAGGAGTTCCGGTGAAGGTGTAGTAGACGAATAGGTGAACGCGTCGCACGCGTGCACTCGCTGCGAGCTCAATGGGCCGTATCGGTATGTATCAAGGGAAGAGATGACGTTGGACGATGCGCTGGAATGTCTGCACGTGGCTTCTCAAAGTTCCTCCGCGGATTGATCGGAGGCTCGTTTCTCGCCTCGCGCCTGGCAAAATCGTGAAACGAGGGAAACGTGACGAGCAATTACGCGGCGAACTTGAACAATGGCAAAAATCGGCCAGATTTCCTTTGCGAGCCGTTGAATGCTCTTATTCTTCTTGCGGAATCAAATTTCACTTACCAATTATCCGCTTCGAGATACTGTCCAGTTCGATCATTTAATAATCAGTCATCGCTATTTAGAATATCATTATTGATATCGTTACTTACTAATATCTATCGAGATGCAAATACTGGACAACTTTCTAATCCACTTTTCATCAAATATTATAAAACATGTGAATGAATCAAAGTCGAAGTTGTCAATATTTTTTACTACTATTTTGAAAACTTGACACACCGTTTACAACACGGTTTCCATATATTGTAATATATCATGCCTTAATGAATTTGGGCAACCCTCGTTAGAAAGTTTCACTTACCACGATTTCGATCAATATAACATAAGAAATCATCCTCGTAAAGCTTTCGATCGTGGAAACAGAGTGTGACAAGAGATTCCGTAGGTACCGGTCCCCAGATTGGGGGCAAAGTGGAATTATATAGCAACGGATATCGACACGATTCCCACGAATGGCGCAGACCAACAAAAACCGCTTAAATAAGCTTGAGGACAATTTTTCTAGTTAATCTTATGAAATAGAGAGGGTACGTGGCCATCGATTTACGGTTTCTATTTGGCCGAATCATTGTCTGGCACGAGCAATCGACCCGAGGACGGTCGCCATGCTAGATCGTTCGAGTCTCTCGTCGCCTCTTCGTCACGGTTCATCGTTTACCAACCGTAGATCGTGAGCTTCTGTTTCGTTTCCAGCAATCTTATTTCCGCGACCCGTCGCAATGAAAAACGGGAAACAAACGAGAGCACGGTTCAACACACACTGAGGCGAATGTTCAACAAGTTTTCTAGAAAAATTTTGTCAAAAAATATTGTTTCGTTCGTGGTCGTGATTTTTTCAAAATTCTACAGAGATTTACCGATTTACAGTAGAAGGTAATATTCTACAAAATTTATTTTTAAAACAGATTTAAATGTAATGAATAAGTATTATACGATGTAATTTGATTAGACGTTTGCAGTTAAGCTTCTAATCGATTCGACTGTATTATCGTAATTAGTCGCAGGCTTTAATATAATTTCATATAAACTGATATTGAAAAAAATGAAGGGAAATTCCTACGCGCTATACGTGGTCGAGGTCCGAGCAACAAGTTTCCCGAATTAAGGCTGATCAGCCGGAATCGAACGCCCACGTGGCTTTGTCATACTCGTGACAAAGTAGAATTTTCAATTGCAAGATACGCCCGGCTGTACGAACCGCGGCTAATCCCACAAATCGACCGTGGAAGAGCCGGGACTCCACCAGGGTATCGAAGAAGCGACCACGCTACAAAAATTAATCATGCCCGCGCGTTAATTGCCGCGCATGATTAAGCTGCCGCGCGACAGCATAATTTTCTATATGGTTGTTTACTACCCCGTGCTCTGGCTCTATTCTCGCTCTAGTCTCTGCTTTCTCTCGTGTCAACCATCGAATAGAAGAGTTAAATATACCTTATTGTAAATTACCAGAAATTGCAATAAAAAATGAAATTGTACTTGTACAGTACGTGTTCATTAAAGATGTATCACTTCTATATTTAATCTGCGTTTCTAGCACGAGATAGGACATGCTTGTTGTGGAACAATCAAAGAGTCAAACAATTACATGCATGCGATTGCCTTCAACGCACTGATTCCCCTCAAAGTTGCAGTTATTGTATATAAAAAAAAGTTATCTAATCATATTTTACGTTAAATGTTATTCGAACCGCTATAATTTATTAAACTCTACTCTCGTTTTCAATTGTACATACGTATTGACAAATATCTCCTCGAACTGTACCTAAGGACTCGTTAAATCTTGTTTTTTTTGCCCTCGAAAGATGCACGGATCGTGATGCCAGATCGGTGAATCGAAATTTCGCACGGAAGTGAATCAAAAAGAGGATCCGAAATTGCAGCCGGAGGATGCACATGCAACACGTGTAGCGTGTGTGGTCCACCAATTCATCACAAGGTTCGCTCTCCTCGTCGCAACGGTCTGATGTGAAGTATGGCCGAGCTGGGAAATGATCCCTTAAATTGGTCCGACACTGCGGTGGGTCAGTTACAAGCCATTTGCATTGCGAAATTTCGCGGCACGCTGTTCCATGATACAGCCGATAACGAACAAAATTGATAAATGGAAAGAGATATATGAAACGTTAAGCTTTTATAATATATGTTCCTGTTTTCACTTAATAATTAAATAATATTGAAAATTAATAATCTGAAGTATTGATACGCTATAATACAATATGATTGTGGTTGCTCAAATTGTGTAAAAATTTAGTACGGATGACACAAACAATTCTGTAATTATGTTTTTAAAATTATCACTGGTTGAAAGACAGTTTGCGTTTTCTTCAACTTTAGCTATTTATACGATAAAACGAAAGAAGCTACATTATTAGCTATGATGATAATCGAGCAAAGATATACTGTAAGGGTCACAAAATGAAAGAAAGGAAGTATATATCGTACAAGCCATTGGTACAACGCGTAAACAACAGCCAGTTGTTCTCATTCAAGACAAGCTAAAATCGTATTTTCCTGCCCACGTTTTCTCTTTCAAAAAGTAGAGAGGTAGTTTAATGCTGAAAGTTGAATGATTGACAGTGGAATTGGCTCACGAGGTATGTATGTACATTTAAACGAGATATGAGAAACAAAAGAAAAGGCATGCCCTGTTTCAGTCGCAAGTGAATTTCCGTGAACAGTTAAACGATCGTTCACTGGGAACATTGAAGAAAAAGAAGAAAAGGGGAGGTGGCAGAGGAGGGATAAGTCAGGGTCGCGGGCTTTCTCACACGAAAATCCAGTTTTACAAAAATATCGTCCTGGTAATGAGAAATAGCCGCTGAGTCATTCCGGTTGCCGGTAAAAACTTGAAGAAGCTGGCTCGTTCTTGGCTCGCACCGTCCCACGCCCCCGGCCAATGAGAAAAATCAACCCCTCTCTGTGGCTTGCGCCATCGATTCTTCCCTTCGCGCGGGGAGAAGAATGTTTCTTGCGAAAATCTTCAAGTATGCCCATTTTTTGGCTGCGCGATGTTTGTGAGCGAGGAAAGTGAAGTAAGAGATTGCATATTCATGATACATGATACATTTTAGAATGGAGAGATGTTGGAAAAGTGAACTTGAGAATTTTCGTTGTTAAATAATCGGTCACATTTCTTGAATGATTCGAAAATGGAACACGAAGCCGGAGGGTAATTAGGTATCTAAAATTGCAGTTGGATCTGTAGAGCAAAGTATGTGACAACGTGTGGTACATGATTCAAATTAGACACAGTTCACGAAATTACGCAGAGAATGCTGGGCTTTGTTCGCGCGAATACTGCTTCAAGTAAATAATGATCTTTTAACTAGAATCGACACAAACAGGCACTTCGATCGAATTGTTTTTCAAATAAAATAGCAACGAAAGGTAATATTTTAGCTCATGTGGCTCATAAAATACATATCAGATAACGAATATTTGTTGTTGTTTAACTAACGATAGACTTATAATAGTGAACGTAGATGGAGTGAGTGTAGCGCAAAAAGAGATGTAGAGCAAAAAATATTTCACAAAGCTTCAATTCTTAATCGAGGCGCATCGATAATTCTTCTTGATACGCTTAAAGTAAAATAGAAAAAATTCGACGAGAATCGATCGAAGGAAAGATCGATTTCTGGCGTAGAGGCGAGCAGCAGCAGTATTATTATAATTCCATTGCCGTCGGCAAATCTTTTAACGTGCTCAGGAACGGCGCACGTTCGTCGTGTACGTATATGTTGAAACGGGGCGAGGGACGAGCGGACACGTCCCTCATTTGCTGCACGTCGGCTAGCTCGGATGCATTTATCATGCGACCGCCTGCCTCGACGCGCACCCCAGTTCCTTCTCCTTCGTCCAGAGGCGAAAAACGGCCGCCTGTTCACCTGGCCGGTCTCTCCTGCGTCTGCGTGAGGTGTGCACGCAACGCGTCGCGAGGAAAACACGCGCGGCCGTGCTTTCACGTGCGGATTCTAATGGACAATGGCGGCCGTCACGGTGAAATGCACGCGAGAGCTACCGTCTTACGCTTCTGCGTATCGGGAGAGAACAGCGCCACTGCCACTGCCACTGCCACTGACACTGTTTCAGCCATTTTCACTGCTCTTCTTCTCATTTCTTTCGAATTTTAATGCCAATTTTAATATGAAATCTGCCTGCGTTCTATAATTTATTATTTCATTTAATTCTCTGTTTTACCTTTTCGGTTTGTGATGTGTATCCTATGTATATCAGAAGTACATTCACTTGGTGAATGAACAACTCGGTTATGGTATTTGTGCCGTATCCAACGGGTATCCAAGGTGGTACCTTGAAAAGAATTCGTTTTGTCAAGTTTAATGTCGCAAAATGTAAGGTCATATAAAAGATCAATAATAAATGTTTGAAATGTTGTAAAAATATAGAATCTTTTAAATTAGAAGGTTTGAATGTTTCACATCGAGGATGAAAAATAGATAAAATTCTAAAATAGACAACACCAGAAGCTGCTAGTCTTCAAATTGAATGCAACATCCGAAAGAGGAACGTGGAAAAATGAAACGTAAGGTAGAAAATAAAATTGTCGACTATCTTCTCAGCTTGGGGTATTTGTGCGAAATCGGCAGAAGCGATTCCAGAAAACAGAAGCCGCATCGTTTAACCGACACGGGGGAAAAAGGCAGGAACGAAGGTCTCCGCCATCCGGTTGGACAGTGTGCGTACAAAATTACATCTCGCCTCTTTCTCACCTCTTCTCTTCGCCACGGTTTTGTTGTTCTTATTAAGGTCCGATAGATCCGGACGGGGCAGTCTAGTCGGGCCCGAAAAAGAATTCCTCGATCTTGTTGTTGAATGAAGTCGTGGCTACCGTGGTAACCCACGGTGAGATCCGACATGATGAACAGCATTCCGCGATGGGAGGTGTCATTGTGATCCGGATGTCATATGTTAGCGTCCGAGTGTTTCACATTCCTGATCGTAATGGCTGCTCGCTGCTGCGCGTACACCTCGAAAAAATTAAATTATACGCCTATTTTTTTCAGATTCTACGATCTATCGAATTTTGTCAATGTTGTTTCTCGTAAAACAATATAGATGTATTATTTTTACTGTAAAAAAAATGTTCACTGTCTAATTTCTATTTCTTCTGTTTATTCCGAGTTTAATCGATCACCCTATGTGAGTTACCCTAATACGATTCATTCACGTGCCTGATATGAAGTTTGACCATTTCTTAGAGTTCTAACGTTTCCACTTGTTGTCGATGGATGAAATCAATTATATTTAAGTTGGTGGTTAGGTATCAGTCGGCTATTATTTTTCAAATAATATGATCGTACCGTCGTAGCATCCGTTATAATTATTATCTTGTCAATTTAGTTATTCCGCAAACTAAAATGACAGCAATCTTATTAACATGTATGGACGCCGCACTATGAACACCAACAACTTAATGTAAGTAATAGTAGTCGAAATAAAATTTGTTCAAAATATTGTTAAAATCATTATTGTATTTCAAAAAATTGTGCGCCTACAATAAACATCTGCTAATATAAAATGTTTATAAATTATCTCTAAATGTTAAATGAAAAAGTTACAATATATAGCTAAAATATCTAAAAACTAACGAGTATTCAATACTGGATCAACTGACCTAATTGTAAATTGGAATTTCGTATAAAAAGTATTCGGACGAAGAACTTCTTGCTACCTTTCATTGGGAAAGGATTGGTAGGCGACGAAGCCGAGGTGTTTGCATTTTGAGGACACCAGCAGAGAACGACACACGATTCATCGACTATTTCTGAATATTTACTGCCGCAACGGAGCTTGGAAAAAAGTCGTTTGCATATTTTTTCACTTAGGCAACTTTATCAACGCCGGTCATTAAGCGGTGCAATTTTATCGCCTGGTAGGAAACGCATGCAACACGACACACGAGAAGACATGCCGCATACGGAAAATCACGGCGCTCGAGAATCAATCGATCACACTGTTCTCCCAATGGGAGAAATTTATATCTCCTCTGGGATTAATTAGTCTACATGTAACAGTGAATATTTAATCGTCACTAACACTTGTTAAGATCGAAGCTTCCATCACGATGTGATTGACGCGTGGCTAGGCAACATAAAGATTTGTAATATAATAGCTTAAGGAAAATAACAGCACAATAATTTTACAATAGTAAAATTTTTCAAAACTCTATGGGAATTTCAACATCAAGAACTTTACAAAAATTCCATTGCGTTCTACCACTCGCTGTACCACTCGCTGTACCAGTCAAAACCGCAAACCACTTCGTTCCATCCAATTTGGAATATTCCTCTTAGCGCATGACGCAAAACTGTACCACTTCGGAAAACTCCATGAATACTAATACCAGCAGAAAAAAAAGAAAAGCAAATTGGCTGATATTCTAAGAAAGATAATGGCGTCAGAACCAACCACCTCGATCCTATCGATCCGCTTGACAGAAGTTTCCTTTAATCGCCTCTTACGTCACGTGAATACGCCTGGTAACTTCATCAACCGCATACATATTCCGTCGACTTAATGGCTCTATATCCTCGTGCTCGGTGATGTGTTGCCGGTGATTAGCCAGACCGATCGTGGCTATAACTTCGCGGTGGGTGACGTAACCGCGGTTGCTCAATGTCCTCCTAGACTCGAGTTTCCAGTCGGAATGTGGATCAAAGTCATCACGCGAGCAGATGGTCCCTGAACTTCCTTAAACACGATTTTACGCAGGTTCTACTGTTCTATCGTGTCGTAGATAGAAATCGAGGCGTGGAACGAAAGAATGGCTACGTTAACTGAACCTCGGGAAAGTATGTAGCTAGAGGAAGACGCGATTTCTTTGCAGCTTTATACGAGAAATTGAATACTAGCTGGTAGCAAGAAAGGGAGTAGACAGTACAGTGTGTAGATAGTGCCACTCGCTTTAGTTTAATCCAAGTTTAGGATATTGGAAATTAAAATTTCAAGAAGAAATTCACGAATGAGAGTTTAGCCTGTAACTAAACCATCCATAATTATGAAATTGGGGGAGGTGAGATTAATAATGAACATTTTTGTTAAATTCAGTAACTAATTAATTTAAAAAAACTGTTACTTGAAATGCTACGCGTTAAAATCGTACGATAAATCATTCTTCTAGACCGTACAATTTGTAAAATTTTTTAATTCTGAGAAATCATTAGGAACGAAGAGTCTCACAAACAAGCGTTTCCCGCGCTCCACATTCCCGTCGCAGGTGGAAATCGCCGAAAGGAGCATTCCGATAAAAGTTGGCCAAATTTTCGGTGAATTCGCGGATCGTTTCGGGCGGGCAGGTCAGAAAACAATCGAACGGACACCCCCCCTTCTCTCTCTCTCTCTCTCTCTCTCTCTCTCTCACTCTCTCTCTCTCTCTCTCTCTCTCTCTCTCTCACTCTCTCTCTCTCTCTCTCGCGCGCGCGGGGTGATTTCTAATTAAACGAGTGTCCCGAGTGCACGGTTTGACGCGACAGGCTGTTTTCTCCGGCGCTGCAAGAAACGTTTTATTGCGGCAACCGTGGATACGCGTTATGACGGTACGTCACAAAATATCCGCTGTCGAGGCAAAAACGGTAATTGCTACGTTATCCGCTATAATAATATTTAATCGTCGGAGGAGGGCCGGCTGTGGGCAGCGCGGCCACTTTTGTCGCGAGCTGTACGTGATATTAATTTTCGATTAACCTGTTCTTCAACGTCCACTGATGTCCATCATGCGTGATTCTTCGATGTTTATTCGTTCGACTGTGCGAGGCGTTGACGAAGCAACGGTGCTCTGAAGTATGCACTCCGAGTGCTTATTCCCTTACAAGTTACTCGACGTTCTAATAACATAAATAATAAATAGGCAAGATGTATGTAGTGACTACTGAGAAATTTGCTCTTTTTCTGTATATACGCGCTGTATACTTGTTCATAAGTAGGTACATTTTTATCACTTTGATTTCTTTGTTAGAATAGGTACACTGTAATCGTATTCTAGTATTAAATTCCTCTGGATGGAGTTGTTCGGCGTGTAAATAAATTACACATATTCAGTTAATTAATCGCGCAAAATGCAATTTTTACAAATATGATCATATCGTTCCATTTTACGTAAAAAAAGGTTGAATATAGCCATATATTTAAAGTCTATTACACATGAATTTCCGTCTCTTAACTTTCCGCGATTGCAAGAATTCGCCCGTAGCAAAACCTGCCAACTTGAAACTGACACACTCGCTTAGCAATCCGTCATCCAAAGAATCTTTCTCACGGTTTAGTTGGTCGTCTTTGTTGAACGGCAGCGATAGTTCTCGACTCGGTGAATTTCATGGAAAGAGGTCGGTAGATCGCGATCCGTAACAACGAGCGAACCAGCCGATTCATCGAACCTCGTTTCGATATTCGTTTAAACGATCGCTGGACGGTCGGCACCGGAGATTTATTAACGAAGACAAAAAGCGCCGATGGTATTATAAAACGGATTTTCTTCGACGTGAACGGAACTTTATCGCCAATCGACCGAGATAATCCGACCCTTTGCTCGAAAATTGCTTCTTCCTTTCATGGACGAACGTCCTATTCTCGATCGAGCTCGATTATCCTCGCGAGAGGATAGGGAGAGTACGAGAATGTGTTACGAGAATGACGGAGTAATTGGTGATTAACGAGCATCGATAACGATAGTCGGAGCTGTAACAGAGATTAAACAAATCCTGCGGTATTAATCCACGTTTCATAGAGTGCAAGGGGTTGCTTTCCTTTTAAAACGAATCCTTTGCAGTTGAGAGGAACTGCAGGTGCTTGTCTTTCACACGGTATTTCAGCTATTATTTATACTTGTTGGACGAAAATGATAAGCGCTGCTACAGAACTATCGCATCATCTTGTGCAATAGATATAGTCTATATTTTATAATGTTTAAGAGAGGGTTAATATTAACTGTAACTCTTGGTAATTTTCTACCATAACGAGTTGCAGGAAAAAAGGAGGAAACTTGAAGCGTTCTAACCCGAATGCTATTTCCTTTTTTCAACTTCTTTTTTCTTTGAAAGGATTTTCAAAGTGCAAAAACAGTTTGAAGAACTCGTGGTAGCTGCCACGTTTCAGTTGTTAAGCGTGCGAGCAAAAAATCAGAATCGTAAATTTTGCGAAAGAACAGGAGCCAGAGATGGACGAAGAGGGAAAAGAGAGGAAAATCAGGTACCACGGATATTTTTTTCCTTCGTGCCGTTTCTGTCGCGTTATGGTCGTTTCGTTTCGACAAGAGTTTTCTGTCCCGCTCTAAAAGGGCTGACCCTTTTTTTCACGGATACAACCGGGCCCAGTTCAATGTCAACAATAAGGATTATGAACGATGATGACGAATATTTATGAGTTTACGATCCGATGACTTTACGACGAGATTTTACCGCCTACACGCGAAGGACAGCGTTCCATTTAGAGGAAGTAGAGAACCCAGACAGGAGGCCTGTCACGTGCTCCCATTCAGACAATCCTGGTGCCTCCGGTAACATTTTTTTCCATCAATTTACACAAGTTCCAGAATTCCAAGTTTCTTTCCTGTGAAATTATATTTCTTCGAAATTATCTAGTAAGAAAAGAAAAGAGTACAACATTTTTAAAGCTGTTTAAAATATTGTATGGAATAAGAAATGAGCAAAGAATTAAACTTGATTCCAGAGAAAGATGATTCCGTTAGTTTGATTAACAGCCATTCAGTGGAAATGTGAAAAGAAGATTTTTTTCGGAAGAAGAGCAATCAATTGAACGACCCAAGTAATTTGAAACTGCGAAGATGGGTGAATATTTATTTAAATATGGTCCGATTTTACTATTATTACACCAATTTATCGACTTACACGAAAAATTCGAAACCAATTAATCGCGTAATTCGAAGACTCAATGTGTCTGTAATTATACGTTTTGTCCACATTATTGGACGCAGTTACGCAGACAATTGTATATTAATTTTGATTATTCAAGCACCCGCGAGAGGAGAAGTGAGCCAGCGAAAAAGGCATCGGACAAGAAGTTCAACGTAGAAATTGCAATTAACGAGACCCGCGATTGCAGATTTATAGAAACCGGAAGAGCAGTGCAATTTTTCGGGCCAAATGGCAACTGTTCTGAGGAGATTTCACCGAATCGACGGCGCGTAGCAAATCCGACAGATTAACACGTTTCGAAAGTTTTGCAGCGACACTGAGTACCGGTGACTGCGTTTATTCGCCATTTACCAACTTTGTGTAATTAGTCGAAAATAATTCCAGCTATAAATATCATATTGGAAACTTTCAACTTAACTCTTTAGCAATTGAAATTCTGCAAGTATCTCAGAGAAAAACTAGTTCAACTATGTTGTTTGCTTCTTTTATAATATTTTTTGCATCATTTTTTTTTACTAGTTTTCCTTCATTTTATGAGATGATATTAAATTTCGCAGAAAGATTGACTTGGGCTGGTTTAGCTGTTCACATTTTCACAGACAAACTGATTTAAGTCCTTTATAATGATAACGATTACAAAAAAGTCGATACTTCTAAATGGTATATGCAAATAAAAACACTAAAAATGAAAACTTGTATGTTTAGCGAGCAATAAACAGTGCACGTACGTGCTTGCTCGAGTCAGAAAATATTAATAAAATATACAAAAAATGGTTACAAAGTGCAGAATTCCCTAACGAAAGCAGTCTGACTCCGATCGAATGTTGAGAAGCACGTTCGTGTTGCAACTCTTCCATAGACGAGGAATTTCGATCATGAACGAGTAATAACGCGGTAATTACGCGTTAAAAGCTGACGTATATCTCGTAGCTGAACGATCAGAGCCGATCCCGGGGGTTGTATATCAGGAATTATGAGTTTACGGCCATCCTCGTATAGCCATCATGCCCTCCTTCGTCCCTTTTCGCGACAAAATATTCTCGCACAATGCCCGATTCGAGCTGCGTTAGATTTATTTACGATCGGACCTGGGACCGACCTGCGAAACCTTTATGAAGTGCCCGGCACTTCCTTCCTTTCCTCTTTTCAATTTCTCTCGTCAAGATTTTGCAAACGGCGACTTCTATGGGTCCACTGGAATAGAAATTCCGAGGACGCCAAAAGTGGTTTTCAATTTGTAGCTTTAAATGTTTGCAGTGGATTATATGCAAAAGATACATAAATTGTACAGGAGAATAAAAAGTTTCCTATTTTTAGCTAAAATTGACTTTATGTTTTAAACAACAATTTAATAATTGTAGAACTAGAAACTAGAACTACTTATGGTTAAAAATATGTCTATAAATGAAATACCGCGAAACTTTTGATAATGTATACGAAGCAGCTAACAGTTCAATTAGAAAATTCGTGTACCTTCCACTACGCTTCCGGAACAGTTTTGTTACGCCACTGCGCGATGAAAGGGGACCCGACTTATTTCCTGGACGATCAGCACGACACGGTTCGTGACGAGAAGTGGCCAAAAGTTAGGCTTGAACGCGACCGAAACTCGCCTTCCGACTAAGACGCAGAATTTTCAGGAGCTTTTTCATCTCCGTGGAAGTTTTCTGGTTTACAGGGCATCCCGCTGGCCAGCCGTCAACATCCTTGACGAGGTTGCTTTGAGTCTATCCTGGCAGAAGCTGGAAAGTGCAACTAATCGAAGGGTTGCTGCTGTGATGTTGACACGACTCTTGTCACTTACTGGGGTAACAATTTCCTCTCTTATTCCTTGTTCGCAATAGTGAACGAGCTTCACGGATTGATTCCTTTGTCTTTGATTATTGTTCAAATGCGTTTTGCGACACAGTTGAAACAGAATATAGAGAATTTATGGGGGAACACTTTTTTCACATTTATTGCTTTTCAACGGACAATGAATGTTAAAAGTTATTATGCAATAATTAAAAAGCTATACATTCGATGTTCTTAGTCAATGTACATATTAAAGACAAAAGCGGGATTAAAAATGTAATGTATTAATTAATCTCACTGTCTGTTATTAACATCGAAATGGGATGGTAATTTCGACGCATACAATATAATTTCCTTCGAATCTAAATATCTAATCGGTCAATACTTCATCAAAACATCTGCTTAAATGTTTATAGATATTTACAACGTTTCAAATAAAGGCAAGAAATCATCATCGCTGTTCTGGAAATATTTATTGAACCTCATGAATTATCTTGAAGACATCGAGTTACCTATTGACGAAGAAAAGAGATTGACTACTTAGTCGATACTTATCGACAACGCCTCCGGGGTATGTATCGTCGAGAACCCCTACGGTCTCGGTGCCGCGAATCTGTCAACATCCTCGTCAAACCCGCATTGAATTCCGTTCTTGTGGACCGACAAAGAATCTTCGACAGTCGGGTTGTTTGCTAGCAAAAAATCAACTCCTTTTGGAAGGCGCTGCATAGCCCATCGTGTCGAGATCGATCTCATTGTGTTCCGTCAAAAATCTCGATGGCTTCCAGTGGTCTGGCCAAACGAACGGAGCAGTTTCGCCAGTGCTATTTTATCTTCGATTATCCTTCGAACTCTTCTTTTTAATGGAGTCGACATCCAGCATTATCATATCATTTTAATCGCGTGTTCTTTTCTTGAAAATACAATCGCAAAATTTGAAGATACAAAATATTTTCTGATTTTTCTATTTTCCTGACCTTGTAATATAATATAATGACGAAACAAGAAATTTCCATGCCGTAGTACGCAATAACAGTTTAATTTTAATTACTTTTCAAGGTTTCGTTGCGTTACCCCTATATCCCTGCATCCATCGCTCAGCTCATCAATATTCCTTTAAACACAGCAAGGATTTTCTTCATTTTTCGCTCCACCTGTTCCCTTCAATTTTCCCAATGACTATCGTGCCTCGATGGCAAACAATCGGTAACAATAACCGGAATCGACGTTACCAACAATGAACGGCTCGAAACCGCAAGCATTGAACGTCGAGAAACCGCAATTTCTTCGATCGTCACCGGTCGTCGTCGTCGATTCCACGGAAGCTCGGGGTAACGATGATTTACGATCTAGCATCGAACCGCGTCTTCATGTCGATCCATTATACCGTCTCGCCGGATATTTACGATCCCTTATTTACACATCGAGCCCTTCGCAGTGAATGGGAGAGCGCGGAGAAGAAGAAGAAGAAGAAGAAGAAGAAGAAGAAGAAGAAGAAGAAGAAGGAGAAGGAGAAGAAGAAGAGGAAGAAAAGGAAGAAGGGGTTCGATGCTCGAAGGGGGTGGATTATTTACGGCGTAACGGTGTTCCGGGACTGTTGTTTTCGTTGTCAGGTAGGCGGATCGGAGGTCTGAAGCAATTTGCATTTATTTGCGGGTTCCTGACTACGCCCCCTTTTCATGGCTCGCCATGAGACCAGATACGTATCTTTCGCGCCGCCGTTTCACACTTACGTCAGCCGGACCTGCTGTTTTTTGCCTTCGATATTATATCGGGATCGGTTTCATACCGCTGCTGTTGCCACACGGTTTTTTAGATGATACCCCCACGGTAACCAGCGATACGGATTGATAATTGGACGAGAGATAATTGTAAACAGGTGCTGCACGCAGTGGTTATCTAGGATAGGGCTGCGGATTAGGAATAGAGGGACCCTCTTTATTTGGAACAATTCTACTTGAAATTAAGAATTACAGAATGATAACTTTTTTTCTACTCGTAATAGCATTATATTATTTTGTTTTTCACTTCTTTGGTATGAAATCTTCATTAAATGGAACATATTAAGCAGCAACTTCGTGAAAAATCTACGTTATGTAACACTAAAGGCCTAATATTATACAATACTAATAGGAATATTTATGAAATTTCAAATATTCAACTACTTGTTAACGGTTTAACCTGACGGGATCCATATTCCGATGTACACGTCACAGAGAATCACTAGAGTAACATTGTAGATTATACAGGTTCCATCTCGATAATACCGAAGAAGTAGAAAGGTGTTGGAGGAGGCGTCTCTTGTCACATCCAATAGCCCCGAAAACAAACACGCAAACAGGTCCTGCCGGTAACCAGGACGGTATCCCCGTAAATCAATTACGTCTTCATCCATCCCCCGTTGAATTCTCCTCTCTTTACGGTACAGCCATCAGCGATATTCCGACGATACCGTGACGATCTCTGTCGCGACCTTGGCCATCAACCCTCCAGCCTCTCGCCGGTGCGGTAATCCTCGAACGAGCTACCAACTGGCCGGCAGCTAGCCTGGGACAAGGGCTGTCGGGGGCACTCTCTTCACCCCCGTGTGAAAGACGGCCCGACGATGAGTAGCATGAAGACATTAGGGAGTTTGTTTTGTCCTCGCCGCGGGGCACCGTCGACCAGGGCAGCTCTGTTAAAAGTAACGCCGTATTACTTGGCCAGAACGATCACCCCGGGTGGCCGGCCGCCTTCCCGGTTTCCTTCCGCTTTTCCACCCCCTGCCCGTGGCCTCGGTACGCTCCGCTCGCTACGCCCGCCTTCTGTTTGGCCATCCTCGCGCTACGGAACGCACGGCGCGCACAAACACCGGCGATAATAAACATTGATGGGACATCAGCGGCCGAGGAAGACTAGAGAGTCTTCTCTTGGAACAATGCCAGCCCCGTTTCCTACCGCCTCTTTTTTCCTACCGGGCTTTTCCTCCCGTTCCGCGACGTTTCTCACGGAACGAATCGCCGCTACGCTCCTGGATAATCGAAGTCGAGTTTCGTCTACGCCGTTTGAAATGAAATTTCGATGATTTTTTTGAATGGAAGAATTTTCCAATTGAAAATTCAAACTCTATCTTTCATCGTATACAAATTTCGTTCCCTTTATTTAAACGAGAGGGTGTGACTATTTTTGCGAAATGGATTTACCTTTTACGGATATATCTTTGATAAAATGGGTATAGAGGTTAGTATACGTATATTGAGATATTAACTAAAGAGGAACATTTTTCATGACCACTACTGATATGTTGCAGATATGTTTGTTAACGAATTTGGAAGAGTTATTATCTTCTTAAGGGTGGTTCTTTTCTTGGAAACTTTCTCGATAAAATGTTCATAGTTCTGCTTAAAGACGTCTATACTGATACTGGCGAAAACATGCTCGCATGCTCCCGAGAAGGAAAAGTTAGAAGTTCGGTGATCTACGATCATACGTTAATAGCCTATATCCGCAACTAAAGAACAGCTTGAAGCGAATCGCGTTATTTGCTCTCGCCGCTTGCTTAACTTGGTCGTTCCCGGTCGACTGCGCTGTTCGACTCTCGCAACAGTTTCGAATTTCGATCGAATCCAAGCTTGTAACATGTAAAGATTCGTTAAAAGAGTGTACGTATATATTATATTGTTAGCAATTTTTTATCGGTACCCCCTGGAGTCTAACTGAAAATGTAAAAATCTAGCAATGTTACAATAAATACCGTCGCGAGGGTGAAATAGTTGCCGGATTGGCTGGTAAAACGGCCAATTCAAGAAAACGAGAGTAAGCTTCAAGTACTAAAGGATCGTTGCTTAAATTGTGATAAAGGACATTTCAACTCTATTTACTGGTTGAATTATATATTATATTATACAAATGCGTTATATAAATGCTGAAAAGGTATTTCATTTCTTCGTATTAAAAAGATTAAAAATGTAGCGAATTATAAAAAATCGAACATATAAAAATCTAACAGTCCCCATCGAATTCGCAGCAACCACCCTCTCGCCCATTATCGGGCGACAGCCAACCTAGCTGAAAACCCCCGTCTTCGTCACGAATCGAATCCCCTCCACGGCGTACCGAAAAAAGAAGCGCTGGTAGCAGAGAGGCAGCATGGTCTCCGCGGAGGTTCCCGTTTATTTCCACTCGTGCGCCGCTGGGCGTGCCATCAGGGGCGCGACCATGGAAGGCCACTTGGATCGTGGATTGGTCGACGAAACCGAAGGAACAGGTACGAAAGTGGCCGTAGCACATTTTCCTTAGCTTTGAACGCGGAGAGTAAACCGGCTTCGAGTGAGTTCGAAGCCAGCGTTCCCACCATCGTCTACCTTGGCGAAGACCGGAATGGGAGTGGCCAACCGTTAGTTACCCCGGTGGCGAGTGGTCGTAGAGGCTAGTCAGGATCAGGAAGCCGATCTGTCGAGGTCCAGCTGAACCGTCGAAGGACTGCGCTTCCAAGAGGACAGGTGTCTGATCGCGAACCAACGGGAAAGGAGAGGAGTGGGTGCAAAAGGGAAGCTGGATCCCGCGCAGACATCCGGCTGGTCCTGATCGACGCGGTGGAACTACTGCGTACACACACAGTGATTAACTTAACTCACCGAGTGACAGTTTCTTGGGCGAAGTTGGGGGGCATCGATATACACCGTGTTCGTTCGTCGTTACACGCTGTTACGCAAAGGTTACGCAGAGACTGGTTTCGGAGGTGATCAGTGGTATACTCGTCTCGGGATATAGGGGTTTAACAGTGGTGTGACAGGGCTTTTTGTGGCGTTTTGTGAGAGGAAGACTGGTGGCGCGGCCCGCGCTGAGATGACGGTGACCACTAATTTCTCGATGATGCGACCTTGCTTCACTGGATACCCTTTTCAAGGTAAGAGGAGGACCTTTCTTCAACCATCCTGCCTACCATTGAATCTTTTTCCATTTATTATCTTACACAAAACAATGATTGCATTTGTAGCGAGTACAGAATCTTATGCAACTTAATACTTATACTTAATGCTAGAAATTAGAAAAGTTGCGAAGAAAGTTTACAACTTGGCAAGTAGAGGTGAAAAGTAAATTGAACTAAAACACAACATTTCTATTGCGATACATTGCGAGTTGAACTTTTACAACTGCCCTGATGACAGTAAAGTCTTCCAGATTCGACCGGTTGGATGTCCTGCAAGATTTTAAACAGGCCATTGATATATAACCTTACCTGACTCGAAACGACCGGAACATTACCATTAATAGGTGTTGTAAATAACGAGCTATATTTTTTGAACGGTTCTACCGTCGCTGTTAAACTACTCCTTATAATAGCTTCCCGATTTTACACAATTCGCTGCCTTCTTTTTTCTTTCATAAAAAAAAAGAAAAAAAAAAGGAAATTGTCGACAGCTTTTGCCATCTACTTCATTCAGCGCCTGAAAGTATACGTTTTTGAGACGAATTTCGAATCCTTATATCGAGATCTGTGCGTATGTACGTGTGAATTAAGAATCAGTTTAGCATTTCATAATTAAGATCCACTTTTTGATCAAATTTAACTTTAGTAAATTATTCTACGAATATTTCCACGATTTTTCTGTTGTTCCACAGTTTGTTAGTTTGATGAGAGTTTCACAAGATCACAATACATAATACGTACCGCATAGTATAAAAAAATTTTAAACGTAGTAATCTACTATTTTAGTTAAAAATATTGTGTTTGTTTAAATTAAAGAATAATGCGAATCGAATTAATGACGATTTGAATTCTAATAATTACAGTGGCACGTAAGGTAATTCACCATAGATTTTCACCTTCTAGGTAGTCGAAGTATGGGGCTTGTATTGTCGTGGCTGGAAAATCGCCTATGCCGAACAGTTCTCCTCGAGACTTTCCAAAGCAGACCTTCGGTCCCTCCTTTGTGACCTCGTAAATTACTACTTTTTTCTACGCGTTCGATTTCAAATATAATGAACCAATCAAAAATACAGAAAATCGGGAAAGAATCTTAAATAAAACTCTAGTATTAGAAATCTGAAGAATTAACAAATGCATTTTTAAATTATTAGCTCCCAGTAGTCAAGGTTACTCGTTCATCGAAAAGTCTGAAATAACGTCCATCCCAAGAGGTAAGAATGAAATAAGTAATGGTAGAGTACGATTCGAACGCAAACGAGGAGGTCGTTGGTTGAATTTTTCATTCTTGTTTTGTTGTTTGCGCGCAGAGTAGACGATCATTTGTCAGTGTCTGACATTACGCACTAGCTACTAGTTTAATTGTATGCAACAATTACTCACCGAATCGTACGCGGCGGCTTATACGTAAAATGGAAGCGTTTAACGCACGTGGGACGCGTAATTAAATATTCTTGGAAGATTAATAACACCGTGGATGCGTATTTGTAATTACGCGCGCACGTTCTATCGACTGGTCGTTAATTATTTTATAGAATGCTGGAACGGCGTCGGCAGGTACCGCGAGACGTAAAAGCCGGGGGTTCGACTATTTATTTCTCGGAAGCTTCACTTCCTTTATTGGAAGTTAATTGCTAGGACGACTTCAATGGAAATGGAGTGACGAACGAAATGGTGGACGTTTTCATTCACGATTCTGCGATTTTCATTTTTCTTTTTTTTTCATTCTTGTTGGCACTTGTGCAATAATAACAGTAATCACAAGGTTTTCTAGTTACTCGCAGGAGATTCGTGGAATTCGTGTAATTGCAGTTTCCGATTGAGAAAATTTCTATGATCGCGTAAACAGTTTAATGCGAACCAAATCTCTGTGGGAGAGATGACAATTAACATCGAGAAATAAGTGGTGATGTCGGTGATAATCGAAATCAGATATTTTTCTAAACAATTCTATAATCACTATAATAATAATATAATAATATCTGGGAATGATTACCACGAGAGGCAGGCAGTAAAATTAAATTGTGCATATATCATCTTTCCTTATTTTATTTTATAAAATAATAAAGAAGATGTTCAACTTTTTCTACGGTAGATTTGAATTTCTTGTAATTTTGCCCTATCGATAGAGAGATACCCCCGTAAAAATAGGGTTTAGAGATAATTTTCTTGCCTAAGAGAATTTGGACAAAGAAGAGTCTTTCCGTTTCTAAATAACGATTCAAATCTCCAGTTGCAACCATCGGTATAGAGGAAAAATCAGTCCAATTAGCGAAATAATTAGCAGCGGAAATTTTTTCCACCCTCTTGAGCTGGAGGGATCGTGAGCAAAACATGTACGTTCCGTTCGCCGTTTTTCAGCCGGCGAGTGCACTCGATGCATAGCTCGGGTTATGCAACCGATTCTGCGCAATCGAAACCGACGTTTTTTCGATCCGCTCGCAAGGGTTCTTTTTTTCCCTCCGTTGGTTCGTTACGTGAACGTCGATTCGTCGGTTCGTTCTTCTTCGCCCGTCAAGGTGACGCGATTCCCGAGCGATCGGCACCGTGAGAAACCGGCCAATTTCTATTCAGCGACATTGTTAAGCGATCACGTTTTTTCGCGGATTTTCCACTTCGAAGAATCGGACTTGCGGTTTGCGTTGCCGTTCCCGCGTAAAACTCGCAAATTTCTAACGCGACGGAGAAAAAGTATTTGAAAGCGAGGAAAGTCGGGCGTTTGTTCGTTGCTCGCCAACGACCGCGACCACTTGTAGGTACACGTTCACCCCCTTCTGTCCCCCTACGTATAATTTAACTATAACATATCTTTAAAAATTCAGTCACGTTTCATCAATATCTTATCAAATTCATCAAGATTCATTCTCCTTTATTGCCTTATTGGGAATCTTTAAATCTTCTAGTATCGGGGCCAGGAATATATTAAAAACATTTTCTATGCTAAACAATATTTCCAAAAATCACCTGATTCTTGTACAATTTTTTCCTAAATCCATCGAGATCCTTCGTCGATCCCTTGAAATTCCTAACTATTGCGTAGCTTAGTACGTTACGAAAAGTATCTATTAAAAGTTCTTGATCGTGAAAGAAAAAAGAAAAACCCAGTAAGAATCGGACTGTCATTGCTAATGTGACCGGCAAAAACATATGTAATTACGCTCGAAGTGTCTACTCGAGCGTGTGAAGAATTTTTTTCAAATGAATACCACCGTTGCTCGCGCGGATAATTACGAAATGAGTGGATCTCGGAATATTAAACGGCCGACAACAATAATGATAATCCGTTTTTCTCCCGCGATGTCTCGCATCGGCGGTCAGTACGT
The DNA here is from genome assembly GCF_050948175.1 of Xylocopa sonorina. Classification (NCBI taxonomy): domain Eukaryota; kingdom Metazoa; phylum Arthropoda; class Insecta; order Hymenoptera; family Apidae; genus Xylocopa; species Xylocopa sonorina. The sequence continues at coordinate 1,517,832 of NC_135197.1, forward strand.
TTCATCGTCATTGGCCACCTAGTTTTTCCTCTCGTTACTACACGGCAAAAAGGCCTCACACTCGCGTATAGAACGCTTCTTGCGCGTTCCGATCGCGATCGATCAAAGTTGCCGTAATGTTGGCCACGATTCAGCTGGAAGCTTACTTGCGCCGCAAAAAAAACAAAGGCTCTGTTACGTTCGAATTAACAGCTGCGTTTTTAACGCAGATTCAAGGCTCTCGGGGCGAGCGAAAAATTCGCTGACTACGGAAACTAGATCTAGGTTAGCGCGAGGTTTGAACTTTGATCTTAAGGTTATCAACTCTCCGATTCTGTTTATCAATCGCATTAGAGAGGACATAATCCCAGGTAATCCGAGGCTGTGAATAATGTTTCCAAGGATCCCCCAAGGATTTCTCAAGTGCTCTTGGAACCACGTGCTGAGAGTTTCGACGCGAATAAATCGCAAACAATGAGGAATAATTAATTCCGAACATGGTCGTACATGGTTTCTATATGTATATACGTGTACGTACGTAGAGCGGCTGACAAATTGCACGCTATCAGTGGTACTGTCGCGTCGTAAGTCTTTTATTGTTAAGCGGATTCATTGGCCTTATCGTTATTTTCCTTGCCGTCAAGGTGGAATACACAGGAAATACACCGCGAAGTGAAACGATGGATCCGAGTTTCTCTTTATTCCCCGCCGAGTAACAGTTCTCTCGACTTGTTCGCGGGCGCGCGCAGACAAAAGATCCGCGCGGTTTTGCAATCGACCTTCGATCGATGAATTTTATCTGGCCAGAAAGGGAATGCTTGGAATATTCTCGAAAATGACGGGTGAAAACAGATGGAGATCCCCCACACCATTTTTCCATGCCGAACTGCTTGTTCGTGTAACGTGTAAACGTCAATTTCTTCATTCGAACTTTCTGTTTGTCGAAGAATCGAAAATTCCACGCAAAACATTAATTCCTTGGAAACAACGCAAATACTACTACTAAAAAATTCATATCATTTTCAGCATTTCAACAAATATTATTGTTATAACCTTTATTTTAATTTATTTATGCGATATTGATTTCGATACATTCACCCCTTTTGTGAAAAAAGCAGAATATGGTTTAACTCTTTGCAGTCCTGTGTCGAACTGAACCCGACATATGATTCAAATAATTTAGTACAAGTGTTAATTTATTAACAAGTTTGAAATGTGCTAGATTAAAGCGAATGCGTTAATTAAGTCGAGAGTGAAAATAAGGACATTTTTTAAAATAGTACTTGATTATACTCGAGCGTTAATTTGCATAATCTTTGTCGCAGATTTAGGATCGATACCAGGTCAAGGGCGCGTCAATCAGCTGGGCGGTGTTTTTATAAACGGTAGACCGCTACCGAATCACATTCGTCTCAAAATTGTCGAGATGGCGGCTGCAGGCGTCAGACCTTGCGTTATTTCAAGGTAAAACTTCCGATAGATAACATAAAATTTCACGCGACTCTTCGATAACGAACTAGATTCTTGAACGCACAGAAAAAAAAAAAAAAAAAAAAAATCAACCGGAGATATCAGTATCTAAAAAAAGAACCATTTAAAAGAAGAGGAAGTAAAGGGTTTTATTTAATTTCTAATTTAAATAGGCAACTGAGGGTGTCGCACGGATGCGTATCGAAGATTTTGAATCGATATCAAGAGACCGGAAGTATCAGGCCAGGAGTGATCGGTGGTAGCAAGCCCAGGGTGGCCACGCCGGAAGTTGAGGCACGAATCGAAGAGTACAAACGCGACAATCCGGGAATTTTCTCGTGGGAAATTCGAGATCGCTTGATCAAAGAGGGTATTTGCGATAGGACCAGCGCACCGAGCGTCTCCGCGATATCCAGGCTTCTCAGAGGTCGCGATCCTGAAGACGAGGCTAAACTAGGCGACGGTAAGTCTTGAGATTAATATTATCATTTCTTCTGTATTTGTCGTCCGTCACATTTCACATTCGTGGCGTGATATTAACGATTTATTTAGCTAAAATAGCGCAACAGAGACATACATAGAGATATATGTTTAAAGATTTGTAGACTGTTTGACAACTATAACATCTAAATTTGGAGTTCGCTACGAATAACTTTTGAGAAGTAAAATTGCATGTTTAACACGGCGAGTTCCTTACCAATCGCTTTGACAAAAACTCCTCCCGATCAAGCGCGGACCGGACACTCGGTGTCTCTTCCCCAGCTGGCCTGACCAAGATTGATGATCCAGCTGAATCAGTGAATTAGCGTCTCGCAAATATTCCCGTAACAGCGCCACCGTGCAAAATTAGATTATAACAACATCGGCTCATAATTTGGTCCTCGGGGCTCTCGTTACGCGAAATCTCTCGAAATTGAATCAGCCGCCTTTTTTTGCATTCCCTAATATGGTTCGCAAACAGGACCGCATTATTCTTCGCGTTATTTAGTCAAGGGACCGTTTAAATTTAATCCATTACTAAATTCTCAAACGTTAGTTAATTACATGTCTTGGGACTTACGATTTTTATTTATCTTTCAAAATATGTATACCTATATCTTTCCGATTTAAACGACCTGATCTTAAGCATCCATGGATTTTTCAGTTACAATAAGTTTGAAGTAACAGCAGTTACATAACAACTACATTCTTAATTTTACGGGATATAAAAATGTTAAAATATTTAAATATACAGATATCTTCTTTGTAAGATATTTTTATGGTTACGGTATAATTTATCTGGTGCCTCGTTTGTCAGAAACTTGATCGGTCGAGTATCGATTTAGAAAATTCTCACGCGACGTTCCGCGCGATCGTGGTCAGAAAATTCAGCAGCGATTTTCAAAAGCGAAAGAACAGTCGGGAAAAACGGAGACTTGTCCGCGAGAAAAATGACCATTAAGGCAACAGCTTCCTGGGCAACGTAATATCCCAACGGAGAGAATATTACCACGCAGGAAATTACGAAGGGGATCAAAAGTGGAGCTTAGCAAGTAGTTCGCAGTTAATTCGCGCTCGGTGCTGAAACTTTACTGCGGGGCTCTTTAATCATCGCTGAAGATACAAAAAAAAGAGTATCCTCGCTACCGTGCAAAACCGTTTTCCTTCATTCTTGCTTTTCCCCGCGTTTCGTGCACCCTTGACTTCGCGTCGATCTTAAGCTGGAAGAAAGACTGTGCATGAAAACGGGTTTCCACCGATTCAAAGTGGCCGGGTGCCACTTGAAATGTTACGAAAATTATTACATACTAATGATATTAATAAATGATAATTACGCTATATTAATAGATGGTAAAAATACTAAGAAAAAAGATTTGAGGAGATCTTCATCTCCATTCATCTATTTCATTGCAACATACGAACGATCGTCCACATTTGACACTCCAGTGTCCCCCTAAACTGTATGCATACGCGGTAGGTAAGGTATATCAAGTCCAAAGCTAAAAAAGGGTAGAAGACGCGTAGAATAGACGCAAAACACGGTTTAATAGTCGCGAATGAACGAACTAGATGGAAATATATAATATATTATAGATCCGAGAATCCGATACGCCCCTACGTCAGCTGTTCGCGTTAGACCACCAAGGATCCGTGCACGATCTCGAAACGGTGAATGAATAAATTAAATGGTCGCGCATTAATCAGCCGCGCGTTTCTGGATCTTCGAAATTACCGGTTCTCGTTCGCCTCTGCGAACAGTCGGTAGCCTGGCCGCGGCTCTGTAATTTCCTCGCCGCCCGGTACATGCCCACATACACGTCCGAAACGTTCGGTAGGTGGTATCGAATCGGATGCACGAAATCATCGAGCCGGGTGAATGCGCTCCATTTTTTCCCTTATGTCGCTTAGTTTCTCTTTTTTCTCGATAGTCGATCAAATTCTTGATAACTCTGTGGAAAAGGCGGTGACTTTGAACAATTTGAAATTGTTATATTTAAATACGAACTAAATACAATCGTTGGAAGGCTTTTATATTTACATTTTTCCGTGTCCACTTTCGTTTCTAGGTACTTACTTCCATATTGGAAAATCGAGAATGTAGAAAAGCTAAAATGTTACACATTTTTAAAAAGAGAACAGGTTAGAAAAAATTGTAGATATAGAAAGTTAAAAAATTTGGAAAATTTCTGACAAGCTTGTCATTTTCTTTCTCTATAAATTAAAAGGATCGTTTCAATTCCGATTTGCGACAAGACAAACTGAAACCTTGTGAATGCTGCCGATAGTGAACCATCGATGGGCTCATTTGAAAATGCTCGTCGGCAAAGATGAAAGAGCAAAACGACCAGAAGAAACTGTTCGTAGATTTGTAAGTCGATCAGCCCGATGGTTGGGTGCCCTTTCAAAACAAAAAGAGCAGGACAGAAACAACGTGTTACCACGGGGACAGGGGGTGAGAAACCTGAAAAGGCGCCGACCATTGAACGCTCGTATCCACTTACGCTAAACTGCTCTGAGAATAGAGTTTCTCCGTTCTATTTTAACTTATCAGTAGGAATAAAGCTTTTACAAGTGATTTAAATAGGAAATCGGAATTCTATGTATACACATATTAGCCAATAGTTAATAACTAAAAATTCATCTAAATATCAGTGATAACGGGGAGATTAAACGAAAATTGAACTCTTCATCTAATTCTTTTCAAGTTTCTTATTTGTTATAAAAGCGAGAGGAATGCGTGCCGTGAACTGGTCGATGTCTCCTGGTCCACGGTGCAGAATCGTGTCGACGAGCAACCTAGCAATCTTTCAACCCTCTGAGGTAATGCGGGGTTTGAAAGTTTGGTAATTACTAGCCGCTTGGGACCGCTTAGTCCTATGAAAGATGTAATTTCTTTCATGATTTTGCAAATTCGCCATATCGGATTTCTACTTTTAAATGAAAACAGGCCTGATCAATGTGCGTTTCCTTCAAAAGAATTCTACAGGTATAATTGGATTAACAATTATTATACCTCGTTCAAGGCTACCTTGTTTCTTTAAAAATTCTTGCTAATAAATCTTTTTTAAAATCAATTATCCTTTTTTGCATTTTTTATCAATCAAGCCGAAAATTTCAAATCTTGTGAAATTAAGCACAAATTTTTCCATAAAATAACAAAATGTTTCATTCGTCTGTCACGCGAGAATGACAATAGAAACGAAGGGGGTAGAAGAGAAAGAAAGAAAGAAAGAGAAAAAGAGAGCAGCGCGGTGCTGTGCAATGCAAGACAGAAAGGGGGATGAAGCGGGTCCGTGTCCCGGAATAGAGTCCGTGTCGAATGGGCATGAACGCGGGGCGTCCCGGCGTCAAGCGTCGTCGGCCGATTAGTCGCGGCCCGTGTAATGCCAGTCGACGATTTCAAGACGCGCGGCGGACCGTTCGCCGGAAGAAACAGCTTCGTTTCTTTTTACAACCGTGTCATCCGTCTCTCGGCTTTCGCGGCCCCGCGATGATGAATCTACGATAATCTAAAAATGCGACCGACCCGCCGTTTTTTAGCTAGCCCCGGGAATGCGGGGACCTGATGAACAGAGAGCGGTCGAGATGGATGGACACGTACACTCCAACTCGAAAATCTGATGGCACGCGTTTCATTTTTATTCATTCTTCGACACCGTTCAGACATCGTTCGTCTTAGTGGAGAATTTTACTAAATATTATTGCGTATATCGCGTCTGAGAAAAAAAAAGGTGTGTTTAATTGTTCGGAACTAATAAAAATAGTTATTTGTATAATTTAATGGTATCGAATTTTGAAATACTACTAAAAAATAAACATTGTGTAACAATAACAATGTATAATGAAAATTCATAACCAATGCACAGCGAGTGTCCTCGTACGTTTGAGTAACAGTGTAGAAAAAGTGAAAGAGGGAAATGTTTCAAAAGAGTTTGTTTTTATATAATAATAGTTGTTGGTAATAAAGTTCATAAAGCTTAATTTACATTCAGAGTGAATGTTTTAGGCTACATAATATATAGTGAAATAACAGGTGTAGACAGTGTTCTAAAGGCTTCATTTTATTCGGCCGCAAACTTTTTACTCGCCCGCGGCAATTTGTATTGGAAAAAGTAAACAGAAAATCCAAGTGAAAGTAGAGGTCGGATAATAAAATTGATTGTAATGTATCATTGTTTAATCATTGCATTTGAATGACTACAAATGAAGTGAAAGTGAATGATCGTCGAAACGTTATCTATATAACAATAATTTATTGTTTCGATGCGCAAATAACCAAATGGCGGAAATAGAAAAGTTTATTGACGTATAAATAATGAAATACATATTGTATAGGTACGCATAGTTTATGTTAAACTTTTTAACATTTAATGTACCCGAAGTAACTCACACGTATTCTTAGTGTCACTGTATATGTGAACGTTCGTCGATTGAGGGGAAAGGATCTCGAAACTTGTTTTTCTACTGTCATCAGTCATCAGTCATCAGTCATCACTCGTCACTTTTCTTGCAATTATCGACTGTCCTTGGAGTAAATTATGGTATTCGCACTCACTCTTGCTCGTACAATCTATTTAATTCTCCAATCGATGTTAATAATTCTGAACTTGGAACATTACATTACGCATTTTGTGTACATTTCGTTAACGCTATTATCACGCTACTTAGTCCTTTGACTGTCAAATTATGTTAAAACATTACCGTGCAATTCTCAAACTTGTACGAAACTAACTTTCACTGTAAATTAGTAAATATAAAGCATACCGAAACGTCCGTAGCACACCATAAATTGCAATGTGATCGATTAATTAATTATTGTTGTAGGATCTCCCGTAGCTTTAGAAAAGGAGACGATCGATTCATGTTTCCATCATCTATTTATCGCCATACGCTTCGTATCATTCGTTAATCGTTCACTAATAATATGTTATCAATTTTCTAAAAAGTAGTATGCTCTGCCGTTCGCACTGGTAAAAAATTGCACTCTGCCAGTCTGTAAGATTTGACAAACAAGAGTACAACCATATGGTCTCAGATGATATTCTAGTTAAGAGAAAATGACGAACTTATATCGATCCAAATACTTTACGCTATTACGAATTTTCAAATACAAGCAAACGAATAGAAGGTTGCCGATCCTTCGGAGGTTAACGATCCTTCAACTTGCGTTTGCAAATTGAAACACGTATCAATGTCCTACATGATAGAAATGGTATCCAACTCTGGCCGTACATCTGCGTCGAAAAATAATAATCAGAGATAGCTATATTAAGAGACTAGGGGTGCTTATCAACGATGAGCGCGACAATTGTTTCCGAATGAATAAATAATTACGAAATGTATAAGAGGCTGAGAGAATATTCAGGATTGAAAGTCTAATTTAAAAAATGAGATATAACTATGAAAAAGCATAAATTAAGTTAGTAGGAAGAATTACTTAGAATCGGGTTAATAGGGTATGTAAAAGTAAACGCAATCGGAGTTGCCTGCCCAAAAGTAAATTACCGAAATATACAGTGGCAAACAAGTCAATCGTAAAATCAAGTGTGAAACAAGCAGTAGAATGAGAACTGTAGAGCGGTTCCTTTGAACTGTTGTGTTCGACAAAACAAACCATAAACCAGGGCACACGTTCACCTGGGTAGACGTGGTTGAGCAGGTGACACGTGCATGGGGAATTAATAGTTATTAGTCGCGACCTAGTTATCCGCTCTGCCTTATTTTCGTTCTTGCACCCGTTACTTTTTGCCTTCGTACAATCTTGTTTCGAAAAATTATTAACTCACCAAATATAATATTTTAATGATACTTATCCAGTTAGGAAAAGTTATATTTTTCATTTCTTTATTTTTGTAGTACTACAACCTAAAAATTTCTTACTTTTACCTGGGAAATTCCAAGCATAAAATATTCTTCGTATCGTTTGCCAAGTGTACTCAGTTGGGTATGCGAAGAGTAAATTATGAGTACTGAAGTTTCAACTCGTTCAAAATGGTCACTTGTCCATTTAATAACACAAATTCAAAGTATGTCGCATATAGTAATTTACATAATCACGTGTCATTATAGTAAAAGAATATCACGGTGGAATAAAATAATTAGTCATTCACCTTACCATCGAGAAATTTCTAGTTGCAAATTCAGGTCATCAATAAGCAGCGCTAATATACGCACGCACACATGTACCCACTTATGCAGATGACTTCATCGCAATCCACAAATGACGCACAGGATAAAAAACTAAAACTGCACACTGATGCAACATCGTTACAAACGCATACCTCGAATCTATAAAATTCATGAAATTTCCAGGTAAAACCAGTTCCGGGTCCGACTGCGAGAGCGAGCCGGGAATCCCTTTGAAAAGGAAACAGAGGAGGAGCAGAACGACCTTCACCGCTCATCAACTGGACGAATTAGAGCGAGCTTTCGAGAGGACTCAGTACCCGGACATTTACACCAGGGAGGAACTCGCTCAGAGGACCAAATTGACGGAAGCTCGGATCCAAGTATGGTTCAGCAACCGACGAGCCAGGCTGAGGAAACAGTTGTCCTCGACCACTTCCGGTGGTTACGTCAGTTCGGTCGCTTATCCGGCGGCCTCTTACGTTCTTCATCCTCCCGCTGCGCCCCATCCGCACGCCACTACCACTGTTCCGCCGAGTCATCCGCATCCGCACCCCCATGGACAAACGTTGCCCGACACCACCTTCTCCTCGAGCCAAGGTAAGCTTTTACACGCTCCATTTCTACGATATTGCCGCTTATATCACGTCAGCTAAACATTTCGGTTTGTTAATTACTAATTCGATTCGCACTTATTCAAGTGTCCAATTTAAGAAAGCGCTTCGAAAGGTTAACTCTCGGAATTTTCAAAAGCTGCCCCATCGCGTTTCTTTTAATATATTTTACGTTTCCGTTCTCGATCACTCATACGATCATTTTTTCCTTTTATAATAAAAAACTTATATCATTGCATAAAATGATTGCTGGAATGAACAAGATTGTTTTGGACAAGAAAAAAAAAAAAAAAAAAAAAGCAAGATGTATAAATGTTAAACGAATATTTTTATGAAAACGTTGACAGACATTTTTATTGGGCATTATTGATTCCAGTGTGCAATTTAACGAAATTTGGGCACGGCTTTTTATAAAAGATTTAATGCTGTTAATGATAATGATAGTTTCATCAGTTCTATAAAGTGGGGATATAATATGTGGTATGTACTTAGTTTACTTTGCGAAGGCAGTAGGTGCTTTATAAGGTAGTTAATGACGTACTTATGCACATCGTACACTGCGTTAGGTTCATTACGAGTCTAATGACGCAGGAAGAAACGTGCGATAAATAGCACGAAGCGTACTTCATAATGAAAATAGAATGTTAGAACCTCCTTTTGCAACGACGCCAGTGTATATAACGCTATTCAAATCGCAAAAGATTCATATTAATATCTATTCAAATCTATAAAGTAGTGTTTATTACTATTATACTAATCGATATTAATTGCGTTCAGTTCCAGAGCTATACTCTTCACACCACAGCACGATGTCTCACCAGCTGACGTCGGATTCGTCCCGTTTACCCTCATCCGTTGGATCTACCCCAACCTATGGCCTGCCAGTAACCTACCCTAGCTCGTTGTTACCAGCAACGTCATCTACCAGCACCGCTCACATGAGCCACCAAGTGTCTCCTGCGTCCGCCGCCACGTCCTCGACGTATCAACAGACTGGCCATCAACTGCCACCAACCCCCAACTCTCTGGTGACCATGATGGGTCCGAATTCTGGAAATTCAAACCCAGCATCTGACCAGTTAACATCGTCGGATCTACCCATCAGTTCCGTGTCACCTGTGCAGCAACAGCAGCAACAAGCAAGCCAAGGAAATTCGTCGCCGTCGTGGAACCTGCCGATTTCTACCGCAGGAAGGGTTGGACTTCCCAGTCCGCCATCGAGTCTGCAGCAACCACACGCGCACCCTGCGCATCCTCATCAAACCTTCGCCAGTCATTACGGTGCTCAGGGCTTCCAGCAACCGCCCAGACCTGCTCCTCATCAACCATTTTACAGTTGGTACTGATAAAACAAAAGTGAATATGTTTAGAGGATTCTGGAAGATTTTTAGTGGGCAGATGGTTATTAACTTTACGTGAGTCTGATCGATTTTTTGCTCCGCCATTTGTCTGGATTCTCTACCAATTCAATGTTTTCTTTTCATACTATTTATTTTATTACTGTAAAAATTTATGTGTCACTTATGAATGTATCTTGAAAAACGGTAAAATTCTTATTGAGCCAATTTTTAATTAAAGGACGAATTAGAAGTTGTAAAAATCAACTCCGTCAAATAATCAAATTGTAGACACACATAGGAGTACAGATGTATGTTTACTAAAGATCGTAGTGGAGCAACGTATGTTGCAAAAGTAAATAAACGATAATCGTAGATCTGTTTATTTAACACCACCCGATTAATTCATGATTAACATATAGCTGAGGATTTTTTGTTGATGGTACGTGAAGTACCGAAGGAGCATCCGTTATTATTTTGAGAACGTTCATATAATATTCGTGTATCACAGATTTAATATTTGAAGTGCAATGGTTTAATTAAATATTTTCGCCTTTACAAGGTTATTGGAAAGTGTACAACTATTGACGACTGAATAAAACTTGTGCGAAATTTTATTATACAATTGCAGTAGAATGGATTGAATAAGTAAACAACTAATTAATAATATACCTACTCGTGCCTGATTAAATGTTTAAATAAGTTACGAAACAAATAAATTCTACTGTATTTGTGGATAAATTTGTGATTGTTTAGACAATCCAGTTTTATACATAAATTGGATGAAAAGAGAAGTATAATTTTTTTTTGTATACATACGCGTGGACGAAATAAATATTAAGTTTGATAGAAAAATTATAACGAGTAGAAGCTAAAAGTATTTAGAGAAACAGTGAAATCTGAAATTTCCAAACGATCAAGATGAAAGTAAATATTATGAAATTCGAACCACCTATTTTAATATTTAATCGCAGAAATGAAGGAAATGTAATTGTCATAGGATATTAAAAATAATGGAAAATTTTACTAGTAATAATAACGTTAAAAAATACTATCATCGAAAGAGAATAGCAAAATAGATAGCGGAGAATATGCCAGTAAATTGTATAATTATTTAAGGATTTGTAATACAATGTTTTCGCTTAGGGACGAATAAATCCAGTGAATTGTACCCTAAGGATACGCAGGAACGGAATAATAAATATGTAATGTACCGAATTAAACGCGCTCAAAGCACAGTTTGCAGGCAACTGTCGCGCAGAAATGTTCGCAAGGGTTTTTCTGCCTGTAATTATTGTATAAAAATTGCACTTATTCTATGTAGATTAATTTAACTTTAGTAACCAGTTAATTAAATTTGTAAATATTCATTTACTTTATCATCCAGGTTTTCCAGGTTTTCGATTTAAGGATCGATTGTTTTATTGTAATGCGTATACAGCGCGACCAAAAAGTGTATTTAATAGTGTACATTATTGATAGTTCCTAGTTTCGTGATTATTTTTATTTTATCTTAAAGATTTTTCTCTCGTTGAACAAGTGAAATTATTGATTAAAAAGCGAGGTAAGATGGTAAATTTTATAGTCGTTGAATCCAGATTTGGTTTCTCGCTATTGATTAAGGAAAAGTGAAACAAATGCATTGGAGATTATAGAAAATTAAAACTTTTGCAAAGTATTGCTGTAAAGTATCACAGTTAAGTGTACATACGTTCTATTAATTATGTATAATACCGTATTTTAAGAAGTAAGATTATTGAATAAAGCCTTGGAAAAATATAAATCATGTTTAACATACATTTTGTTAAAACATACCATAAAACAAACAAACTTATTTTATTAAAACGAATCACCTTAGTGTGTTCGAGTGTAAGTAATAGGTATTTATATAAATTCAAGAAGTAAAGGTAAATTAATAAAAATTTCTTCGAAGATGGATAAAATATTTAAGATATATTCACTAAAATTGTTACCGAATATTTAAAAAATTTCAGGATAATAAATCGAACGTTAATTTAGAACATGGTGAAATTTCTGAAAATCTTCTTTTTACTCTTTCACTCGAAAGTTAATATGCACCATTAGTTACTTATTACTGCGAAGTAATTATGTGAAATAATTAGAAGAATTTCATTTCCCACAGTAGCATTCGGAAAGTTTTTAAAATATCTATATCCTAGTTAATATCGGTAAAGCAGAAAGTGACATTATGGTAATGAAATTTTTTCGCAAAAATTTTGGTTCTCGACTTTTACTTAACCAAAAGTTCATCTCACAATCATCGTTATTAACCTTTCACTTTTTTCAGTGGTTGGAGATTGGATATACATCATTTCTGATTCCGTCGTTGCTGATTATAGAGGTCAGTAGAAAACTTGTGATTTCTCAATATCATCGGTAATTCAAAGCACGGAACATAGTCGGTATTACATATTCTGTTTTTACCATCATGCATTAAATTGTCGATATACTAGTTTACGTCAGAAATTGTCAGGTGTTAAAATGATTTCTGTTGGTAATCGATTGGGCTTGGATTAGTATTACATTAGGTTTAAAAATTTAAATGACTGCCTGTAAATGTTCCTGAATGAAAATAAACAAGTGTCTGACTATTTGCTTTTTGATATTTTAATTATAATACCATATATATATCCTCATCACACAGATACTCCACTTAATTCACTTTTATATTTTTTACTTTTAAAACACCCACACACATATATATGCTCTGCAAATATAATTAAAAAATTTCTTTCATAAACTTTTAAATAACAAGTAATACGCATTAATATTTTTGTCTTAATATACAAAGTAACATTTAAGATTAACAATAATGATAACGATAAAAGATTACTTTATGTTTAAAACTACCCCTCCAATTAAGATTAAAAATTATATATATTAAATATAAGGTCTCTAGTCGTTACAATTAATCTGTACATTTAGTACTTTCATTTTCAACAATGTACATCTGTAAAGTTAAACAATCTGTTTTTATAGTTTTCAATGGAAGTAAGTTTTTCTCAGTCATTTCGAGAACATTTTCATCGATGATCCATGGAAAATCCTCGCAATGCGGATTTTCACTCAGAGCGACGTGTGCAGTCTCGTATGTTTGAATTTCAATGGAGAAAGATGAATCTTCTGGCAATGGTTTCAAGTACGCCTCGCACATTGATAACTTCAAACAAAGCGTCCTCAATGCCTCCTCTGTTTTCAAGTAGTATGGATCTTCTCTAAAACAAATATCAGATGAGATGGCAATATTGTACTATAATTATAAACACATTCTTCCGCAAGTACATACTCTGTACCATGTGCTTCAAATTTAACAAAATCTAAAACAAATTTCTCCGTTGGTTCTTTCTTCTTGTTGTAGAAAACAAGATTGACTGCCTTGACGCTGTTTTCATCCTGCTTCACCAGCTCTCTGATAGCATTTAAAACATTTTTTATATATTCACTGAGCTCTGGATGTTCAGAAACATAAACGGTTGTACTATATATTCGTTTCTTTATAAATATTTCTTTAGGATACAAGTTTCTGAAGAACAAAATATGATTGAATGCTACCTCCAGAAATTCCAGCAGAATATCACTAGTAACTGTAAGTGGAATGTAGAATTTTCTTTAATATTGATTAAACTTTTATTTTTATCAAACAACAACTAACATACTTGCCTATCCTGTCTTGAAGCATTTCTATAGACATATATTTGAAATGATAAAATATGAAATATTTGCGAAAAAATATTTGGATAAAATAAATAAAAATTTTCGGTTCTTGTCATCAATAATTTTCCTGCTTCTGAGGAATGTTTGTATATTAGTTGCATGTGTGCATATATGTATATAAAGGTATATACGTATATATGCGAAATAATGTACAGAGAACTGTATAAAATATAGTTGTAATATCTGTTATGTATAATTGGATAGACTTAATAATTTTCAAAATGATTGTTCGGAGGCGAGAAAGAAAGGAATATTATAGAATAAATTATTTAAAGAGAATAAGTGTTATATAGGTGCGGCGCGAGTATTGCTTAGCGATTGATTTGACGCGCGCCTCGACCAAAGCGCATTGCATATGGCGACTAGTGTATGTCAGAAACGGTTAGAGTGTTTTGATGATACTTTTTTACCTGTTCACGAAAATTATCCATAGATGCTTGTACTCGGTGAATTCTCGAACGTAACCAAGGACTTTTGTATCTGGATGATGTTATAGAAGAAGAACAATACGTTACAAAACTTGCAGCGGCATTTTTCATAACCTCAACAGTCAAGAGCGTACAGTACTTTCATGTAGGTATACAATTCACGATTTTCCAGATGTACGAAATTTTTCAGTTATTTGAAATGGAATTTCGATTCAGTACATTATTCACGGTTCTTGTTCTATCGCTGTTCGCGATAAGAAAGATTTTTATAAAATTTACTGTCTAAAGCGGTACTTTTGTTCGATTTTTATTTCGTGATCGAATCACTATTTTCTTATGGCGCGAAGTAAATACGTACATATACTCTATGAAACTCGAAATATACATCCATCACACTTGATACGTATTTTTTTGAAGTTTTAATACAAAAATACACGTACGTGTACGTAACAAAATTTGAGGTTCGTCTATATACATGTTTAAATGCGATTTTTAATATTTCAGGTAAAAAATGCCGCCAACGAAAAAGACTGATTTAGACAAATTAGCGTGGGCTTGGGTGGAAGGTGTTGTGTTAGATCAAATAGAAAGGATACATTTGGAAACTGCCTATAGAATAGGTTTAAAGGCATGTAAAAATTGCAAGTAAGTTATAGGTTTTATTATTATCTTGTTTGAAAAGATATGTATCCAGTTTTTAAAATAATTTTAACCGAATATTTTTTGTTTAGACGCAATTGCACAAATAATCCGCAATGCTTGACTGGCTTAGGAGAAGAAAAGTACATGAAGTCACAACCCGCAGAAGTAATGTCGTTAGAAAGTTCTTTATCAGAATTACGTGATCCTACTCAGTACGTTGGTTTAAAGAATTTAGGTGCAACCTGTTATGTTAACAGTTTAATTCAAATGTGGTTTCATAACGAAGATATGAGGTAAAAATTTATTGACGACGCCAGCGTTTGATGTATAATTAATATTTATGTGTCCTGAATATGTGCCATAAAATGATGTTTGTTACTTCTAGGCGGATAATATACAAATGGAGTATCACAGATGATCCAGAAGAAAGGGAGGCATTGTGTCAAGCTAAAAGGGTGGGGGCATCATTTCATCCAGTGACAGCGGTCGGACAGTTGCAATATATATTTGCAATGATGCAATTCGGAAATCGTCGTCTACTCGATCCAATGAATCTTGCAGTCGCGTTGTCTTTGGATACTAGAACTCAGCAGGATGCACAGGAATTCTCCAAGCTCCTTCTCTGCCATATCGAAGGGAAGCTACAGCAAAACTCAGAGCTGAAGCAGATGCTGCAGAGGCTGACCCAAGGAAAATACAGCTATATCAATTGGTGGGTTTTCTGAAGTGGAAAACAAATGAGAATTGTCCTAAACGATGATGATGCTGATGATCTTGACGATGAGAACATGGTAGGACACGTTGCTCGCTGCGGTGACTGGTGCGATCAACTGATCTGACCGAGAGAAGTTAGTTCCTTCTAAATAACGCGAGTTTTGTGTTTGACGCAGTTGCTCGAAATGCGGAACTGAATATCCAACCTCGACTACATTCTACGAATTGGATCTACAACTCGCAGCCACTTTGAAAGAGGCGATAGAGAAATACTTGTCAGTGGAGCAATTGACCGGGCCAAATCAATATCATTGTGTTACGTGCAATGATAAAAAGGATGCCCGTCGATTTATACGTTTGGAGTCGCTTCCAGAGACATTGAACATACAATTAATGCGTTTCGTCTTTCACAGGTACTTTTGTTTTCTTTTTATGTTTACATTGCATTCTTTTGTATTATTGCATTATGCAATAGTATTGTAAGTATGCTGTTTTATTTTTCTTAGGGATTCTGGGCAGAAAAGGAAGTTGAACTCTTTCATACAATTCCCAGAAGATCTTGATATGTCGGAATACATAAGGTCTCCGCCACAAACTCATTTATACAGTCTTGTCGCAGTTTTAAGTCATAAAGGTCCATCCGCGCATTCCGGTCATTATATCGCAAATATATGTAACTCAAATGGCGAATGGTACCAGTTTAGTGACGATAAGGTGGAGAAGATGCAGAATAAAAGAATCGAAGATGGAGTTAGTGGTGAGCACAAGTCATTTGTTAGATTAATACCATTAAAAATTATATAGAAATATGAAATATACAGTTAAATGTCGTTTATTACAGAAACTTCAAAGGTTGTGAAACGAGGACGTATACCAAAAGGATTTTTGTCATCTAACACGGCGTACATGTTGGTTTATAAAAAAGTTACTCCAGAAAGACGAATAAATAATATGAAAAAGAATAAGCCGAAAAAAATAGAATCAGAGGCAAATAGCAATAATGATGTGACGTTTGTAGAAAGAATTACGATTAAAGAGAAGTCTGATTCGGCGGAAGAAGAAAAACGCAAGTGTGAGTCTGTTCCTACTGTTTCTGATGTGGATAACTTAAAAAAAGCACAAAAGCCTGAGACCGAAAGTAAACAGGAAATAGAAACTTTAGAAGCATTCCCAGAAAGCGATACGATGGATACATCTACAAAATTGGATTCTACCTATGAAGAGCGAAATGGTAAATTTTACGAGTTCGATGACAAAGAAAATCAACATGATACACACGTGAAGAAATCATTTGTAAAAAATGTGAAGGTGGATTATAAACATTTAAATGGTGCTGCACACAGAGCCATGAGTTGCGGGGAACGCGATTTTTACGAAGAGGTAATCACGCTTTGCTTTCCTTTTATTCATATTTTATGAACGTTCTATATTGAAGACAGGGAGAGAGAGAGAGAGAGAGAGAGAGAGAGAGAGAGAGAGAGAGAGAGAGAGAGAGAGAGAGAGAGAGAGAGAGAGAGAGAGAGAGAGAGAGAGAGAGAGAGAGAGAGAGAGAGAGAGAGAGAGAGAGAGAGAGAGAGAGAGAGAGAGAGAGAGAGAGAGAGAGAGAGAGAGAGAGAGAGAGAGAGAGAGAGAGAGAGAGAGAGAGAGAGAGAGAGAGAGAGAGAGAGAGAGAGAGAGAGAGAGAGAGAGAGAGAGAGAGAGAGAGAGAGAGAGAAATGCGTTCCGTTATTTTACAGATGGAGTTTGAGTGTTGGGAAGTGAGTCCAACATTGCGCGATTTAGTAAGGCAAGAAAATGTGAAGCACGAGTTAAGTTTGTTGGCTATTCAACAAGAAAAAGTACGTATCGATAACTAATAAGATTGAGTTTAAAGGTTTTAGTTAAGAAGCATCTTCAACAATATTTCTTATAGCAAAAGGAGGTGGAAGATCAAAACTTAAAGAGACAACTTGTCATAGACGTGTATAATATTATTTCGAACATTGTGTTGTGGGACAATTATCAGTGGATTTCAAGCGATTGGTTATCGAAATGGCTCAATGGGCACGTACCCATCGACGAAGTATCTCCGATAGACAATTCTACATTGATGTGTTCGCATTATCGACTCGATCCGTTAAAAGTGAATCGTGCAAAATGTATCCCTGTACCAGCTGCTGACTTACTTTACAATAAATATCGTGGAGGGCCACGATTAGATGAGAACTCTTTGTGTGAAGTTTGCGTGAAACGTCGGTATAAGTTACTACGCTTCAAATTTTCACTTGAACGTGATCATAAGGAAGTCGGTGAACTCATACGCAACTTTAAGGAGCCGTAAGTATCCTATTTTCATTAATCACAATACATGGTAAATTAAACATAATTTCATGACGTAAAAGAGAATTTCACCTTCTGATTGCAGATCTGAAACAAGTTATGTCGTCGGTGCTGATTCGTTGAGATCGTGGCGAAGACTTGCTATGGAAAAGTTCATGGACGATTTGGAGCAAGAAATTCAAGAGGAAGATTGTCAGGATCCGAATGGATCTCAAGAAGACAGTAAAAGTGCAAATAAGGAACGCGAAAGGTTGAAGGAATCTGGTGACGGTGAAGAAAGCGAGGTTATACTTTATTTCAATGAGGATTTACTTTGTGAGCAC
Organism: Xylocopa sonorina; assembly: GCF_050948175.1. Classification (NCBI taxonomy): domain Eukaryota; kingdom Metazoa; phylum Arthropoda; class Insecta; order Hymenoptera; family Apidae; genus Xylocopa; species Xylocopa sonorina. The sequence goes on from NC_135197.1 coordinate 1,535,999, forward strand.
GGTTCATTGAAAACACCGGACTCGACAAGAAAAATAGTGCCACGCGAAGCTTGGGTGTTGCTTCGAAAATATTTCCCAGAATCCAAGGAATATTCGATTGGAGCTGCTTCGTGTTCAATTTGCGAGGTACGTATTCCTATTCCTATTTGAACGAAAAGTAAAGTTTCATTATGACAATATCGCGATGCTTTACTGTACAGGAGAAGATGGAAAATGCTCAGAAGGCAAAAAAGGACGATAAAATAAAAGCGAAACAGCAGAAGGATGAGTTAAATGATTTGTATCATGTCAGAAACAGGAACGAAATATTGAAGTGCGAGGATCCAGAGAAAAAATTTTACATCGTGGAGAGAGGATTTTTAGATAGCTGGCGTTCGTTCGTTCGGTGAGTGTTTTTCATTATTTATTGGTACATATTTTTACTTAATTGTCTACATTACACTTTTAAAGTTATACGAAATAATCAAAACTATTTTCATTCAATACTTCATAATCGGTTTACTCGAATTCAGTTCAATTTATCGTAAAATAAATTAGTATCGATAAAGCAGTTACCGCCTTGTTATAATTGTCACAAGGAAAGTCTAATAATAACTGCCATCTAATAACAATAAATAAACGTATTATCTATTTCGTTTGTTAAAATATCATAAATGTTACGTACAAGTGTTTATCTTTTACATAAAATTGATTTTCAAATTATAATTATGGTATAGATAGGTATAATTGGTATCGATGTACTTATTTTGATTTATCCTGTCGAACAATTAACAAACGATCGATTATAAAATATCGAATTAAAGGTGAAGGCTCAGAAGAATATGAGTGGTCTTATATAGGATAGGTTTCGCTAAGTATGCCTTTTTATCACTTTTGATACCTATTACCATTAGCTGGAAAGTAAAAGCATTAAATGTTAGTGTTAAAATAATGTTTAGGCGATACGGAAAAATGAACCGTTTGGTAGGAAATTTGAAACACTTTCTTTTTATTTCTCGGAAGATTCAAGGAGAAAGATATTGGACTCTGTTTCTCATAATGTGCATAACGTCGGTATAGTAGATGCCGTAGATGCATTTGTTTCCAGGATCCGCGCACGTGTGGCGCTGCTTGTACGATTACTTGAAATGGATTAATATCTTTTTAAAATGTCGGAGAATACTTGTATCAATTAAAGCACTAATGATAAGTAGTTTAATGTCATCGGAAATTTTGTTTTCAACTATTGAACGTATAATTTGATCGTATTTTCATTGATCTTTGACGAAGAATTTGTTGTCAGAAGAATTTCTTGAACCTCTTTGTACAAGCTATACACAACTATAATTAATAGTTATTCCACTTAATAGTAATAATAATAATAGCATTATCGATCGAGTTTCATTCTGACAAATTTCATGCATGATGAACGTTCAATTAGAAATTTCTGTTTGCATTATTTCACAATAATTCAATTCCATATAAACGGGATCAGAGAACAGGTTCGAAACTATCTTTATATACTGCTAACATACACTACCTTTTGCAAACACTAAAAATCCTGATTGTTTTTTGTAAAAGCATCTCTTCATTTTACCAACAACAAATATCATAAGAAGCTTTGAAAAAGGAAAAGTAATCGTCGAAGGTAAATTGAAAACGTGCGAAAGTTTGCAAACTGAATCAAGATCGAAGTCCTCCGGGGAGGGGTAGAAGAAGAAGGCGATAGGAAAATTAGCTCCTAGAGAAAAAAGGGGCGGGAGGAAGGTACTAGGGGCGCATTAACGAGCTTTTCCTAATTATGAGAAAAAACTGGACCGCCGCGATTAGGGCTCCGTTGGTCGCTCCCCATCGTTGCCCGGCTGGGATGCTGGCCCAGGGAGAGGTAGCGTGGAAAACTAATTGAAACCGCCTAACGACCCGCCGGCAAATGATACATCAAGCCTCGAGGAAACCGGTCCCGCCGTCTTAATACCGTTTCGCCTTATTCGACGCTCGTCGGGTGCAGTGCAATTTCGTCGTTTCCGCTCCCTTTTCCGGCTCGCTTTTCCGCACGATCTCCGATCCGCGTCCTCTGGACCGGGCTCTCTCGTCTAATCGACTGCTCGAACCAAGATCGAGGACGTTTCTGTAAGAATGATTTACGGCCTAGCCTGTCCGTGGTACGTTATTTAAGTTGTGGCGTTTGAGTGGCTAATCTTTTTCCCTCAGCTTCTCTGAGGTAACGATTTTAGCTCTATATAAAGTCGGACGTTATACACAACAAACAGTATAAGTGACACATGTCATTTATGTATATACGATTGGCCATAACCAGATACACATTAGAACAGTTGCAAATTGTAGTTTATGTACTTTTAATGAACTCTTATTAAATGATGGAAATTATTATCGTTATAGCCTATATCATTTCTATAGCATTTATCGTGCCATATAAATTTACAGCATAATACTCAACATGATACCAGTGAACTAAGATAAAAGTATATTTGTTTTTGTTAAAAAAATGTGGAAATGTGTAAGAAGGAAACAATGATACCAAAACCGAACTGTCATTGTTAGTTGGTACGAAGTTAAGCCCGGGCAGAGATAGGGGTTGAATCTTTCTGGTACCGTTGGAAAAAAGCTTTTAATGTCCGGACGGGTATTACGCAACGCGCGGGATGATTATATGCTTCCTCCTGGATGCTCAAGATTGACGGATTCAAATTTGCCGGGGCTTAAGTCCAGCGGGTAGCACGGTTTACGGACAGCCGGCTAAACTGGGATCAACCCTTTGCGCGGATTACACCGTGTGTCATGTCACGCTTGATTTCGGTACGGTCCGAAGGGGGTGTGAAAACCTGGAACAAGTGGTCGTCCTCTGGCATTGCGCTAAGGTCTCTCATCGAGTAACGGTTCTTAAAGGATCGTTACGTGTATCTTTGTAACTGACGAAACTAGAGGATCATTAAGTTTTCAATTATTCAGTTGTTTTTAGTCTAATTTGATCCGTGAATGAAGATTGTTTATTTTCAAGTAGTACAGTTTACTGTAATATCCATAGGAATTAATAGAAATATACAAATCGACATTGATGTGCAATAAAATAAAAGAGAAAGCTGTTTTTCGAATACAGGTGTAGAAAACGGAGCTAGAAAAATGAATGACAATTGAATTTTAATCGTTGATCGAGAAAGGGAGAAAGGTAAGAAATAGTTTTCCCGATCGATGCCATTGTCTTTCCTCGCGGCTGTTAGTAATTAAAATTTGTTCGGAGAACCCCTTTTCTTCGATGTAATAATAATTATCGTGCTTTCCTACTTAGATTTTATTATATTCACGTATAAATTTTTACATATCCAGAAGAATATTTTTATATTCTATAAATATTAGAGACTTCTTTGATCGCAGAATTTTAAATGTTTCACGTGTTTTCTATAAGAAAATGTTATTTTCTTTTAATTTTAAATGTGGTTAAAGCTAAAGGCAACACTTTTTTAACATTCTCTATACAAAGAGATCCGGAATACGTCGATTCAATAATAGAATCTATTATTTTAATATAGAATACGTGGTTAATGTAAAATGGTTAATGTAAAATGTAGTACTCTTGCCTATAGGTGGTGAATGCAATCGGTTATGTTTTAATTAGTAACTATATGGAGAAACTTTAAGAAAACAAATATTTGCACAATAATTTATTTCAAAAGAGACTGTAGCTCCAGTTTTTGCATGGCAATCTTTGAGCTGATATTATACACGTTTCATTCCCACGTCTCATCCATCTCTCAAATATGCGGCCAAGTTTCTATAACTACATTGTAAAGTATTAATTTATGTTCTGTTAGTGTAATATATCTAAAAACTCAAACAACAATGTAAAAAATAAGTAAATGTCAAAAGTTCTATCGTAACTCTATAAAATGTTTTCTGTTGTTTATAATTAATAGAATTTTAAACAAATTTAGCGTTTTTCAAAATAAAAGTAATCATCAGTCGTTATCTCTAAATCCGAAAGAGTAGATTCACAGATACTTTGCGATATTCCATAACAGAAACATTACAAGTTAAATATGGGAAATATGGAGGTTACTAAAAATAATAAGTATCGCTCGAACCATTATTATATTCCAGCCTTGTATCCTCATATTCCAACCTTGCAATCAGTACAGTCTGAAATTTCTAAAAACTCTTAATACTTAAAAGAAAAGAAGAAGAAAAATCATGAAAAAGTCTCATCGATCGAATCGAATTGCCATTGAACAGCATTTACTGTTTCCGATTTTTTCCACGAGGAACCTAGCCATATCCGACTTTGGCCCCCTTTACCGGCAATTAACGAAAACCCGTTAATCGGCCTCGTCGATGTCTCTCTCAGTGGCAGGAAACTCTCCGCCCCCGTCTCGGGGGTGGCCGGGGTTGGAGAGAAACAAATGGTGTCGCGGATTGCAATCTGTTCAGGCTGCCTCCGAACAAAGTCCTCCGCCGATCCGTCAACGTCACCTGGATGGATCTGTGAAAGGATTAGGTATTTGCATAGACGATCGTTCAACTTCCATCAAGAAGAGACTTTGCCTTTTTATTGGCCCCTGACAACGCTAGGAATAGTTTTCTTGGTCTTCGCGTTTTCCCGTATCGCGTCTGGACGTTATTCCGTAGGTGTACCGTAGGCGTACCTCGTCGGTGTCGTACAGGATATTGAATATTTCGACCTGCAAAAAGTTTCTGGAAGCTTTTAGCTGTTTTACATGGTACAAGGTTGATTGAACGTGTCTGTGCTTGCATTTTCTTTTGCGTTAATCGCTAACGTTGAAAGTTAGACACACGATAATTAAATATGTTGTATAAAATTCTCTATAGAAATAATTCAATTTCATAGAGATATATTCTGGTACAGATTTAACAATACTACTGCATTTACAGGCATAACGTTTTGGAACACTATAAATTAAAAAACATTTAAAAATATATTACGATTATATATATTTGTAATGGAAAAGAAAAAAGATCGTGATGTACTTTTAATATTAATATTAACAATGCATGGCGTAACAGGTGAAATAGCCTAGTCGTTGAAGGTGAAACAAGTTTCCAAGTAAAAAAGAGAAAAACGATAGGAATCGGTGGAATCTCGAAAAGTAACGAACAAATATTCTCGCGAGAGTGGCTCGAACCTTTTCAGGGCTCGGGCTGGCGTTAGCTAAATAATTATTAATGACCAGAAGGCTGAAAGTGTGACTCCGATCGTGTTGACACTGCATTGTAAGCCGCAGACAATGCTCCGGTGGCTTTCTGAAGCGTGTGCCACGGGCTCGAGGCAGGCGCGGAGGGCAGGGTCTGTAATTAATAACTTGGAATTGATTAAGGTGTCAGATAAGTCCATGGAGTCGGTGGTTCCGTGGCTCTTTCTCCCTTCGCCCACCCCTGGTCGCCTCTCTTTCTTCATCGGTGCGACCCGTTACGATATGATTAATAATTTCGAGATAACGCCGCCGCCGTCCCTTTGAGAGGGACCGATTTGCGGCCCCACTTACGGCCTCATAAATGACTAATTATTCTCAGCGTCCTTGGCCATGCTCCTCTCTGTCTACTCCGCTTAGAACGGACAATCGAAACGATCTCCTTCTATTTCTGCAATTTCCATCCATTTTTTTTCCTTCTTCATTTGGTTACATACATTATCTTTATTTACTTCGTATCCCTTGGTATATTTTCAGAAATCAGAGTTGGATATTATCGGCTTATTAAATAAGTGCATGAAATAGGTCGTTGTTTATTATAGAATATGGAGTGGTATTTGTTCGGCTCTGTGATTAATCCGTTAGTTATTCAAATGAGGGTAAGAGAAAATTCTGTTTAATGTTTTTCAGCTTTTCATATTCTGGGAGTGGGAAGGGGTAACCTTTAAAACGCCAGGTTACTTTAGCGATAATTGAAAATAAGTAGTTGGAGAAAGTTAATTGAGAGATAAATAAACTCAAGTGTTCTAGAGGAATAAAAATGCAGCAATAATCTGTCGATTTGGCAGGTCTGTCTAATTGTTGTATCGATCGTCGCCGCGAAAGGATGTTGCACGAACACCTTGAACTTTTCTACTACTCACAGAATTTCCATTCTCGAAGGTGAGAAGCGTTCGTGACCAGAGTCATAAAGATTCAGTTTGCATCCCGATTTTTTCGATACTGCCCCCAGTTCAGTTCCGCAAAGTACGAGAAAAAACCGTGACACTTCCACGCCCATGAATGCAAAACTGATTAAACAGTGCGAAGCCACGGGACAGGCAACCGTACCGGGCCGTTCCATCGATCACTCGGTCGCGTCTCTCCGTTTTTCCGTCACCAGGTTATTGATTATCGAACGTTAGCGTCGTCGATTATAAAATATCTTAATCGGGAGTGTCGGTTCATAATCGAGTGTGTCCCTTCGTTCGACGCGAGACACGGAGGAGTGTAAGTTCCAGCCGGGAGGGTGGCGGCGAACAAATTCCGACTATTTTGCGTACATTTGGCAGAGGGGTGCGCCGGAGGGAGGACGGATGGGTGGCCACGGAAGGAAAACTATAAATCATTCCGCGAGGCGTACTGCGTTGAAGAACCAGGGGGTTGGCGAGGTGGCTCGTAGTCGTCGTGCATCGACTCGCGAAATCCAACTACCCTTAAATAAGTTGATTCATTGCAGGAGGCCTTTGCAGCCAGCGTACACTCGAGAATCGATCCCTCTCGTTCCTTTTTCAGACCCGTTCGACACTTTCTTCTCTCTTCCCTTTACGTACCCCTCACACTTCCTTCCCTCGTTCGTTTATTTATTTATCGTCGGCTGTAACGAGTTTCGTGGAATCACTAAAATATTATACGATCTTCGATTCGTTTTCGCGTTGGTGTATTTTAGAGGTACTGGAGAGGTACTGGAGAGGTGTAGCAATGGAAAGAAGTGTTTCAATTAAACTGATCGAAGGAAGGAGCGAAATGCGTATCGGTAGTTACGTAGAAGAGCTTCGTAAAGTTGGGCATGTCAATTATCGAGAGAGTAGTATCAACAAGCGACGTAAATAAATTTCGCACCGGGACGCTGATATTTCATCGCTTGAAACGGGGCGTCTGGTCTCGACGAACTTCTTCGTCGAGGGTGGAGGAACTACCCCTTTGAAGAATAACTTACCGAATTATTTTACACTTATTCGAATTTGACTTTTTAAATATATCAATTTTCTTCGATTTTATTTCATAGTAGTTAACACTGAAGTTACTTCGCATTTAGAATAAAAGCTTCTAAATTTATTCGAACTCTTCGCGGAAGTCCAGCGACAAGAGACGGGGTGTTTTATCTTTCTTCTCGTTAAACGCTGCCAAAGTTGAGACTAAGGTTGAGATCCTTTCTTGAAGCTCGTGAGTTTCGGTACTTCCCCGACTTTTCCTGGATCCAGTGAAAGAGCTGTGGAATACGTCTGTGTTTGTGTGTGTTTATATATGTATAGAAGACGAAGGAAAGGAAGAAGAACGCGAAGCAAGAGCGGATAGAAAGAAGAAGAAGAAGAAGAGGAGACGTTCAGCTCGCTTTGCCCAAGCACTGATGATAGTTTTTGCTCGGCAAGACTTTTTGCCTCCACCCTCGCAGCCACCCTCTTCGCCCTCCCCCCCACTCGAAAGGGTGGATGATATATGATCGCCCCCGAGACACTGGCCACCCCTGGTGGGTGAAGCAGAAGGAGGAAAAGAGACGGAGCGAGGGAGATACATCCTGATTCCGGAAGAATTCCTTATGTACGAGCCGCGTGCATTTGTGTCTCAAACGGAGAAATGGCGGTCGGATCGTTAGCGCGTACGAATTCGATTATTTTTATCAATTTTATCAATTGTTCCGTTCAGTTCTCGTTTGCTTACGGAAAGAAAGAAAAGAGAAAAGGAAGAGGGAGAAATTCGATTTTACTAGTATCTCCTACTTAGCATCAACGCTCTAATGGTATTACGAAATTTTCCTTGTGTCTCCTTGTTGTATCTTGGAATGTTTTCGATCGAAAAAAAAGAAATTTATATTGTTGGCGGAGGATATGTAATAATTTGATCGTTCATTGATTTCTATTGGGAACCAGTAGTTTTTAGAATATTATTACCGACATGCGAAGAACATCTGCCAGAATTGGAGTTAAAAATCGTTTGGGAAGAACGATGTGATCGAGGATTTTCGCAGGCACCGATCACGGGCACGTTGCGGCTCCATCGTTCCCCGCAACGGTGCCAATGTAAATAGACGCGAGCGACTGAGCATGGCGGGCGGGTACGTTTTTCGTGGTGTATCGCGGTAGCCGATGGTCACGCCTGACGTGCAAAGTTACGCGTGTTGCTCCCTGATCGGGAACGCTCGATCGGTTTTGAGAAATCAAACAAAAACGGGCCGCGCGACGATTCGTCGGTTCTACCGGCCACTCGCCGCAGCCTCGTTTCGCGAAACGGCCCCATCGACATTTTCCCTGTCCACTCACCGGTCTGGATCGTTCCCCGGGCTTTTTTCGTGCCTGGATCTCCCGTTCTTTGCCGGTCCTGTTTAGGTGACGCCGATTTTTAACCGGGAGAAAGCATTTTCGTCCGCCAGCTTTGTTAAGCTTCTTGATCCGCTGCTGGTACGCGTTTTACCACCGACTGGATTATCTTCTTCCATATTTCTCTGCTTTCTTGGAGGCCTCGCGCCTCCTGTTCTTGCCGTGAAACTTGCTGCGAAATACTTTCGGCATAAAGTTTCAACATTTCTAAATTATTTAATAGAAGTTTAAGTACGTATCCGTATGGAAATTCAACAAATTCCAGAACCAACAGAAGATTCGAGCCACATACTGAAGTGTATGTCGAAGTGTATGTCGACTAAATATCTGAGAGGCAAACTAAAATCGCGAGCGTGATCGAAGGGGACGGCAAGAAGTTGTTCTCGCGCGCGCTTTCGAGATTCCTGGAACGTTCGAAGGGAGGGTGTTGCTCCGGGTTTGGTGCCGAAGGTGGTCCGGCCCGTTTTCCGGTAGCCAGCGGTCCCGCTGGCCAGGGTGGCTGCATACCGTGATCGCCGAAGCATCGTCCACGGATTTCTGTTTTTACATCAGCGAGAGCGCGTTCTTGTTTGCTCAGGGGGGGAGCGAACTCAGGGGCCCGCGGGACTAAATTTACGCCGACCGAGAGTAGCGTAGTTGACCGACGGACTCTGCGGCAGGATGTCGATTATCGACGGTTTTTGCCGCGATTCCCCTCTTTTTTCCGACTCGAACGCATAATTAGCTTTCGTTATTCTAGCGCGCACCACCGGCTTCCGCTCCCCGGGAACGATTCAACGACTATTCAACGTCGCCTCGCCTTGATCTTTTCACTTGGACTCGTCGGCTGGCACCGCTACGTTGTCAGGAAATTATGAAATCTTGCACGTTTCCTTCGCGCTTATGCGGTTTCGCGTTTTTCCCTCGGCCCCGAGTCGGACGCGATCGATTCGAAATGAGATCCCTGGTGCTTCGGAACACAGTCCGACGTCTCTGTTTGCTTGTCGTTTCTTGGAAGAATAGCTGTTTTACGAATAGCAAGAGAACGTACAGTGAACGTGCATGAAAGGCAGTTGTTTTTTTTTTCTGTATTTAAATATAACGTTGAAATAACAGCCAAATCAATCATCGGTATTTCGTTAATTTTCTATACTTTTTATTTAATGAAATTAAAAGCAAAAATGAGGCAAGTTACTCTTTTTTATACTGAGTAGGAAAACTGAGTAGTGGATATAAGTAAATGTGAAATTAGGAAGTTTTTCATTTTATTCCAATGTCAATACATGAAATGTATTGTGTGTATGTATTGAAATGTATGTATATATTAAAAGAACTTTTCGTTTTAACAATTGGAAAGTTGTACACAAACTCGGACATTTTACTCGCGAGATGAATCGCGAGATTTTGCGTGTGATCCGTTGAAACATTCGCTCGGTATTATTTAAAGTGAAATGAAATTACTCGAATAAAATGGTAAAATGCGTCGTAAAAGTGATGGTGCGGAAGATTAGAAAAGCGCGAAAGTAGAGCGCGGGTTAGAAGATTTCGCGGGTTAGAAGCGGAATTCGATGCAAACTCGATTATGAGTGGTGCACGCGCTCGGTCAGCCCGTATGATTTAATGCCGGGTACATTCCAGCGAAGTTGATGGCGCGTCCGTTGCTCGAAAAACCGATCCTCGCCTCTTTTCTACCTCGAGGTATTTACAAAGTTCGCTTGTAACGAGGCTTCGTTAACGGTACGGGAAGCAATAATCGCTCGAGTTGCAGTCAACCGCATTCCTCGAGTTATTGTCGGCCGGAGGATGCCTCGTCCCTCTCGCGTGGCAAAGAAGCGGAGATTCCGCGCGTTCGAAACGCTCAACGAATCCCATCGGCGTTAGATATCCTCGGCGGTGAACCCACTTTTCCACCGGAAAATAGTATCACGGGACCGCCTCGTTCGATCGAGTCACGTTCGATCGTCACCGATTAATCGCGTAGCTGGGAGAAAAAAAATGCAAATAGACCGCGAGCAGCCTTTCGCCGAGACCTCGGGCTAGAAGCGATTCGACCTTCGTTAAATAGGTTTGCCTTGGCGCGATCGATGAAACCAGCGAAGCTGAAAACTAGATCTGGATCGAAGGACCCAGGTGTACGTGTACGAGACGTGTTTCCTCCGTTTAGATTTCAACGAAATGGAATATCTGTTGGACGCAGGCCCGATCGAGGGTAGTTAACGCATAATTATATTATAAGCGAACAAATAAATTTTGTGAAAAGACTGGCGAATACCCTTTTAATTTGAGGATAATTCTCCTTGTACGCGATTCTCGGCGTGTCCTTTAAAACCCTCGCGGTATCTAAACGTCGAAGGCACGATCGTTGAAGCGTTGTCTAAACGACGGTAACGCAATGACCGGCGCGTTAAGAACGGTAGAAGAAAATAATAGAAGCGAAGTATGATCGTGTCGGGTTCGGATAACGAGCCGGATGATTTACAGTTTATCCTTACACCTCCATTTACGAACCAGAACCGAGAGTAGCTGTGATCGCTTTTAAATTCGCTCTCGTTGATGCAACTGGTCGGGGTCCATTGGGGGATCGGAGACGGCCTGTTTCTCATCATCCCGGCGCCCCCCCTTCCGTTCCTCTTCTTATTTTCTAAATGTCTCGCTGTACCGAGCGCAACATTGTTTTTCTCCATCTCCTCGCGTTCGTCCCCCTCGGTCCCTTGTCCCACCGTCGACGGTGTTTTCGGATTCCTTTTTCACCGGCTGGGACACCAGTAGACCCTTTACCACGGACTCTCTTTCGCTCTCTCTCTCTCTCTCTCTCTCTCTCTCTCTCTCTCTCTCTCTCTCTCTATCCACAACGCTGTAATGATCGCAACGCTCCGATGCACCCGGTGCCGCTGAAGCTGCACAACCGGTAGGTGCATCTCGCGCCACCCGTTGTACAACCGTCTTTGTCTCCTCCTGCTGCAACGCACCATGGCCGCTCGATTGTTATGTTATAAATAATTATCGCGTTATTACGGAGCGCGCGGCGGTTTTGGTGGATCGCCTCGGCTATCCCTTTTTTACCCTTACCCCTCCTTCTTCCCGACGTTGGAATCGCCGCGAGGGGTTTTGCACGTTTGCGGCCGAACTTTGTTTGCGAACGGTTAGCAGAATCGAAGTAGTCGACTTTTGCGAGAAAAGAGGTTAGGTGGAAAAATGGTTGAGTTTTCTTGCTTGAATTCGGTTAGGCTTAAAAATGTAAATAATTATCTCGTTGGAAAAGTAGAAAAATTGATTGTTCGACGCAGCGAGAAAACCGGAAGCGTACTCGTGCCACAAGAAGCCGTGCGATCTTGTCGTTCGGTCGGCGTTTAGTCAAATACCATCGGGAGGAGCGGTAAATCAGGGAAAACCTGGGGGCAGTCGTGTTCCCTTATTCCCGGCCGGAAGACAAATGTCAGCAGAGAGTTCGGCGGAAGGAGGGAGGCAGAAGGGTGGCCGGCCATTGGCTTGGCCTCTCTTACGCGTAGAACGCACGGTCCCGCGGCGGTAAATCAAGCCCGGTGATATTAAAAGGCCGCTTATACGCGAAAACAGAAGATTTATTTCTGTCGAAAAGGAGAGCCGACAAGAAATCGCTGTGTACGGGCGCCCAATCAATGGACAGGGAACGGGACGAATGGGGACCGGATGAAATGAAGAAGCACCTTGCGGTCCGCGAAGAGAGAAGTCGATTCGAAAGTAACGAAATGGAAGAAGGAGGAAGACGGGTGACGAGATGTACCGCGTGGCGAGCTGAGAAAGTTCACGGGTGGACGAGGAAGGATGAGCCATTTATTTATTGCTACAAGTTTGCATACAAGTATGGAAGCTGTAAATAATTCCAAGACGAAGTTAGAGAGGAGAGAGAGAGAGAGAGAGAGAGAGAGAGAGAGAGAGAGAGAGAGAGAGAGAGAGAGAGAGAGAAGTGCAGAGGGTATAAGTTGTCGGAGTGACGGTGAGCGAAGCGCGGAGGATTCACCCCTGTTTCGGTCGAATAATCGTGTCATCCTCGTCGAAAGCGATTTGCTCGGGCTGTAATAATATCGAACCATCGCCCACGTTCAATGAGATGTCGGGGAAGCACGGTATTGTTGTCCCCTTCGAAGGCAATTCTTCTTCCAACCGTGTCACTTTTGACGTTGCTAATGAAAAGATTGACCGTATCAGGAGGATCGCAAGAAACGCGACTCGGAGGAAACCTTATTTTTTAGCGACCGTCATTGTCTTTTATTCAAGTTCAAGGGATCTTCTCATGCAGTGACCTCCAATTAAGCCTGCGTTCGTCGAAAGAGCTACGCGGCTAGTCGACGGGCCGCATACCAGACGAGACGTCGATACGACTCGGATATCCTTGTAATCATTGCGGTTTACATGATCACTGCGGTCGAGATATCATTATTCAGTACCGGTGCGTAATATCCTGCTCTATGCACGAATGAGTCTGGAGACAACGCGATCGCTGGGATACTTTAATCAACCGAGATGTCTCTCTCTCTCTCTCTTCGTTGAAATAGCAGCCCCTCTTTTCATCAGAAGGGAACAACACTTGGGTGGATGTTCTTCGCACTCTCTGCGCAACGACACAGAACGATTTCAATTTCATGCTCTCGGCCGTATTAACCCTCCGGTTGCGGCATGGTAAATCGCTTTTCCTTTGACGATGATAGCTTATTTTTCCGCGCACGAGAAACCGCTCGATACTCGTGCTACTCAGCTTGGTTGCACAAATCGACTTTGTTGATTGCAAATTACACGCTAAGGTGCTGGAAGAGTGATCGTTGCTACGAGAAAAATTACGATTTTAACGTTCCGCGATGCAAGATATAGAGAAACCTTTTAACCTCTCTTTATTTATCTTTAATTTAGGAAAATTTCTATTGTTAAAAAACTCTATTTTACACGTAATCTGTTTCATTCAAAAGAAAATCTATTTCGTTAGTACTTGGCAGCTGAAAAGATATTTTTGAAAACATATTTGGAACGTGTATGGTTGCAGCCGCGGTTTTACTATTTTAAGTTACATGTCGACGATTTATTTATTCTGACAGCAGTACATTTTTTCTTCGCTTCGTTCATTCAATGAGCGCATTTCTAGAAGAAGAAAGCATTTAGTTACATGCATCAATTGCATAATTAACTAAAATAACGAGGAAAGATTACACTTTACCAATAAAAATGTTTATAATATTGCGAGTGAATTTCCGTACGATTTCCTCGGGCGTCGCTAGTAACCCTTCCTCTCCGCTTGCAGTGATCATAACCATCCCCTTGTACCGGTAGTTCCCGACTCCTGTTTTCCTCCTCCATCTCCTGGGAGCAATAATCGCCGCGAGCCGGAAAAATTCCGCGACGAAAGTTAAACAAAGCCTCGAATGAGAAATAAAACAAAAAAAAAAAAAAAGGAACCGTGTCTGCGAGGAGAGAGGTAGGAGAGAAACAGAGGGACGCAGAGAGCACGGACAACAGAAAGTGTCCCCGGTCCGACTGTAATAAGGGTGACCAATTTTTTCCTCGCCCCACGTATCCCTTCGTTCGACTGTTTGAACAAGGTTCATAATTAATACGCATATTCGCTTCTGGAAAACCCGCTCGAGGGTAGCCGGCTGGGAGACATTTTTTCAATCCTCTGCTACGGATGTTTGCTCTTTCTCGCGGTAATCGAGTGTACACGCGGTTTTCATGCAGAGAATTTTTCTTCTTGATGATCAATGCTCGAACCTAATATTAGAATCGCAATATTTGAATCGAGAATTGTTCACGGTTACTGTGAGAATGAAAAATTGTGTCTCGCCTAATTGTCGGCCCTTTCACCGGAGGGTGAAACGTTCCATTTGGAAAATCCAGGCAGATTTCCCCGTTCAACTTGAGTTCAGCTCGCGTTACGATCGCGTACCTGGCTTGTTCCGCGGGAGGATATCTGTCTTTAAGGGCATTATCTGGATAGCGGACGGGTAGGGGGAACGGCAAAAACCGTCCGCCCCCTCGTGGTATGTGAAAAATGATGCACAGCCCCAATCCCCCGGACACATCTCCAACCTCGTGGAATGTCCCGAAGGAAACGTTCCTCCTCGTCGTCTTTCTGCTCCACGACCCGAAAGACGTGTCACGGACGAGCATTGCATCGTTCGAAACGATTAACTGGCTGACGACGGTGCTCCTAGAAAATAATGTTCAAAATATAGTTTTCACGCGTTTCTCATGGGCGAGTGCCGATCTTAATTAACCTAAATAGAAAACTGCACGAGTCGATTTCGTTGAGTATTAAATAAATGGCTGTTGATAAATATATATGATATAATCAACTGAACTAAAACTGTTTATTTAAGGGGGTGTTAAATAGAACGAAGATTTTTTAAAGCTTCTTTTTGTTTCAGATATGCCGAAGTGTTTTCGAAACAACCACCGGCTGGTGTCAGGAATAGCGTTCTTCTCTGCGAGCCGCATAAAGGATTCCTCTATCCACCATCCGTTACCAACGAATTGTAAGTATTTATCAGAAACTTGTAGAGATTCTTTTAGAGGTTCTTTTTAAATGGAAGACAGAAATACGCGTACCAAAACCCCGTGGGGAAGTGAATGTCTTTTCGCTTTTCTTCAAGTTCCTCCGTTCTCCTTGACAACTATATTATAAAGCGAACGTGCGTGATCCCGTGGCACTGCTTTCTTCCCTACCCCGTCCCTCTATGTCCGCGTGACGTGATGGATACACGAAAGTGTCACCGACACGCCCCCGGGGTCCACCGTGGCAATCCACCCTCTCTGACCATTATGCTAAACCATTGTCCACTATCTGCCTAAGATAGCCGACGGCTTAAGTTCTCGGCCTCTCTGTTCACCCTCAGCTGTATCCAGACCGTTAAGAAATCATTTTCAGTCGTCAATCTTGAACCTTTCATCCCCCTTTTACCGTACACTCGATATCTTTTACCGAATGGTAATTAAATTATTTAGATAATTCACTACAAATATTATATATTGTAGCATCACATCGCGTCATTATTATATGCAATAACGCGAGTAGGATAGTTACACTTTTTTACTCATTTTTCTTTCCACTCTTCTCGCCTCTTTCGATCAGGATTTCTCTGATTCCTCCCCTTTTTCTCCAGCTCTTCTCGATGCATCGACCATTATTCGGGCGTTAGGCAAATACACGAGGAGAGACGACAAGCTCGTCCGCGCGGTTTTTGCCTCGTGAAAATTCAAATGAGACCAGACCGCGCGGCATATTGCGCTGAATCGAAATTAATGTCGCGCAACTAATTATCGGTCGAGTCATCATCGTCTCGGCAGCGTATCAGCGGCCTGGTAGCTCGTTCCACCGCGGCGGAACGCGCCTCCATAAATTTCTGCTTACGTCGCCAGCCCGCCGTCGTATCCCATCGCTAATTTCTATAGTCAATTACGTTTTCCAATTAAATCGTTTAACGTTTAACGTTTACTCCGATAAAAATGATTCCGTCGCTTAGTTATAATATATAATGAATAAGCAAATTCATTAGTGGAAAAAAGAAAAGGAAACTTTGAAATCTCGCACATAGTACATTTTATGAGATTAATTGTCGAGTGTAATATCACTCAAACGATTCCTGTGCTTTATCCAAATCTTTCAATCATCTTTGGACGTACGTAACGTAACGGACGGAACGTAAATTCTATTTTTCAATAAACCTCACAATAGAAATTCTAATGGTTATTACAACCAGCAATTGGTGAAATTGTTCCCTTTCTCAGTTGGCATTGTATTTCAATTCCATGATGTAATGGTGAACCCTTTATTTTATCTCTACTACAGTATTTATAGATACAGTTAGTGAAATTGGTATTTTTCTTGTAAAATGTTCTCGCGATGGTAGGGGTGCGCGTATATCCCGTGATTTTTCGAAGCGTTATCGATCATAGCGTAGCGAGATTCCGGCGTGGTGCACGGGCTTCAGGAACCATGCCAGGATCGGGCGAACAATTGCGGGGCAAAAAGCTGGAGCCGGCGCGCGGCAAGAAATTTCTAATTTGCGGTATAATTAAGGGAGACGGGGCAAAAACCATCACGGATTCTACACCGTTGTCGGAAAATCGCGAATTCCACCTTGCGAGTACGCCCCTGGCTCGATCGCGGAGACCGACTAATTCCGTGTGCGTTGCATTACGCCCGGGCATATTGTTAAGTAAATAATTGATTACGGATCGCTTAAATATTTTCACCGCGGAGTAAACGGAACTTGCGAAATTATTGAAAAGATGATTTATGTAAGGCTTTTGCGAACGTTTCGTGAACGAATTAATGTTTTGCGTGGCTTCGAGTTTTTCTAATCTACAAGTGTTATCTGATGTTTCTTTCTAATCGAAGGAAAAAATAAGAGGCAAACGAGTGATGTCCATTTTTAGAAATTTTTCTTTCCCCTTTTGATAGAACATACATCGCATATCCCACAGTTTGTACAGCAGTTATTAGCAGCAGTTGGTACAATAGTTGTAGCAGCATTTTATTAATCACTCTTTTCTTTCGACCTCTAATTAAGGGATCTAACGTATTTAAAATGATCGAAATGGAATTTTTACTAGCTTTTCAAACACACCATCGTATTTATTTTGTTAGATTTCAGAATAATTGTTTCTGTAATTGTTCTAATTACAATGTTGTCCAAATTTTTGCGTGATCGGCAATAGAAGAAAGAAAATGAACCGTTGAAAGTTGTACATTTCAGATTGTTTATTTCTGACGAAGGTACGAGCGGTCGTTCGCGTTAAAACAATACTTGAAACGTTGATTACAGGTACACGGTGGTAACAGCCGAGGAGTGGTCGAAATTGTTGCAGTTTTACGACGTCGATTATCCAATCGTCATCAAGAAGAGCAGCTCCGACTTCGTGACGGATCCGGGTGAGCGTGATTCTTTAAAATCTTTTTCACTCGCACGTTCTTTCAACTCCAGAGAAAGTGTTTCAAAATTGGACGCACACATTCCCAACGGCATAACGAGGAAACGATTTCTCTATCCGTGCGATCATTTTTATCGATCAACTTCTTTCGCTTTTAACTTACAACCGTGCGACAAAAACTGGCACGATGTTCAATTTTCCCTAATAGAAAGTTGTAAACATTGCATGTTTAATCGATCGCCGTGGATAAAAGTACAAACCAGTTTACTTATTGCACGATAAATGGTTAATTACATGGGTAGAAAAAAATTCGATTATTTTCGATAATCGAATCGATAAGTAGATGAACAATACAAATCTACGATTATACATTTACATTTCCGGTATGTATTTTTTACCATAGTACATACTTAATATGGTATAATTTATCTATGAATTTCGCTATCACTTTGAGGACATAAGGAAATGCTTAATTTAAATTCAATCGTAGTAACGCACAGATGGTTAGAATTCCAGTGAATTAAGTGACAAATATGCAGAGTTAATTGAAATTATACAATTTTTCAGCCAATTAATACCTTTCAATCGACCAATGGCCGATTCTGGGGTATTTTGAAAGTACAAGCTGCTAAACAGAATCGTCTCTCAGTCATCCGGTGGTAAAACTAACCAATCGAACATTGAGTCGAACAAACGATATTACGTATTAGGTAATAAATCGTTAGAGGCAAATTAAAAAGCTTATAACATCACAATTATCGTTCCACGCGCGGCGCCATTCGCGTATCAATTTCCTGGTACAGCGCAGAGATAAATCGTGCAATTAACAGCTTTCTCTTTTATTCCATTCCTAGGCCGTTCGATCTTATCGGCAATTAATTTTCGTGCGCGTCCACGTGATCATTATCGAAACGATATCGTCCCTACGCGGATCGTTAGCAACCCTCCCTCTCCTTCGATCTTTTTCCCTCTCATCTTCTCAATCTACGCTATCCACCGTCCGTCTGATCTAATTATCGGTACACGATCCCGCACACGCGCCGTCGATTTTTCCCTCTCGCGATTTTAACTGGATCTCTCTCGATAGGCGAACGATTTATCTGCGGCTCAATCGCGCGCCGGTGGAAATCGCAGACGTTTCCCCTGTATCACGAAGTTCGCGTAACCGGATCTCCCGGTCCCGTCGCTATTTATTTGTGACTTAATCGAATCGAGGGAATTGTTGTTCTTTTTTCTGCGAGGTCTTTAAGCGTCCAGATTATTATTGATAAAGTTGTTATTCTGAAGCGATAGGACCATCCGCGCGTACATTTTTCGCGTGAAAACCAACAGGAGGAGACTATGAGCCGCCACCGGCCGCCATCCGCTTTCCTGTCTACCCCTCGCGCAACTTAACTCGAGGAATAATGCCAGAAGACATTAGCCAGCGATTTACATAAACACCCCACCTACGTTCGTTCCCCTGCCTCCTCGTGGGGAGGCCCGCTTCTCTCTGGCAACCCCAAAGTGTCTCATTATAATTAAGAAGTATCCTGAAAATTAACCGACAGAAAAACCGCCGCCACGAGGAGGGACGAGTAGGTGGTGCCGGTCCAAATGGGCTTCTAAAAGCTCCTCGCGATCCGATCCGGCATTGTTTTACGGTTATACGGCTCGAATCTTTTATTTAACAATCTTCTACAGGGTGTCGCGAGAGGATCGTTACTCTGAATTTTACACTATTTTAATATAAAATTCTTTTTACAACAAATACTGTGACAGTATGTGTTTCTCTTTTGTCGAAATCGGCAAAAGTTTGAGAGAGACGCGAAGCGTAAACGGTCGTATCTCGCGGCTATCGTCAACAACGAACGCAACCTCTTTATCCGACGACGAGTCCCCCGAAAGGCCGATCAGATTTACGTAGCGGGCCGAGCGGGCACGCGCAAGCCCACTTTGTCGGGCGACTGATCCATGTCGTCTAACTGGCAGGCAAATTGGGTCCTGAAGGTAGCACCAGGGGGATCCCGCGGACCGATGTTTACGTCGTTCGTCGCGCTCCAGGAGACCCGGGCGTGTCTCCCTCTAAACATCCCATTGTCTTGTCCGTCTCCCGGCCGTCTCTCCTCTCCGGGCCTTTTTTTCCGGCGACATTTGTCAAGGCCCTGCCTCGCCGGGAATCGTCCGGCCGATCATTTGAATTGCAAAGCCCGGTAGCCTGCCGTCTCGTCGTCTCCGGATACCAGTCGGATCGCCTGATCGCCCGGATGGAGATGTCGTTTAGGGTTAAAACTGTGATTCTCTTAGCACTCGGCGATTCGCGGACTCGTGCCGGCTCGTTGATCTACATCCGCGATTCGATTTCAAGCTCGTCCTTGTTTCATCATCATTTCTCAGTCTATAATAGAAGAATTTAAAGTAAAATGTTTGTCGAACATTTGAAGCTGATGGTTTCGGAGTAAGAAGCGTAGGACGAAACATCGATATTCGTAAAGCATTAGGGAGGAGATAGAGGATTTCACGACGTGGCTCGTTAAACGTCGATCGTCTTCTGTCTGTCGGCCATTAACCGGGGTGCAGCCGCACAGGGGACGTTTCCTTCTTCGGTTTTCTAG
Organism: Xylocopa sonorina; assembly: GCF_050948175.1. Classification (NCBI taxonomy): domain Eukaryota; kingdom Metazoa; phylum Arthropoda; class Insecta; order Hymenoptera; family Apidae; genus Xylocopa; species Xylocopa sonorina. Next base: position 1,555,970 of record NC_135197.1, read on the forward strand.
TAGCGCCGTCATCGCGTTGGTGGCCCGCGGTGGATGCCCGGAGGGTGGTATTCAATCGCGTCACCTCCGGTTCTGTCAACCGTGGCCGAGGAAGGAGCCACGGCGGGGGCCAGGGTTGCCGAGTGATTGATACGAGGTTGGACGGTGCCTAATGCGAGTCCGCGAACGACGAAGAAAGAAATTGGGGAGGACGCGGACGCGGGAAAGGGAGAGAGAGGACCACCCTCCGTGGGTTTAAGAGTGGAACGATCGTCCAGCGGAGGCTCGTTAGTCAGGGCCGTATCAGTCACCGAAAGCAACCCCCGATTTTTTGTCGGACAGAGCCAAGTGCTCGGCTGCTCCCTCGCTACACTTTCGCTCATTTAGACGTGTGCCCTTAAAACGGGCTAAATTGTCTGTTTGCTCTGGCCTCCTCCTCTCCCTCTCACTCCCCCCCCCCCCTGAATCCTCTTCGATACGACGCAACGTTCCGTTCGGGGATAATCCGCGCGGCGTCGATAATGGAATTTAAACGGAACGGAAGGGTTGCCCGTCGAGGCACTCGATTAATTATTAGTTATGGATAAAGGAGCAAGAGGATGTAAGAAAAAAGTGCGGTCCTTCGCCTAGCCGGGGCCATGGTTTTTAGTCGAACCACTGGGCATCGATTTCCGGGAACCAGGGACTTTTCGATGCAATTAAAAGTGATCCCGCGGAGAGCTACGCGTAGCGCGGTGTTTCGATTCCGTGAACGAAAGCCGTAAATATCGCTTAGGCGCCAGCCGGTGCCACAAATCAGCCGTGGCTGTTCTCTCGTAGATACACGAGACTGCCGCGGCTATGTATCGCGCAAAACCTAGAGAAACGTCGTCGGACGGGAGGCTCGGCAACGGCCATCGGAAAGGGGATCTTTCTGGCCGGCGGACGAACGCGGGAACGGAGACAGAACGGTTCTCGAATTAATATTCGGACGGCGATGTAGATTTAGAACTCGAATTTGCTGATTAGTTTCCTGGCTGTGCGGTCGACTACGCGCTGCACCAGCCGTACCCGCCATAAATGCCCCTGGCCGCGTCGGGGGTTGTTCGGCTTTCGACTCGAGATTTAGTCTCTCGGCCGGGGGTGCCTCAACTTGGCTAACCAGGGGTCAAACGCTTCAGAAGGGACATTTGTTAGCCTTCCCTACAAGCCGCGACAAGTGCGCTGGACACGTCTTAATATATGCATTCACCGAGCAATGAACGTAACTTTACAACTTTACAACTTGTTCTCCGACGATCGATGGATTACCTTCAAAGACGAGTTACAGTTCGTCTTTTTTCTCCTTTTGGTTCTCAAAAGTATAGGATCGTTGGAAAACGATATCTGTCTATTCCTGATACTAGAATTTTCGATCATTTTTTCGATCAAAATTTCATATAGCCGAAACTACACTGGGAACAGTATCTCGGCCCTATTGTTATTAATTTTCACTGTAATTGTATTATAATAATATAGAAAATCCGAAGATATGTATTTCTTCTACCGTTCTACCGTTTCGTTTTCCGACGAGCAGAATACTTCAAGCTGGACCTCTTCCCCCACCTAATAAAGTGTCTGCTTTGTCGTCTATGATATGTGGTTAATGCACGAGTGGCGGCATTAGCCACGGACAATTAAAAGGATTCATCAGTTCGCGGTGCGAGAAATAATGCCGTAAATTAAAGCAGAAGTGGTCTAGAGGAAAGTCGGGAGCAGGTCAAGTTTCGAAGGGTCGAATTGGCAACGTCCCGCCGGGTTTCTGGCTCCTCCCCGCCTTCATCTAGCCGCTTCTCTTATCCAGCAGGATATCCACCACTTGTCTCTACGCAACGGGGGTTCTTTTCCAGCAGGATTAAATCGAGCGCCTAGATGACCGATTCCTGTCCTCCGGCATCGTTCTATACGGTGGGGACCGAGGGGTGGTTGGAAAACAAGATAAAACGAGGATAAAGCTCACTTAGAGGGGCTGTCCTGCGACACTGCCAGCAAGAGGAATCTTCGTTAATCCAAACGTCTAATCGTTCAGATCGCTGAACTCGAATCTTATCCGTTGTCCTAGTTTCCTGCGTTTCTTTTTCCCGTTTTACCATTGGGAAAGCTTGAACTGGCGAAAGACGGGTTGCGGTTGCTCGGAATATACAAGAATTACAGAAATTTAATTATTCCTCTGTAATTAGTGAAAAGTATAGGTAGTGGTACGTGCATAGGCAACCGCTCCATTGATTTCGAGAATATGTTAGACTGGCTCGATAAAAATGTTGCTCATTAAATTTCAGCCGATCATAGACGATATAAACATATGACACTAACAGAGGTTGACACGGATGACAGAAACAGGGTGACTTGATAATTGGTTGTTCTAACCCCGTCTTCAAATAGCTCCGCTTCGTTAAAAGTAAATACTTTGGGTGGTTGGTTAAATTGGCTGAAAACCGCGGCTTCCGTTTAATTAACCCGTCGATCGGGGATCCATTAGCGGGAAGAGGACGTTTCGATTTTCACTGAACGCGCAGTCCCGGTTGCGGAACCGGAAAGCCGCGTGTAATGCCCGCTTTTAAGCCCCGATTACACGCGGCAGCCAGCTACCAGCTCTCGCGTAAGAGGATTACTCTCCGACTTTGTTGTGGCGCTCGAAGACGTTTGTTAGCAAAATCGTTACGGCGACGATCTTCTCGTTCTTCGGCGGGCATCGTTAGAGCCGGCCAAAACGAGAAACCGCGCTCCTTGGATTCGGTAAACTCTGTCTCTTCTGGTCGTTGGCCCGCTCCTCTGCGTTTGCTAATTTCTGCCTCTCTCTCTTCCCCCCCCCCCCCCCCCCCCCCCGTACCTACTAAGACGAACCAATTTTTTACGTCGTTACACAGAGAGCTCGAAGCGCGAGTGCAGCGAACGTTTGTTCACCGAATCGAGCGTAGCGGCGACGGGAGGTTAAACAGAGCAGTTTATGGAACGAGAAATATAAATCATATCCTACCCACGACGACTCGGGGGCAAACGAGGCGTTCGAAGCGTAGTCGAAGGGTGGTCTGACTGTAGCTTCGTCGAGGGGTTAGTATGCATCAATCTTTCATTCACGGGACGAATTCGAGGTTATGAATGAAAGTCGTCAGGACCTTTTAATATCACGCTGCGCCGTCTGTCTTCACGACTTCGATTTTGATCGAAGACCTACGAAATTTCATCGCGAATCTTCAATAGATTCATGCGTCATTCGAAATCGTTAACGATATTTTTTAATCCTTTAATGTCGATTATTTTTCCTAATCGTTTGAAAATACCAACGTTGCTTTTTGCCTCATTTATAGAATTAGTAATATATCTATATAGAAGCACATTTTCCTAATCGTTACCACTAGGGAGTCTACATACGTTTTTCTTTTTTCTTTTTCTTTTTTACTATAGAACACCGGATTCTTATCATTAAGCGACTGACACGCGATAGTACACGAATCGACGGACTAAGATACAAGAATCATGTTTCCTAACGGAGAAAGAAGACCAAAAATGTAGGTGTGCGATACATATATCTGTGTATATATATATATATTCTTTTTAATTTTTAACTCTTAAATATCATTGCAATACTTGATTCGTCATATTTACACTTTATATTAATATTTTTCATTCTTTTTCATTCTTTTAAGACATTTTTCTAATCTTTATCTTTAAAATGAGTGTTGCTCAGGGAGATGATCAGGGAGGGAATTTTCTACAAAAGCGTGTTCCAATTCCATTTTTTCCTTATGCCGCTAATTTGTACCCTGCGTCGTGTGCTCCTCTGTGGCCTCGCCCCCCCCCCCCCCCCCCCCCGCCCCTCTTTCGTCTTTTTACTATTAAGTCGATTCCCCTCGCTTCTGTGTTGTTCACGGCGACGTCCTTGTGCGGGACGTCCGACACGACTGTCTCTGACTATTCTTTTGATTTATCGATCTTAATTAGTCAAGGTCTCTACGTGTCTGCGTTGCCTCAAATTGGCCACGGGCACTAGTTAGGACTGTTTGTTAAGGGTATTCTCGAAATTTGAAATTTTGCGCATCAATTTTGTTTCGCGTTGCACAGAAACATGCGTGAATAGCAAGTTTCTATTCTATTGAATCAAATTTCAATTGTTATCCTGTATTTTTATTTAAAGATAATAATATTAATATTAATTTGAAATTTAGTATTTATAGATATAATTCATTTCGTCGGGTAAATTCTCATATTGTTATAAATTTTTCCTACGATTGCATTGCGTGTGTGCATTGCGTTGTCGACCGATTAATTTAGGACTCAGGTGCATAGTTGTTATTTTCCTTGGATCGTTTATACTATCCCCGAAATTTCGCAATTAATTTCGGGAACAGTACAAGATCGCCCTGTAATTGATTTCTAGGGCAATAATCGATCGATGACAACTTGATTACCACTCTGGAATCTTTTCCGATGCTTCTGTGAAATTGGTCCCGATGATTGATAGCAGAGTTGGATAGATTCTATCGGGTGTAGAACACGTAGAAGATAATAATAGGAGGAGTAAAGGGAAGAAAGATATTTTTCCAAGTAGATCTCGCTGCTGAAACTTGTTCGAGATGTCTTCGAAATTACACGTCGAATCGCGGCGTGAACTCGGCGAAAAGTTCGACTCCGTGGCCCCACGAGGGATTTCGGCGCGGGCCGTTTCCAGGCGCGCGATAAAATCCAAAGGAACCGTCGGTGGTAGCGGCGGGGAAACTTCACCGTAGTCGAGCGAGATCCTGTTCAAGTTTTTGCCTCCTTTCGACCCCCGTTTATGGTTTGACTGCCCTCGGATGGCACTTTAGGGAAATACAGTAGAAAAGCCGCGTTACTGTTCGGCTCTATTGGCAACCAGTAGAGCCTATTGTGTATTATTAGCCAATAAAACCCACTTGCTGTTTGCTCGAGACACGCGCGAATGCCCCTTCGGCGTTCTTCGACTTCTACGCCGACTTTGAACCGTTTCCGTTCCCTCTCTACACGTCCCGTTTCCCACTTCTTCGATACTCGCTTCTTTTTTATTTCTTGTTCAAACCCACCGATATATTACGTCGTTCCACGAGTTTTATGCATTGGCTGTTTATATTTGCAAAAGATAATTTAGCAGTGGCTTGGTAGATGTTGCGTTCAAAATGAATGATTTACGATGGAAAATGAAAGTTTTCAAGGTATTTGGGAATGAACAGCATTTCCATAGATCGTACAAATTTTGCTAATTTTTTGTAGACGCGAGTAGAGACGGGTATATAGAGTTTTCGTAATAGAGTTCTCGGGTATCATTTTGAATATCTCTGATGCGAAGATCCTAATACTGTAATTGGAATAATCGAAGCAAGTTTCAAGATAATCGATCAATTCGTTTCAAAAGAGGTGATTCAGAGCAGGCCGACGAGAGGGGTAAAAGACTCGGAAAAGGGGTACCACTGATTCTCAGTCAGCTCTACGCATTCCTGATTAGCTTAGGCTCGTCGTATTTCCGATTAAACTCGATAGCAAACGATCCTATCGTGCACCCTCGTGCACCGCTCTGTAATTGGAGGTCCAAGGGTGGACATTTGAATTCATTCGGAGTAGCTGTCCTACCATTCCGTCCCTTCGTGATTCCCGGTAATGGCTATATCTTCCTGTAAACTTGGTTCTAATAATTCTACTTTTTGTTTGCGCGTAATTAATTCCTTTTTCGTCGCTTTCGATCAATAAATTTCTCAACGTGCTGCATTTCTTCTCTCTCGTAACATCATCCTTCTTAACGCTCTATTACACACATTCTTATCCTTTCTGTTATCATGCACAGAATAAATATTTTGAATGTAAATTCGACGTGCGTTAACCTTAAATTTCATGATGAGAGATGTTTATTTTTACTCATCAGTATCCATTATCTGCTACCATCTTACTTTCTTAATTTTAACAAGTTAGGTCCTATCCTTATTACGTGAAATCGAAATGCATTTAACCAAATGAAAATTACTAGAACACTCTTATTATCCTTATACAGAACAGATGTTGACAATTTTCAGGCTATGTAACCTAAAAGCCAAAAATTGCTTCTCTCGTTAGTTAACGCTACTATAACAATCTTAGAGAATGGAAGCGTATAAGCGTCAGTAATGAGTAGTTACACGATCGAGCTAAATTCCTCGAAGTAATCGAGACTGATGATTGGAGCTAGCCCCGGAACAGGCCATCGACCATCGGGTCATTGTACGAGCGGGTGTTCTTGCAGGATGTTCACGCGTATCAGCGCGATATCGCGGCGGTATTCTGGTAATTAGGGCCACGGTGGTTGGAGGGTGGTGGACATTCGAATTCATTCGGGGTCAGGGCGTTCCTCCGGGGGTTGCTCGGCGGCCCCTTTAGCGGAAAACTGTCTGAACATGACGTAACGCTCCTGAAAGCCGCTCGGATAGGAGAGCTGTTCCTGCCTGGTTTTTGCGCTGTCCGGCCAGCAACAATGGCCGCTTCTTACGCGGCTCTGGTCACCGTATATTATTAATTACTGTATTAATCTCGCCGACCGTAAGCAATCTATTATACACGGGATAAGAGCCCACCGAGAACCGGCGTCGTCGTCAAAACGCCCGCCGTGCGCCACCCTCCGCTACCCTCCGCCACCCCCGGCACCCTTTACTCCTCATCTGCAGGCCCTTCCTTCGACGCCTGGTTCGTCTGTGACTTTCTAACTTGGACGCTCGAGGGGGTGTCGATGTAATCTACCCCTCCCCCCCTCCCCCCTCCCCCGGATGGTGTTAACGAAGGGTAGCTACGGGTAAAGGGTGTTAGAGGAATCTTGAAATTGGCCGCGGCGCGACCGCTTCGCCAGTGCTTGATACGCTTAAGTGTGGAAAACAGTTTTTGGGCATCGGCTCTGCTCTGTGGAATTGTTGGTCACAGTTACTGGTGCGAGTAAGAGCTCGCTCCCTCCCTAAGGGATATTTAATCAATTTTTACTTAATCGTTCTTTCATTTAATTGCCACATTAGTATCAATGTTTTGAAAACTGAATAGAGGGATATTGTATAATCTTGATTTATATAAAATTGATTTGCACATTTGTTAAAGTGATTAGCTAAACAAAATAAGAACTACAGAAAATCGAATTAAAATAGTTTGACGCAGTAAAATAAAATAAAAGGAAAAATTGAAAACTTGGATCCAGTCACTTTGACTCGCGAGCGACTCAGTTACTGCACTGCAATCGGTTTAAATAATAAGATGATCGCGGTTGCCATTTGTTGTAGCTCTATGCGCGGCGTGCATGCTAGCGAGAATGGAGCAAGAACGCCTCGAAAGCCTCAAGTACGAGCGGGCGACGATCTATATAAAATGCGTGGAGGACAACGAGGACACGAAGACGGACAACGAATCTGAGGTGAGCAGCGTATAAAACCGCGGGGATAGAGTCCGATAGACACTCGGATATCGATTCGACAAAGCGAATCTCGAGCGTCTACGACCGAGCGACGAGAGGATTTTTGTTAATGGGCTGACATGCCGAGTCACCGAGGTGTCTCGGAACCGGTCCACCACCCTGGTTCAGATTGATGTAGGTCGATAAGGAGATTGGCCTCATCTCATTCATTTCACCATAATAATCGTCATTACGTTTCTACAGGGCGACCTTAAAGCCACCTGTTTCTTCTCCTGGTCTCTTATACACGTCTTTGTTTTCTTCTTCTTCTTCTTCTTTTTCTTCTTCTTCTTCTTCTTCTTCTTCTTCTTTTTCTTTTTCTTTTTCTTCTTCTTTTTTCCAGCTTGCGAGTGATGTCAACGCGCATTAAGAGTTAAAAATGAACGCTCGGTTACGTCTACGACGGATTTAAGAGTGGATTTTTTAATTTATTTACAGGTGGCTGCGAAGAGACCGAAAATGGAAAACGCGAGGCCGTCGAGGACTAGACGGAACTTGAAGGGATCCCACGAGCTGAAAGTTTCTTCGGAGATCACCTTAAAGGAGTTGAAATTAATGGTAAGTGGATTCCATATTTTCAATTTTTACTATCTATATAGATTTCAACTCTTGAGTGCACAATTATTGGAAATAAACTCTCGATCGTAACGGATGGAATATGTAATAGATTTGAAACAATAGTATGCTATATAGTATCGTTATTATGATATAAAATTGTTATTTATTGTTCGATTTGCGGAGTATGTAGCGTATCTACTGAGAAAAAGGTACTTTTCAGTAATAAAATCTATGCATATATCAAAGTATAATAATACACTATTTGTTATTGCTTCTATTGTATTAATCGGTAAGCACATCTAGTACGTGTCGTGTTAACGAACGTCGTCTTCATGTACACATTCGTTTAAGTAATGCGTGTAACAGGTCCAAACTAATCTTAGCTACCAAAAGAAGTGATTTCATAAAGTTACACGAGAATCGGCTGTGTGTTATCTGAGAATGACAGCGAAGTATGCGTGTGTATGAATTAGGAGAACACGAACAATAAAAAATGGCAACTTTTTGCCTACAATGTATCACTATGACTCACCATATTAATTTAGATTTCATGTTCGAGATTGTTGACAATGGTCGCAGTTGTCAACAATGAGAGGGATCGCGTGACAATAAAATGAATTTACACGGGCCCGTTCAGCGAGGAAAAAGTCTCTCCTAAAATCGGACACCCTGTGAACAGCCTCTTCGCTGGTCCGTTCACTGAACGAAAGTAGTAAAGCCATAGTTATGACTGGTTAGCATATGCCCGAGTCCCAACAGTGTGCTTAAACTATTAAGCGTATTTATATTGCGAGGCTGTGGCCATCTCCATCTCCTCCCCCCACCCTCCACCCCTCCCGGGAGGGGGGGGGGGGGGCACGCGGCAAAAAATCCGAAAGAGCATAAACCTCGCGCTAATAACAGGCCTCGCGACTTCTCCACTCCACTTCACTTCGACCCTTCCATAACGGTGGCTGTTCAATTCCCACTCCTTCCCTATGTCTCTCTCTCCTTGTCTCTGTCCCTCGGATCCGTTTTACCATGGGTCTGTACGTAATTTCGTATAAAGATTTTTAAAATAGAATAGAATTTTTAAAATATTTACTCTCGAATTATTTAGGAATTTATAATACTTCTTAATCCTCAAGCACCTGAGGAAAATTCAAACAATTTTAGCACATTTTACGTATTTCGTACATGAAATTTTAATTTCTATTTAATTTGGATTTTATCATCATTTAATTTCTGTATGTTTTTTAAATTTTTTATACTTTGCTTACTTTTGTTTATTTTAATTTATTTCCTTTTATTTTTATTATTTTCCTAGGGGAAGTTTCACAACGAAGTGGCTCATGATCTAAACAGATATGTTCTTTGCTTTTGTTTGTTTTCCATTTTCCATATTGGTAACGTCGATTTCTCGGTAACGTGTTTTCCAGTCGACCATCTCTACTACACCACTTGACCAAGCTTTTTCTAAATCTATCTTAATATTCGCCCACAAGAAACACTGTGATGCATCAATGGGTGACGAGTCCTGTCTTATTCATTCAGTGGCACTCTCTTTTACTGGTTTCACTGGTCGAATTCTTTTTTCCCTGCGTTTTGATTGCGCGTATCAAGGGCCACCTTTCCATGAAGAGATCATCAATGGTCGCCTTTATGGACTCTTTGCACCACTTTCGTACCTTCAAATATTTTAACCCTCGACGAGAGTATTCCTCGATCTTAATAATTTTACGGCTGACAAAATTTGATTAATTTTTTCTCCATCTTTTTAATAGTTGATAATAAAGGGCAGAAGATATTTATTCGTATATTAAATATGAAGTGATCTGGAATTTCGATTTTTTACTTAATTAATTAATTTAATTAATAAATTTTCTAATTACTTAATTATTTTTCTTAGTTTCATTTTCGTGTCCAATGGTCCATTTTTTTTTTTTTTCAAAACACCAGCTAATTTATTACACTTGTACTATAGAACGATTATACGTGTTTTAAATAACAAAATTGTAGAGACGTTCGATCACGGTTACTCAAAGTTTTGCCATAACCAATTGCATTCTATGAGATTCGAGATCGCTTCTGCTCCTCAGCAACGGGTTAACAAATCTTTCTCTATAGTTTCACGCAAAAACGTCTCCGTAGAAAGGACAAAGCAACCAGCCTCGGTTTTACCGCAATAATTGCCAGGCCGGCAGTAGTAAAACTGTAAAATTTAACCCGGCGCATCTCGCCTGTTCGCGGGAAGCGTTCGAATCGTTTTCCAGCTACAAGAATCTATACTAGTCAATGGATTCGTTGTTCGTCTCATACAAAATTTACTTCTCAGCACACTTTCAACGATTTCACACGTAAATATTCTTAGTTTGAGTGATATTCGACATTTTTAGATTATTTTTTACTTATGTTATGCCATACTCGTTAGGCAAACTCGGAAATTGTACGTGCAGTTTGCTCCTCCAGAAAAAAAGAAATAAAGGAAGGAAATAAAGTGCTGTTCAACTTCTTTTGTGGCATTCGCTGTGGAAAATTTGGTATAGACCACGGAAATGTTTCAAAATGTTATAATGCAGTGTTGAAGATTCTTGGCGAAAAATGCAGGAAAGGTGTTGAATAATGATTTTTTATACACATTTCTTCTCTAAAATTTTCTTATTTCTTGCTAAGAAATATAGTATTCTATCGTCTCGACTTTTAACAAAGCTGCAATACTATTTTTATCATAATTAACAAAAAATTTCTTCAAGGCCGTTTCGATACCAACTATTCGTTTCTTTAAAATTCATTTCACAAATAAAGTATTCAAAATGATAAAATAATATGGGAATTATCGAAGAAATAATTTTAAATAGGATAAGGTTGCAAAGGGTTGAAAAGGAAATTGACCAGACGTTAGCACAAAAGTATCCGCGTTCGACCGAAGGGTGCCGATTTGTTCACGGTTTGGGCCGCGTTTGACAAAAATGATAGTTAGTTTTTTGTATTCTTTTTTTTCCATCGGCTGTCGCAAAAATGCACGAATTTCATGGTCGAATGCGGACAAGTCGCGAGCAGGCAAGCAAATCGGGACAATAGCTGGTGAGCTTCGGCCGCTGGTCGTTTTACGTAATCATCGTAACGTCGATTGCCACCTGTAAATATTACTTTCTACCACATTCCATGTCATCGGTCTCAACTGTTTTTTTCACGTCGCTACTGGAGTCGTCCAGGCTTGGTTGGTTTCTTGTTCATCATTGAACATCGAGGAATAGGCATTGTTTAGCGTTAGGAAAAAAGAGTTTGTTTTAGACTATTTTAGAAATTCTCTATAAATTTAATCCTTTGAAAGATATTATTTTTGCAAGAGATCATCTCGAAGTTGTTGAGTGTAAACTACTCGTTAACTCAAAATTGCAAGTTCACAATCGATTTACTCATGGATTTCGAATGAAATACTTTTTTAACTGTTATCTCTCGTACTAGAGGGGCGTGAAACAGTGTTCGTAGTTGAGATGTCGAAATTTATACGTTTTTCTCCTTCTAATAATTCTAGAGAAGTTATGAAATAATTGCAAATCTATCTTGAACACGGGACGAAAATGGAGAAAAATTCTCTGGCCAGCAATTATCCTGCTTCTACCCTTTCTACTTTCCAATCTGGTTAAATTCACCTTCATTGATCCGCTCGAGTACATTTCGCGTTCGAGTAGACGATCTTAGCGAGGCATTATCTCGTAACTTTCGTCACTTGAGATGTCGGCCATAGCAATCTTCGTCAACGAGTTTAGGTTGCAAATTATATATATTATATTATATATTATGGCGCGCTGTTTCGGCATTTGAAATTTCCAAATTTAAAACTAGTTGGTTCCCGATGACGATCGTTGTGTAAACGTCGATTTCGAAATGTTGTGGCAGTAAAATGAATCGAAAATGGATTTAGTAGAATAAAATAAACTCGGTGAATCGATGATTCATCGACATGTCGAGTGCATCGGAACTAATTTTTGGAATTTAGGTTAAAATCAATTTCACGGGTGACGTTCTTGCCAGGTCACTGCGAGCTCGATCAGACCAATGAGACCATTGTTAACTACCTGCGAGAAATCATTTCAAATGATTTTCTTTAGAATAATTTATGATTAATGAAATAAAGTTTGAATGAGCTAAAGATAAAAAATAGAAAATATTATTAATATTAATATACAATAATATTCTAGGGTAGTAAATATTACATATGTTATAAGTAGTCCCGCAGTCGGGAATAATTCGTTGTGGCCTAAAAATTTAGACCTCCATTCAATTGTTCCCTGATTGTTCGTCTAGGGTCGAGAAAATGAAACGTGTAGCTCGAGTGAAAAAGCAAATAGTCGAAACACGGCGTAACCGGGGTGTGTCTCGTGTGTGCAGACCGTCCCTCTCGCCTCGTCCCGCTGGTTACTCGCTCGTAAAACAGAAACTGACCGGCACCAGGACGAAGGGTAAAACGCGGGACCGTTTCTCGGACGCTGCTTCCACAAATTAAGCAATTACCGGGACGCATGCCCCGCGATTCCGACTTGACTTCGAGACCCGCGGTCCTTTCCTTCGGTTTCTTTTCCCCGTGCTCGCGCGCGGCTCGCTTTCGAGTTCAATGCCTGCAGAAGTAGGTGCGCGGCCCGCCAGGAATTTTCTACGTTCCTGGAATTTTCTTACCTTCGCGAAAGACTGATCTTTTCTAATTAACGTGGAACAGTTTGGGTCCTGGCCGATAACGTAACGGGAAATTCGGGGGAGTGGAAAGTCTGCGGTACCCTTTGCCACTCAGTATAGAAATAAACATTAATTTTACTATATTATAATATTATATATTATACAAGTCTTTCTTCGTAAAAGTCTTTTTATCGTAAAACGAGTATTTTATTGCGTTTCATACTCTTCTTGTATCATTACTAATTTCCAATTGTTTCGCTTTGCTTTTCAGACGATGCAGATTTGCGGTGCAGGACCTTACGACCAGCATTTAATGCTGGATGAACACGAACTGACGGATCACAGTCAGAGTCTTGCGGCGCTTGGTATATTCCCTGGAGCACTGCTCACTCTGAAGGTAGGATAATTCTAAAATTATTATCCACTGCTTTCTTTGTATAAAAAGAAACGTGAGTGTTGCGTTCTACGGTTAAAAATGAAACTGAAATGTCAGGCGAGAAAGAAAAACCGTGCGCGGTGTTACATTAAAAATATAGACGGCAGCATTTCTTTCGCGTCTCGCACTTTTATTATTGCTTTTTACCGCAGTTATGGACTTTTCTTTCTACGACGGTTTTCAGTTTTATTCGAAACTGCAGAAAATATCTCTCAACATTCTGTTATATCGTAACACACCCGACACGTTATTATCGTGCGTTATATAATCGATGCGTGGCGAATTTCCCATGTTGCTCGAGCATGTTCAACTTTGGAAAAAATCGGGGAACAATCGAGGAAAGGGTCCTTGAAACGCCAACAGGCTGGATGTCCTTGTCAGTTTTTGACATCGGTTTTCTTTATCCGTGAAATTTGAACGCAATTAACGGCACTCGCCTTGGCCGCGGATGTCCCGATAATAAGACACACACCGCGAGTCCATCTCTCTCTCTCTCTCTCTCTCTCTCTCGCTCCCTCGCTCTCTCGCTCCCTCGCTCTCTCGCTCTCTCTCTCTCTCTCTCTCTCTCTCTCTCTCTCTCTCTCTCTCTCTCTCTCTCTCTCTCGCTCTCCCCGTTACCCGTGGCGTGGCATTCCGCGCGCGGAATCATCCGGACAAGACCCCTCAGGACCGTTCGAGAGGTTCGCCCGCTCGCTAAACGTGTTTCGTTGGCAAGAAGACAGGCCAGGAAGCCGAAACTCGCGCTGATACTTCCTGTATTCGTATTCGACTCGTACCGATCGTCTGGCTAACAGCTTTTATTATTCACCCACGAGGATTGAATTTTCTGAATCATAATAATAATTATTGTACTTGTATCGTTTGGTTTATTTCACGGAAAAGGTGAATGTGTGATAATGACCGGATAGGATAATGGAAGGTGCAGTCAAACAACTGTTGCGTTACTCAGTCGAAAACTTGGACACGAGACTTTCCAAAAATAATTCAAAGCGGTGACTGATTAATTAATATTGTAGAAATAATTTTGAATCCAAGTAACCGTCACACGTGTCATTATTAGTTTTAATTGTATTTAAATGGCGATGCAATGGAGATGAATATATATATATATATATGAGGTGAGGAATATTCAGCTGGCAACTTATCATTATTCGAGGCAATTTAGAATGAGAAATTCACGGTGCATGATTCTTCCAAACGTTTTGCAAACGGTAGTTGGAAATCAATTATCGCTGTTGAAACTGATCGGTAGGCTCACGTGATTGCTCGGTGAAAAATCTAGGAAAGATACTATCGTGGCAGTTTCTATGTTGCTTAGATGAAGGAAGAGAGGGGGAGAGGAAGCGGGGCGTACTCGACAAGTTCGATAAATAGGTAGCGGTACGTAAATGTGTAAAACCGGGCATAACTCGCGGCTTAGTCAGCCACATTCGCCACGGACAAACCGTGATCAATTTCAGCTTTTTCACCGCCGACAGACTTTTTCCTAACGAAACGCCGGATTAACGCATTAGCGGTTCGATTTCAGCTATTCCGATTCCGATGTATCGCGCGAATGCACCGTCGATTAGCTCTGACAAACCAGTTTGTCAAGCCATCGAGTGATCGTGATGTTAGGGAGCTGATATCGCGTGGCACGCGATTTTAATAATTGCTTAACAGGACGTTCCTTGTCGATCGGATAGTATAGAGAAAAATTATGATGATAAAAATTATATTTAAAATTAAGTGTGTAATTTCAACTTTGTGCTTCTGCAAAACACGAGTTGTTGTGCAAAGATTTTTCCAACTCCGAAACTGTATTATATACAAGGGATTCCTTAATTTCCGAAGTGTGCTATAGAAAATTGAATATGAAAAAGAAATCTGTTGAAAGAAAACCACACTCTTTGAAGTTACCATTGCTCGATTATTAATTTATTAATTTACGTTTCCGAGTTAAAATGAAATTGAAAATTTCGATACTAATCGTGACGATATTTATATAGTGAATTAGCTAGTTTTTCGTCTGGCGTTTCTTGCCGAGCGCTAATTGTTGTCAGAACGATACGTTTGTCGGTGGCGCGGGGGGCAGCGGACAGTGACAAACAGATGCAATTTAGATTTAAGATCTAGCCACCGTTTCCCTTAAGCCTGAGACAATGGATAAGTAACGTCGGCAATGGTCCAAGATAACGGGAGTACCGCCGATTTTGTCTGTTGGGATTACCGGCAAATGTCACCTCTCGAGATTAGAAGTGTTAATTGGCCTCTTACTACGGGAACATTAGCTTCTAAAGATTCTGCCTTTGAAAATCTTCGTTATTCCTTCAAATTGACCGATGACAATTTCGTTCTTCGAAGAAAATTGCCAAGGTATCTTGGACAATTTTACAAAAATTACAGAGTTCCCAAAAATTATTCGAAAGCATAATAATATTTGATTTTTGATTAAAAACTGAGAAACAGGCTTAATTGCATCGTCATCGTACACTCTACCGATTACTTGGTAATCATAAAAATTGTATAATATTATATATCGGTAAACTTCAAAAACTTGACGACTCGAAGATTTCTTGTGAAAACGAAAGAAAGTCGGCAGTGAGATTCCTTCGGATGGGATAAAAGGGATGGGATTCTCCCGGTTGCATATCCGTCAGTTCGCGAGGGCGACGAGAATCGAAGATTCAGCGGAAGCGAAAAATTCAGCGGACGCGCCCGGTTTTTGCCCGGTCGGACGTGGACGGCGGTGTCGCGGCGCTCAACCGGGAGAAAAATTCAGTTCGTTTGGGACGCCAGGCCGCCGGAATAATTCCTGCATTCCTGGACATTCCTTCGTTCACGGTTCACTGATTTTATGAAAGCAGCTCACCGGTCCGCGTTAACGTTCTATAGAATCAAAACCGTTAACCGCTGACTCGCTGTCAGATGGAAATTCTGTTCTGTTCTGTTCTGTTCTTTTCTGAACTGGTTTAGACGTTGATTAGACGGTATCCGCAGAGAAACACATTTTTTTCTTTTCTCTTGTGTTTAGGTTAATTATTACCGCGAATTTGAAACAGTTCAACTTTCGAGATTCAACGGTATGTTGTAATACATTAACTTCGATTAGTAGTAGACGAGTATACTTCGTAAGCCTAAAATTTAGTTAGAAAACTAAAATATATACGTGAATTTTAAGATGTTTACAATATTTGGAGATCAAGATGAAATGGAACGAACAAAATATAAAGTATAAATAAATTGAAATGGATTCGTACACTCCCGTACGCACGGGCTCGAATTGCTTATCGGTTGCTGTACCACTAGTTTATACATATGCGACAATAATATTTGTTATATGTAGCGTAAAACACGCAAAAGCGTGAATATTATGCTAGAGTATAATATTAAACTAAGACTCCATAACTTCCTCAGAGCTAACTCGTGAGTAGTGCCCAAAAATCAGTTGTACATCAGTGCGCATCAAACAGTGCAACTTGAGTAGCTGAACACCAAACAATCCTAGACGAATGTATTCGCATTTGGTTGTAAAGAAAATATTCGATAAAAAGCTTGTTTAACTTGCAAAATCCGATTATGTATTATGCTTTGCCTTTTTCTAGTACCACTCGACAGCAGCAATTTGAATTTTTGACACATTTATGTTAAGTACATAAGTAAATGTTGGTAATGAAACTGTCTGATCGATTACTCTGTGAATTTTCGCGGCACATATATAGGCGCGCGGTCTGAGAAGAGATGGCTACGGTTAACTGATTAATTTTAGTGAAAAGTCATTTTACATTGATTGCTAGTAGTATAAAAACAATCGGCCACGATTAGTTACCGACACAATTAACTGGCCATTAAAATGGTACAATTATTACGTTGCGTACGATAGAAGTTTAACTCTCTAGCGAAGTGACTTAAAATTATTAGTTAACGTGTCGAACGAATTTATCGAACAAGAGCTGAGAAGGTTGCAGCGAAAGAATTTAATTGGTCTAATGAACAATTAATCTAATTAGTCGAGCGAATAATGATTCGAATTAAAATTAAAAATGAATACTGTGCGAACTTTTTCCGATCAAACATTTTTACAGACAAGAAATCTAATTAGTCCAGATGTACGATTATCAAATCGAATCAAAATGAAAAGTTAACGTGTGCAGTTTTTTGCAGGATTTTTACGGCGAGGGCTGAAGCAGGTTGTTCCGTAAAGTGTGGTGGCGTGTTGGAGGCAAGAAACAAATCCGGTATTCTCGCGTGAAATTTGCTCTGTGCGCGACACGATTAGACACCAGAGCGACGTACGAAAATGAAAATTCTGTAGAACGGACGGAATGGGGCAAAGAAGGCGGTTTCCGAGAAGACCGCAGCCAGTGGACCGTTTAGGATCCCGGAAGCGAACGTTTCTAATCAAAAGAAGCCCGCGTGTTATTTAGTCCGCGGTTTAAATTTAGAATCGAAACTGTGAACACAAGATGGTTTTTCGTTCGACGCTATGAAACCTGGCCGCTGGGGAAAAATGATAAAAATCCGTGCAAGACCGGCTTCCCGAGCATTTTTCAAGCCCCGAGCGATTCGGGACTGCTCGACGAAATCTGTCAAGTCATTTTCGAAGATATATCCACGGGACCGAGCCGGGAAGAATGAGATTCTGTTGATACGCGATGCGTTACGTTAATTTCACCTATCGAAATCGACTGTTGTTGGAAACAGAAAATTTGTAGGGTATTTAGCCCTTAGAAGGGCTAAGCCCTTTCTAAGGGTTCAAACAAATGAGAAAAGAATGCTTAAGTTGTTCATTCAAATCCATCATCGTGTCTATAAGATCGAAAATCGATTAGAAAAATGTTCCATCGGCGGATCGGCGAAGGAACGCGAAGAGGTTAGCAAGAAGTTAGCAAATTTTCCGGGGCGGGATGACTGTAATTATAGCGAATGGCAGTGTCGAGTTCGAACAAGCTATCGGGCCTCACGGTCGATGTAACGACAGTGATAAATCCTTTTAAGGAGCGTCTAGCTGCTTTTAACGTCGACGGCACGCTATCGGGGTTGTAACGTGGCTGAAAAATCCGTAACCGAGAGATAATTGTTCGCAGTTATGCGGATAACCGTGGACCAATCTATTGGCAAGAAGCTACGCCGCGAAGGCGGGATTGTTTCGCGAACTCTTCCGTCGTAAAACGTGCTCGTTTTCAACGCCCGTCTCCACGGGCGTAATCATGTGAAATTTAGTTAGCCCGTGATTCCCGTTGTCCGGCTAATTAATTTCAGCCTGAGAAATTAGACAACTGACAGACGACGAGATTTATTATAAACAATTAAAAATGAATGGAATAATAATTATATCTAAGATGATAAAAAAAGGAATCTAAGATGATATATATATATATATTTCCAACTTGGGGCAGATTCTGATAAGTCTGACAATAATGATAATAAATAGTGTCGATTAGATGGTTCAGCAGTTCAAGTTGCATCTTTGTAACTTGAAATAGATTTAGTAATATTTCGCTCCTGAAAGCCACCTTTAAAACGGTTTTAATCGACGCTTTAATTCGCCCTCGGCCAGCAATCTGGACACTCGACTAGTTGCCAGCGCATCCCATCACGTATTGAACGATCAACGACGGTAGCGAGGCCAAGGTGGTGTGGCTACCGGTTCAGAATCCTGGAACACAGAATGACTGGGATGACTCGCCGGCAGAATTAGCCGCGGAACGTCTTTCGATACATTAAATACCGCCCGTCATCTTTCGTGCAATAATTCAAGGTCGCGGTTACAGAGTCAATACAGCGGTTCAATACACACCTATCTGCATCTCGAGATCTCGATTTTCATATTTCTTCCCTCGGTCTGGGTTGGACAATTCGCTGTGAAACGATCATCGATGCTCGTCTCGCTTTTTTATTCCCCTGTTTCTTGCCTCGTTTACTACTCGGTTACTATTTCTTCCTGCTCTCGATTCATTCATTTCTTTCCAGTTGATGTCCTATCTTTCAGGCGATGCCGATCGTTAGACACCTACTATTCAGAGTAGATGTTTGTGTTCTATAATACTTTGTAGTTTGCGAAGCAAACTATGATATTGAAAATTTAGCTGGTGAAACGCGGATTTCAATGCCCGGAGACCGGGTTGGGATTTCTCGCGCCTCCGCCGAAAGACGGGGCGAGAAATTAATCGAGCACTGGTCTAACAAGGAGAGAGCAACAGAGTTGCTTACAAAGTCGGCCCCGGCCGTTTCCTCCTTCCATCCATTTTTCCCGATTTTTTTGCGATTCCTCTTCACTATGTGCCCTCTCTCTTCATGGCTGATCGACCGGAGTCTTTAGAGTCGGTCGGTCGAGACTCCAACGGGCGGCAGCCGCGTTTGATGTCGTGTGACGAATGTCCGCGTTGGACGCGCTCCTTTCTCTTTCTCTTTCCCTAGCTGTTTCCTCTCTTCCTCTCCTTACCGCGCGTTTCATTCAGCCGTGTGCTTTTCAGTCTCTTTCGGTCACTCGAACTTTGTCTAAATTCCTCCTCCACGTTTTTTTATTCTACCCACGATGGATTATCGATTGGAACCTTAATTGGTAATCAGTAACGTATAATTCCGTCTTCGACAGGGAACTTGTGTATCACTTGTCTATCAAACATTTAATGTACACTATAGACGTTTTAAGGGGTGTCTTTCTTTCCTTTCTTTTCTTTTCCTTTTCTTTTTTTTTTTTTTTTTTTTTTTTTTTTTTTTTCTTGCTTTTGGTAAAATGTGTAGTTTTAATGGAAACTTTCCTCGTCACACTTGGATAGCCAGTTTTTCTACGCCTTTTAGCCCCGATTTTTAAACGCTCACGCCTTCCTGTCCCCCTAGCCTCTCAATTCTCGTTCGTCTCTTTTTCATCAGAGATTCCAATATAACGGCCGCTGTACGGTGGTTTCGGAGGTGCGCCAACAGAAAATTGGATACACCCGACAGCGCCCTTTATGCCTCTGATCCGACGGTGTAGTTGAAAAAAACGAAAGAAACACGCGACCGGATCGATTGCGAAATAGGCTGATCGACTTTATCTCGAAGATGTAGATTTGGATTCAACGTCACCTTATTTGGCGCAGTTCTAATTGAAATTTCCATTTCAATTCGGAAGAACGGTATATGTAGACACAAGTGGAATGTATTAATCTGGTTTCTTTATAGTGATCTTTATAGTGATTCTTTATAGCGAATTTGAGCAGCAATGACCATTACCGTGTAAATACCAATGTTGATTAAAAAAAGGAGTTAAGGATCGAAACGAAATGTTTTCCACTGTTCCGGATTTATATCATCTCGAAAGGTCATCTTAAAGCTACATTTTATTACGCCAGGAATTTTTCAAGCGATTCACTGATCACGAAATGACTATAGTAAACCATTAAAAGTAAAATTCTATTTACTCCACCATTGATCACGTAATTGCGTTTGGCCGTGCAATTTTATTGCCTGCTCGTTCTTCGTTGCCTTGAGAATTCTAGGAAAATAATTTTTTTTTTTTTTTTTTTTTTTTTTTAGTGAACTGTTATTGTAATTAAATCTTTATACTGTATCACCGTTACCGCCATTAAGTTTTCTTCCATTAACCTTCGATTCTATAAATGCACTAATTTCAAAACTTAGAAACACGCTAAAAGAATATTTGGGACATTAGTTGGTAATCTAGTAAATTCAGTGACTGTCCCAGTAGAAAATTGAGCTACGTAAGAAATTCGGGCGCACAAGATTTCTCTTTATTCCTCTCCTCCTTTGCCATTTTATTCCCTTAGCAATCCATCTTCGATGACTAGAAAATTTTCTCTTTCCTCATACATCCCTATATTTTAGCGAATAAATTTTCTTGTAATGCAACAGCATTCACCGGAAGCCATACGTTTTATCAGAAAGGAGGAGATCTTCAATAAAAATCGCAGCAATTACGAGGCAGTCGCGAACCGAATCACAGTTAAACACTCCGGGTAATTACAACGTTCGAGCGTAGCTAAAATCGTGCTAATTGCAACGCCCGTGAAAATTGAGCCATTATTAATCGGCCACTTTTCGTTACCGCTAAGTCGACATTGTAGTCGGCGGTCCGCGTATTCGTTTTTCACCTTTTTCTCTTCCCGGCTCGGAAGACCGGTAGCCGGAGATCAGTGGCTGGAACACCGTAATTATTATCCTTAATTGTCGAGCCTTTCGAGGATAAGATCGAAGAAAGGGTACCGGACGCGAAAGAGGTCCTTCGCGGCCGATCGTCCTATCTGACGCGGCCCCTCTCCGCCGGCCAATCAGCAGGGTTGCCCGGTACCTTGACTTCTGGACCCTCTCAGAAATAAATCAATTAAGCCGATGCAGGCTTAAAAGGCATCGTCATCATCATCGAGTTCGCCTCGAGCTGAAAATAATCGAGCCGGGGATTCATTGAAGCGGGCCGAGGGGATTCCTCTTTCTCGTACCGCTTACCGGCCGTCAATAGCACCCGCTGATATCGCGTCGGCGATCATCTTCTGCGTGCGGGGAAAAATTTCGAAGGCTGTCTGGAAGAAAATTTTAACTATTTTCAGTACAAGTAACAAGTGTATAAGTAGATTTATAAGCTGCGTTGGATGATCGTGGCCGGACAAGCTATGGACATACACGCTTAAACCACGAGCTTTATACAATTCACATTGCGTGTATTGACGAACGAAGTTTGTTGGTATCCGATGATGCGTGTCTTTAATTTAATTTTTTTAATTTTCGATGCTTACAATCGTTTACTTAAGAATTTTCTAATATAGTTTCGTTCTTATAATGTACAAATTGTTGATAGTATTAACGCATAAAACAGATGTTTCATACTTTCAAAAGAGGAGAGAAAATTTGATAGTATTCTATCGTACTACAGATTTGTATTGTATGCGGTTAGGTTTGTTGAGAAAAACAGCTTCGTTTTTATTCAGTTTGTTGCACCGTAAAAAAGTGAGACGACGAAGGCGATGAAATGGTCGATTGCTTTCTTCCTTCCCAACCGAACGATTATCCGAATCGGGCGTATTCGCGTTGTCCCCGTCGACGTTTACATTTCACGCATCAGCATTTCCGTTTTGCGTGTTGAGCTTTTCTTGCGGCGATTCGTCGTCGGTCGAGAAAGTGAGCGTTGGAAAGAAACGAAATTAGTGAATGCAAATAATACTTAATCGCAATTGAAGCCGACAACTTTGAATATGGAGGAATAACAGAAACTAGAAGTAATATTTTCTACCCCCGGAGTGGCGATGTCCGCAGGAGGGTGACACCCTGTCCCCGGTCTTCCTCGTCCTAGAAATTCGGTTCACCATGAATTTTTCGATCGGCCAATTCCCAGCTGCGGCCAATATGAGATTCGTTCCCGGCATACGAGATGTTTTTTTTCGCCTGTTCCTCGAGCGGCCGCGCTCAACCGCCCCGCCGCCACGCCGCCCCCTAGCACCGATTTTTTGCCGGCTCGTTTCGGTCGGCTCGCGGATTCTCGCCTACCGAGCCTAAGTTAATATTAATGGGGATATTTATGGGCGTGGGTCAACGGTGGTCACCGCCGGAGTACCACTGATAAAAGGAAATCTGAAAATGCCATGATTTATGGGCGCCGCCACTGTTCCACCACCGCGTTCGCCTCTTTTCCATGCGGTATCGAAACATCCCTTGAACGGTGAATAAGTTATACGGGGTTGCTGCATTCTTCTTTCGGGTAGGAATATATCCGGATTTCGTCTGTCGGTCCTTGGAAAGCACGCGAGAGCTGGGGAATCGTGCGTGAAATTGACGGTTTTTCGAAGGAACCGACGATTAAACGGTGATTTTCGTTGAATTGCTCGATTTGTGTGGAAGCTTGTTCGATGAAGCGGAAGAGGGTGATCGGACGAAAGGAATGGCAGGTTATTTGCTGAAAATATTCCTAGTAATTGTTTAAGATTTGTTTAGAGGATCTTTAGATATATCAATAGTATATATAAATTTAGTTGCCTGAATCGTTGGTTTTATGGGAGCAAATTTTACTTTCATTCTCTTGTCACTCGAAAACACGGTCAAGTGTATAATAAGTAGATGGAGTGAATGGTCAAATAGTCAGACGTAGGAACGAGGATGCCCAGTATGTAACTTGCGTAAGTAGATCGTGTCCAGCGAACAACGGTTGGTTATAAGCCGAAACGGGACGGTTTAAGTGCCATAGATAAAACGCTCGAGCGTTTTCCCGCATAAACGCGAGACGGGAGCCTCCTCTTCCATACTTGTGCGCGTAACACCGTTTCAGCGCAACCCGGAAACACGGGAATGGAAAGTCAAACTGGAATAAAAATATTCATCGTTCGTGAAAGAATACGTACGAAATCGTGAATGAATCATGCAGCCGTTTGTCACTTGTCCTTTCCGGAAGAATCGCGTCGCAACGCTTTAAATTATCGTCAGCGTTAATGAAGAAAATGGCTTCGGTTGGTGGTATTTAGATCGAATTGAAAATGATCATTATTTTGAGAGGGTGGGAATAAAGGAAGTAAATCTCGTTCAGTTGTGCACGAGGCATCTGTAGTTCGGTCAGAGAGCTCGCTCTTATTGCACTCACGAAACGTAAAAGAGATATTTATGGCCGCGTACACGTGTTCCCACATACACTCCGATCTATATTTGGCCGCGCGGCTAACCCTGAATTCCTGCCTCGTTCCTCGTACGCGGTGGTTCTCTGTAGAGCGGTACGGTATGCCAGCCTCTACAGGTTGCTCCTTCGAACAAGTGGTCTTGGGTGCGTGCCGATAATACCGGACACGTGGATCTCGTTAATCTCGCAACTGTTCCTTTAAACATTTTACGCTACCGTTGATTTCGACCACGTGACCAGTGCCCTTCTGAGTCGATCGTTCGAACATTTTTGTCGCTGAAATTTTCATCCTTTACCAGTTTCACCTCGTTCACCGCGTTCCTTGTTATAGTCTTGGCTGAGTTTACCAGGCGACTCGTAAAATGACGTCGGGAAGAAATACAAGAATACAGCTACCTTGTCATTTTTGTTGGAACGGCTACTGAATATGCAACCCGCCCGGGGATTTATGTTTTAACGAACGACCAGGAAGAGCTGCTCTAAAGCAGGTATTTACGATCGCTTTTAGAATCGCTCGACCGCTCTATGCATACCTCAATACTCGTATGATTTATTTAACTGCGGTGTAAATAAAAAAAAAAAAAAAAAAAAAAAAAAAAGGAAGAGGTTCGTTTCGAAGACAAGGACGATACGACGATACGATATTTAAAAAAAAACATTCGTTCGCTTATTATTCGATCGAAGCGAATCTGACGAGTGCGAGAAAACGAAGAGAGATTCGCACCCATATAAAATGGTGAAACGTTTGTTTGTACAATGTTGGCCAATCAGGCGAGTGGAATACTCTGATCACAGACGAGAGAAAGAAGCCCCAGTTGGCGTTACGGGAAGCTGGTAGGCGAGTGCGAGCCCATAAATCCAAGAGAAGGATTCACGCCTATCGGGCTTCTTCTCGTCCGCGCACGTACACGCGTCCTGGTCGAGGAAAGTGTCCGGTCGGCGTGCAAGAGGGTGACATCGGAGAGCGCCCCCCTCTCTTTCCTGGGTCGGATCCTGGCTGGGCCGACCTCTGGAAGATTTGTCCCCTAATGTAGTCAGTGAGCCTCGGGGACGGCTGCGACGATGGGGTTCGCAAGTAGGCGTCTAGAAAGTGAGTAATGCTCACGACAAACGCAGCCCCCGGGGGGTCGAGCCGGGGTTGGGCCGGGGAGAAGATCCCGCCAGATAGGGTGCTAAGCGACACGCTAAGACCGCTGACTATCTGCGCGTCTCCTCGAGGGTTGCTTTTCATCCTGATACCACCGCGTACCTATCCCTCCCTTCATCTTTTCCCTTCGTCCCTTCTTCTGTCTTTGCTTCTATTGTTTCTGTTCTAGTTTCAGCCCTCGAAAGTGTTGCGATTTTCGGTTATCGGAGAGATTTCATTCGGTGCGTTCTAATAGAAAATTCTGATGTCGCGTTTAAATGATTGGCGAGCGCAGGTAAGCGGTATCCTAGCGTCTTAAAATCTGCAAATGACCCTCCGTGGAATTCGTTCCCTCCGCTCAATTTGCCTGGGTGTTTCCCGTCACCCTCGATTCGAGGGTAGCAAGAGGTGTTGAATTATAGCGAACACTCCATTTGCCGTTCTAATCGTAGGTTTCATCGGAATTTCAGCGCAACCCTATTGTTCGTTCCGAAACATTGACATGCACTACAAATATTCTCGCTTTGACGTTGACGATACCCAGCTATGGTCGGTCATCGAGTTGTTAAATGTCGCGGGCGTTTAATTGAGCGAAAAATCCGGTTACGCGTACCAACGTAGAACAGACAGACACGTCGTGTTAACGTGATGATAACAAGTCGCTTTGGTGGCTTTAAAGAGTGGCCAGGCTCGACTACTTGGTCGTCGTCAAAGAGCACGACGGTGAGGATGACGACGAGGAGGACGGTGCCTGGCATGAAGGCAGTCTTTGTGTTTTGCCGGAAGCATGGTTCGGCTCTTGATAGGCGACGTGTTTAAAGTGCCTCCTTTCTGATTCCCCGGTTTCTCGTCTCGATTTTCTTCATTTTATGTTCAGTCTTCATTTTCAAGCTTACTTAACTCACTTTTCGATTCTTTTGAAAACGATTCACCATTTCATCGCTTCTTCGCCAATACGACGATTTCGGTCATTTCCATTTGTAAAAAGTACAAGTATAAGGTATGTATGTATAAAGACAAATGCTTGCTTGGTCTTTTCTAACAAATTTAAGCTGGTGAAATTTTTATTCGACAAACTAAAATATAGTTTGTAATTACACGGTATTGCGGATTTGTTATGCAGCATATGGAAAATTCTATCAAAATGTTAATTTCAAAGTTTAATTGCACAATTATAGTTTTGATTAACTGACCGATGGCCGATGCACCGGCGTTTCTTAGCGCGCAAAGAGCGGATAGAAAAAGCGTTCGTTCCTCTTCTTCGGCTCTTTCAATTTTACGGATTACCATAGTATCCAGGGTGTAAAATCGCTGTTCCGCGAGCGTAGTCGTTCAATGAACACCTGGCTCGTTTTATCAGAAAACCGCAATGCAGTGAGGAATCCATCAGGCTCGGTCGAGATTTAGGTCGAACGTCGCCGGTGGACGACGTCATTGGCGAGGGATGGAAAAAGATACAAAAGTGAGCGGGTGTTGGCTTCACCCGTTATCCAATCGAGCGGAAAACTCATCAGTCACCCTACACGTAACATCTTCATGGTATCCGTGCACGTCTAAAATGTTTTTCTTCCGTCTAATCTCTGCTTTTGCGGTTCCCTTCTTCTTTTCTCTCTTTATTTCGCCCCGCTTTCTTCTTTTTCCTTTCGTTAGCTTTCCATTCAGATACGGTCTTCGACGCGATACTTTCTAACCCTTTACTGTACAAAGACAGTTTTCCAGATGCTTTCCAAAAATATATTCCCCTTTTTAACGCAATGCCAAAATTAAGCAATTAAAAAGCTATTAAAACGAGTAGTTTCTAACCGCTTAAACAGAAATTTCATAATTTTATAAAAATGATGAAATTTTTTTCAAAGTTTTCTGTAATTTTTTCCTATTTTCCTTCAACGCGCATAATTTTAATTTTACCGTCGAGTGTAGGAGACAGTAAAACGGTGTATTTTGATAATCAACCCAGGAAGTTCTGGATAAATATTGTATAAAATTTCAGTCTGAAGGATAACTTGGACGAATTCACGCACAGAGTGTCCGTTGTAGAATTTTTCCTGACGAGGGGACTAGAGTGCGCTTCGTTCACACCCGTTAGACGAGGGAGAATATAAAGGCATCCGCCGCGCGGTGATCGAGCCAGAAAACCCGGTGCTGTTCTTGAAAATAATTTGAATAATTACCAGGGCAGCTTTTTCATCGGGGATGCTAAACAGCTGTTGTCTACGTTTCTCCTCTCGACGAGACGAGAGACAATACAGGGGCTCTTTAATTTTCTTAAAAGTTCTTCGAGGATCTCGGTCACCCCTGCGCTGGGGATTAGAATGACAATGCGAGTTCCTTTTTATCGAACGATCAGACTTATCGCCATATAATGTATCGCTTATTTTATAAGCATTGCGTGTATACGTTATGCGAATTTCTAAAGAGGTATAGTACAGAAAATTTAAAAGATAAATAGAAAAATTGATCGGTTAATCATTCGCGGTCCGTCGGACCGCGGTGGAATTCGTGATCAAGGGAGCTCTAATATCCAAGGACACGTCTCTCGGTGTCCTGCGCGAGCACGTACGACTTCTATTAACGACAGGATAGCTCCCGTTTTGGCAAAACACACAGTGGGGCTGACTGGAGATAGCGCCTGGTAATAATTCGTCGGCCGAATTAGCGCCATAAGTTTGCCGCCGCGACAGCCGCGTGGATAATATTAATCTACTTTGAATTTATATACCGTGCGGTCTTCCGCCAACTCCGCGTAACTCCCTTCGTATTAAGTCTTCCCATGGCTTTCCGTTCCTTCTCTTTACATTTTAGCAACTTTATTCGCTTCTTCCCTCTGCGAAATCCCTCTTCTTATCACAATTTATTGATAAGGTATCCATTGGAAGCTGATGTACCGATAAATTCGATTCTCAGCATAATATTCGTAATTTGTTGCATTTTCTTTTTTATTGTGTATGTGAATAAGTGCGAAGGTCAGTGATAATTGAAGTAGTGCATCCTGGCGAAAAGCAAGGATATAGTTGCGTGTTATTCCAGCGAAACGATGTTTTTATTATTTAATATTACTCACTGCCCGGCGACAAAGAAAAACGATGAGTCGCGATTAAAATGCCTATAGCTAATGTTGTGTAAAAACTAGCAAAACTTTTACCAGAAGATTCTGACGATTCTTTCTCTAAGGATTATCAAATGAAAAATAATTTTCCCTTTGATTTATGGTGATGGTCGCCGAGCAAGGAGAGGATTGCAGAGCATCAATTTAATTTTCGAACGAGCCTCGGAGTGTGAGTAGCACCGGGCTTTATTTACTCTACAGCGCATATTAAGACGCGGTCACAGAGGAACGAAGGGTGAGATTCACCCTTTCGGTGTAGACAGATAAATAACTCGAGACAGCCTGGGAATAATTTAAGACACGTACTCTTGATAAGAACCGTGAACTATTCCGCAAGAAATTCTACACAATCGTTCTATTAATGTCTGATCTAGTTTCTAATCTATTATAGAACTTATATAAAAGTTCCTTCCTCCCTTTTTGCAAGATATAGAATCAAAACATTGTAACCTCGAAAACTAATTTAGTCTGGGAACAAGGTCTAGTGAAATAAAATAATAATGAAAATGATGAATATATTATGTCGGTTTTGGAATAAAGAGAGCATTATACTTGCTGCTAGTTCCAATTCGCACGTAGCTGATAAAGTGACGAGCAAGGGCGAAGTTCTCAGCAAAAACGACGGGCTACCTCGCATGCATTATGTACCCCGGTGGTGGTGCGCGGTGCACCACTTAAAGACCTATCCACAGAAAAAAAGTTTACGTTAAGCCGTGCACCGCGCGTTTTCGCTTCGCTGTCGAGGATTAAGACATTCTCGCGCTAACAATTTTCGTCCCCGCCCCGGAAATATTTTGTCCGTGGCCTTGTTCGCTTTTCCTTCTTCCCGCGTCGTCCTCTTCAACCCCTTCGAAACATCCCCGTAGAAGATCGAACAGTTTGCCGAATTCATCTCGCGCCACCGTCTCGTTCGTTTGCGTTTTTAAACGAGACACATTGTTTCTATTTTTTGATCAAATTCTCGAGATTCTCGTTGAACCAGGAAATTTTCCCGCGGTCAATAGATGTTAGCCGAGAGAGACAGAGCGCGCCTGAAGGTGCGCGGCTCGAGAGCCAGCTCTGCAATTATGAGCCATACCACGTCGGGGCGAGCCTCGTAACGAACTCACTATATTGCCGAGCATTTCGAAACTGGCCACTCGTAGACGCTCTTTACCTGGGCCCCGCTGGCTCTGCCGTGCCTTTACGCCCATCTTCGGGTACGGGGCCCGCTGTTAGGCCCGAGAATAATGTTTCGGAGATGAAAGAAAGAAACTTCGAGGAACTCGCGGTGCACCGTGCATTCCTGATGCTGGTGACCTCGATCCGCCAGCTTCTGGATCGTCTCTGTCTCTCCTCCGCCTCTCTCCGAGCGTGTTTAACCCTTTCGGTAGAATACCGATGCAACGCTTACAACGACATTATTCTATAATTCGTTCAGTCTAGTATTGTGAACTCCGTTTTTTCACCATTTTTTAGTGAACATTTAATCCACAATGTAGATGCAGAATTTATTAAAACAGTAATTACCTGCTTCCCTGTCATCGCCCTTCTTAACTATTCGTTTATACAATAGTTCTATACATCTTTAGATAAATCTGTTCTCATACCGTGCTCAAGATTTTCTAGGATAGATTAGGTAGTCATCACAGATGAAAGTTTAAAGTACCCGGGCTCCTCGCCGTGGCTCGATTACCGACGCCGCCCCTTGGCACCCTTGGTCATTGACTGTTTGATAGCGCGGTGCCACCGCGCGGCGAATCTCTGGGACTCGTTCGCTCGAAAATAAATCATATCGCCGAGAAGATGCCACGGCCAGCAGGAAACAGCGACCAGATGTGGCCGCGGCGTACGAGACATGTGCGTCCACGCCATCGGATGACACTTGCTATATTTAGTTCTGTGGGAAAAAGGGCTCCCGGAGACATAATTACACCTACGCGAAAGCCACTCGTCGCTCTGAGAAATCGTCTCATCCCGACCTATTACTTGGACACTTGCGCTTTTTCTTTTTCTCCTCCTCCTCCCCCCCGCCTCCCCCATTTAGTTATTAGTTATTTATTTGGCAAATTGTTTAATACGATATTGTAATTAGTAATCATCGACTAGGAAAGATGTGTACTTTTCTTCATTTATGATTATACTTATTTTATAGTATTGTTTGAATTTTTATACTGTTTCGAAACTTAAATCATTATCTTGAATTAAGAATAAAGTGTTCTCGAACGACTTTAGTAGCTTCCTTTAATATAAATCACGTACTTTTCCAATGTACGATTACACGGACGATTATTACTCTTGTTATTAAGTTTGATAACATTGGGTATCAGGTTACCGAAATAAAAATTTGTTTCACGGAGAAAGGAGAAATTTTATTTCACTTACGAGGACGGTTTCCTGGGCGAAATGGACGGATCGAGGTCCACGTGTCCCCGTGTTCCATGTGGAATACTCCAGCATCCATCCCCACGTGTGATACACGAAGACGCGTGGGAAGACGTTCGTACGAACGTCGGCAGCTGTTCACACGTGTCCTTTATGCGCATTACTAAAATCCGCCGCGTCCCGTCCCCCGTCTCCTTTCCCGCTTTCAAAAGTTCCGTTGAATCAGAATAATCGTGAGATCATTCCGTCTACTCTCCTCTCCGGGACACTCGCTCGCTAATAATAATAAATCGCCGCGATCCAGATGAATATGGATATGAGCAACGAAACGTTTGACTGATTTCAGATCGACACGCCAATAGAAAACGAGGCGGACGTTACGTCGGACGTGAACAACCCCGAGTCCACATCACCGGAAAAGGGATTCAAGGGTGAGTGAAAGATCGCTGAAAATTATACGATATTTCGCCAAATTATTTTCCTCCATTAACATAACGGGTGAAGCACATCTTCCTCCTACACACTTCATCATTTCTATGCGGAAGATTCATCTACCCTTACACCATTTATTCTCATTCAGATTTAGTTTGCGTTAGTGTTATTAAATTATTTCTAAAAATTCGAGCTATTTTCAGTGCATTTCGCATGACGTTATTTGATATATGAATTTGTTAACGAACATTGTTACACCATGTTGACAAAGATCGTTTCATAACACAAATTGCACTGCAACTCGCGACTGTGAAATGCCAGTTAAAATAAAACCGATCGATCGGAAATGGACAAGAAAGCAGGTCCAGTCGAATGAAAAGTAGTGTACCGGGCGAATCGGAAGTCGTGAAATGAAGCGGTTGGCAGGGAGGCCCGAATTAAGTCGGTCGCGTTTAGACGTTCGCGCCACGATCTCGGACGAAACCAATCCACTTAACTCGACGACCCTCGGAGCACGGCCCACGGATGCCGGCAAGAAAGGTCGTGGAGGTTTTGTTCCCGAACAAAAATCTGACAAATATGTCGCGATTTGCCGAAGAATGGAGGCGAAGTACAGTCAGCCGCCCTTCAGTCTCCCCTTACCGCCAGCCACTCGAAGGATCCGCCGACCAACCCATTCCTTCCACTTCCCGTGTCCTTTCCTCGCGGCTACGGAGGGTGGCGCGCGAAGGGTGACTCTTAAATTACTTAGACCGAACAAAATGTAACAAATGACGGCGAATCGGGCCACTTATGCGATATTGGCCCATCACCGGCACCCACGTATATTGATACGTCGCATTAGGGCTGCCAGACACCCCCTTCGATCTCTTCCCCTCCCTTTTACTTGTTCCTCTGATTTCTGTGGCCCGCAGCTGGTTTTGCGTCTGCGGTTCTCTTTGTGGAATATCTTTTATCTTTTCTTTTTCTCGAAAATTTTATTATACACTTAGTGTTTTTTCCAAATCGTTGCCAACTTGAGAAGTTGACTCCCATTTGGTATTCATGAAGCAGATTGGAGACTTGTTCGCTTATGTGAAAGTATTTCCTGCAATGATCCTGTCTCAGTTATTTTTCTGTGTAATTTATCGCGTTCATTTATCTAGCCTTTTCTTTATTTACCTTTACAAAAGTAAATGGTTTAATTGACCAATTTATTATTATCCTTCGTATAAATGTTTAATGTTTATAGGGTTATATTTGTGACGATTTTTGACCACCTTTTTATGTACTGCCCTGACATTTTGATTTCTTTCCTTTCCTTTCTAAGCAGAATGTGCCGTGTTAACCCGTTGACGTACAAGCACGTCACAAGTACAGTGTGTCTTTTTTATATCATTGGTAACATTGATATTTCTGGTGTACATACAAATTTAAGTCAAATTTAATTACAGAAGCTATTAGTAAATTTCTTATTTAGTTATTCTTTATTTCTATTACACTTTGATTATTACTACAATATTGTAATACTTAACAATATATAAACATCTTACAAATTCTTCGACAAACTTACACGATTATTAAATTGATAAACGAAGAATATTTGCAATTCATCAAAGGTGTTAATCATCATCCTAATACGAAAGAATATTTTATCATTACACTTGTTGTTTCGTCGAACATATTTTCTGTTCATCTTGAAGACATTCTTCTGATTGGATACACACGAACTAAATTGAAGTTCGGTTTCGTTGAGTGATAATATTTTTTGCAAAAATCTCTCGTCCCCCTCCCCTCTTTGCTGTATAATTTCCCCTGTTCCCGTACTGGGCTCTCTCGGTTATTAATGGTTCTCGCGAACTCGGTTCATTAAGGAGCCGACGAAACGCCGCGGCACATTCACGAGGAAGCCACCCCTCCTGCGCGGGGCGAACGTGTCAGAAACGGTGGTCGTGCTCCAAATTAGCAACGTATATTATTTTCGAGGTCCGCGCAGCAATTTTCCCCGCCCATTTCCGTCTGTCAAATCCCCGTCTTCTCGATACCTCATCTGCAAATCGTAACGCGTCCTCTTCCACATAAAAATCACCATAAACTGTACCGCTATTAACCCCTTACGCTCTAACTCTTCAGCCTGGCTGTCGATTGGTAATTTCGATTTTTTTCTGCCACATACTTACTTTCCAGTGGGTAATTGTTAATAACCCTTGTTTTTTAAGACAAAATGAAGCGGTTGCGCTTTAATTATTGTTATTCTTTCGTATTAACTCTTCGTGGTCCGCAATACTTGCACATAGTTTACACTCATTTTGAAACTATCCTTAAAAGTTGTTAATAATTTTCATCTTTTTGGACTTAACAAAATCACTGCCTACACCGGTACTTTTGTACGAAATTTAATGTAATATATTAAAATAATTGAAAATATAAATAATTTTCTTCTAAATAATAGAACACCTAATGTTTAAAATCCACGTGTTTAAAATCAAAGTAGAACGTTTGACACAGTGTGCTTGATAGGCACAGTTAGCGTTCAACGGATTGAGTTTCCTTCAACAGTCGAAAATATCTCAATAATTTAAAAAATCATCTACTCTACTCCAGAGCGTAAGTATCTATAAAGATCGGTAGGATGCAGATTGTTATGCAGGATGTAGATTACGATTGCCTTGATTAGCAGGAAAAAAATTCGTGGGGTGCGAATTGCGCTGGAGGGGTTTGATGACGAACCCTCTGAAGACGGTCCCGTATCGAACCCCCTTCCTCGTTTCGCAAGCCTTTTTGCCAGTCGCTAGAATTACACGCGCTATTATCGCAAAAAAGCACGGCGCAGATAAGGAGAAGGGATTCGCGGCGCGAGCAATCGACTCGCTCGCGGAAAGCAAGAGATGAAGACATTATCGTGATCGTTGCTCGCGTGTTTAAGCGTCGCAAGAACGCAAAAGAAGACGGCGGCTAGAGCTAAGGGAGACATGGCTGGGAGGGTGAGTGAGAGAGAGAGAGAGAGAGAGAGAGACCTGTTCATTCGATGCGCTAACAAGGAACATGACCTGGAAGCTGCACGGAATTCATGCGTGGCTCTTGAAAAATGTCTGGTTCGATTCGTGCGGTACAATCGATGACTTACTCTCTGTGTGAAAATTTCCACGGCGACCACCGTTATCTCGTACGTGTAGAACCTTAGTATTGCGAGTAGTTTAGAAGCGTATTGGTATCTTACAAGTGGGTGATGCTTTATTTCTCCGTAATTAACTTATATACAAGATGACAAATTTACGCAATTAACTGAAAATTTCTAAAAACTAGCCATTGCGAAACTGCAACAGCACTCCGTATCTAACATGTTTATTTCTCTTTAATTCTTTCTTTGAATTTCAGTTAATGAAATATTGGTGGAAAGGCGGTCGCGTCGCACGATGGAATTACACCGTTGCGCCGTGGATAATGTAGTTCGCGATGTTCGTTTCCCCGGTGTAGAGGTTTTTCCCTCTGCGCCACGGAATCGTTCTAGGCCGAAGGAGATAATGCAATAATAAGTATAAGTTAGGTGGGGCCGAGGGAACGAGCGCCCCTCGCAATCTTCGGTGCCGGCTGATTATTATGTCGTTCAGGACGGGCCCCGAGCATTTTCACGAGCTGCCCCGCCGAATGGCTTCGTTGCGTTTTCTCGCGGAGTCACGCGTTCGTTGTTCTTCTTGTTGGCCGGCGGATCGCCGGTTTTTGAGAGCCGCCGCCATCGGTTCGCGGTGGAATCTCGGGGAATTTCAGCCAACGAGACTAACCGACGCGCGTTTTTCCTATATTCAATCTATTTTACTTTAAATATTTTGCGACCGAACACGTTGGACATCGACTGGACCGTTCTTCACCAGGATGTACCTCTCTTTTTTATACAATACTTAATCGAACCGGTATTGGTAATACTAGTTAGAAGAAAATATGCTGGTCTGTTCGAGGCGTCAGACTTTGTTTTCCATTTTTGTAAAAAAGCAAAGAATTCATTCTGATCGTTCTTCTTTTAAACTCATTATTTGGAAGAATACTTCATATCGACTCGTACAAATGGCGAGAATACACAGGATCACAAGGATTTCTTTAACAATCACCCGCTATTGCCCATTATACTGATAATGTACTAATAGAACGCAACTGTATCGCGCGAGGCGAAGCTCGTGTCGAGCGGCCGTGGAAAGAAAACGGTGCACGAGAACGATGCTAGTGAAATTGATGGGAAAGGAGACGTCTTATCCTGAGGGTCCTCACCCCATGTCTCGCGATCTTGCCGCCTTCGCTTTCGTCTTAGTTGACTATGACAAATAATTGCCGAAGCTTAACGTAAGCCAGAAGCGGTGTACTTAGCTAATAGCGAAAAGGAGGGGGGAAACTAGGGGTAGTTTTATGTGTGTACGGCCGAATTTGTTTTCGCTATCCGTTCGTATCTCTTTTCAACAATTTTGCTGCTCTGTCGTCTAAGCCGACGATGTAAAAGCGCCGGTTTTGTTATTTAAACATTTTTTTTTTACTATCTTGTTGAAATAGTTGAGGTTCGTAGAATTAGAAAAGTTAAGCGGCGGGACATCTCGGAAGGTAAAGTTTCGGGAGGGTGAAGGAAGCTTTGCAATTTCGTATTTATATAATGCAGAACGTAAGTCTCAGCTTCGAAAACAAGAAATTCATTGAGTCGACATATGGCGCAGATTTATGAGGACCGTTTTGAAGAAGCTTAGGAAAGGAATACTACCGTCTTCTTGTTCCCAACCGAAGGTTTTCGATCGAAACTGTCTTCGAAGGTTAAACGAATTATCTGGAAACGTGTTTCCAGCGTTCTGACGGCGGAACGAGTTACTTGGCCGCAATTGCAGCTCGATGCTAAACGCTGCATTCGATGTGGCATGCGTGACACCCTTCGCGCCATCATTTTCCTCGTCACGAGTCATCCTTAATGGGAATTTAAGAAGCTCTACAAACGACCTCGTCGATCCACTAGAATTTCCATCACTCGTTTTATTTTATTCCTCGCTACCGTACGATATTCCCTCGTTACTGAAGCCTTTCCCATTTCATCTGGCACTTCTTTTTTCTTAGTCATTTTCAGTTTACAATTTCTAACGACTTGCAATCTTGTCATCTTAACACGACTGAAATTGGCGCATTTTTTGGTATTTATAATTGGTCAAATACTTTGAATAAATATGTTTATTGTAAATACAAATAATTAATTAATTTCGGAAACAAACGCTGCAAAAACCGTGCACCTTCAAAATTAAAATCCGTATCCATCGTTGAAGTGGAAGGTAAAAAATATTCCTCGTTTTTCGAATCGCAATCAAAAAAGAAACATGCTCCACACTTTCTCGAGTAACATACCGCATACCGCGTGCAACGCTACTCCTGATCCATTAAAATGGAACGGGAACAATGAACAGCCTCGAACAAAGCAACCAAGGAGCCTTTTTAATACAACGCCATTGTAACACGGCGCCTTATTCTTTAATTAGAAAATGTTCGAAAAATCGCGCGGAACACTCGCCTTGGATTTTTGTCTCGTTGCGCGAGAATCGCCGACAAAACCTATCGCCACAGTTTTTTTCAACTCCTTGGGTATCGCGAGGGAAAGGATTCCGCGGTCGAAGAACAAAAGAACAACCGGGGAGAAAGAGTCGAGCCCCGGGTCATTTCCTGCTTGCCGGAAAAACATTTCGGAAAACTCAGTCGACCGCGAAGCGTGCTTCGTTCGATCCTCTGACTACACTGTTCTCAATACACGCGTGTGTATATGGAGACGCGTTGGTGATACGCGAACACGTGTAAGTGGTTCTTTGTTGGCAAAAATTGTTGGCTTTGGTTTCATTTCAATGTAGAGTATATAGTGTTATCTAAAACCTTATTCTTTTTTAGAATAATTACCCTTCATTCGTTTTGTTTTGAAAAAAACAACAAAAATTAAATTGGTTCGTTAACACTAGATTGCCTAAGGTAGTCATTTCGACTGCTTTTCAATTTCAATTAGAAAAACAATTATGTATACAATGACATAGCTTCATTTCCGGTATATATTGCCCAAACGCAGTCATTTTGACTACATACTTGGAAAATTTTTAACGATCAAATGACTTTTATTATTGAATCGAGTAAATTTCTTATATGGCCAGTTCGGCTCTGGATTGAAACAACGGTTAAATATTTTTTCTGATTACCGTCACATGTTAATATACAAGTTCATGATAAATGGGTCCCGAATTTTTTTAGAAAAACTATACCCAGTAGTATAAGTCCAAGCAAATCCTACGATTTATTCGTTTTGACAAATTAATTTGCCTTGGTTTCGGAGATATGGGACAAGTTGCTATCAACCAGGGCAAAATATAACAGTTGACGAGCAATTATTTCCGACGAAAGCCAGGTGCAAGTTTATACATACTGTATAACAACAGGGTGTGCCCAACAAACCCAACAAATTTGGCATCAAATTCTGGCTTGCCTCAGATGTCAGTAGCAAGTACGTTTTGAATGATTTTCCTTACTTGGGGAAAGATGAACAACGACCATCGTCAATGCTTCTCGGTGAACACGTTGTTCTGATATTTGTCGAGCCATATGTATGTAGCTATATGTGTATAGCTGTGGACGGAATATCACGACCGATAACTTTTTCACTAGCATGTCACTCGCGACAAAATTATTGGCCAAAAATACAACACTAGTTGGAACTATTATTTTATTTCCTCTAAGAAATAAGAAAGAACTAACTACCCAAAGCAGCCAAACAAACGAAGGATAACATGCCTTGTTTTTCCACTCTCCTATATAAATCTGAAAATGATGTCCTTACAATATATAAAAGCAAACCGAATAAAAGAGTAGCTGTTCTAAGTTCCAGGCATAAATTTGTGAAAATGTCAAGTACTACTCTGTCACAATAGCAAAACAAATATGTAATATATTATATGAAAAATGTAAAAAGCATGTTTGCGGAAGATGTACGCATAAAAAGATTTCCACTTTCATTTGTTTAAAATGTACAAATAATGCATAATTTATTTTTTCAAATAAAGTAAATTTTTTAATCGTTTTTCCTTACTAATAACTCGTTGTATGGCTGTAAATAATATGAAAAATATTAAAAATTAATTTTAAACGAATTTCTTTACACATTAGTTATTCTTTCACAATGCAGTCATTTTGACTGCTTTGGGGCAATATAGGTATATACTAAACTTCAGTCTTTCTAGTGTTAAAGTGAGATTTACTTCAAAGTGTACATATACATGTTTATGCGAGCTTCTATCTAAAATTTCTTATACTATAACTGCTTAGTTATAGTCTTTTATTTATAGTTATAGTCTTATACTATAACATCTCTCTTCCGTCGAGTGAAATGAACGCATACATTTACCAGAATCCGCGCATAGTTGACGAATCCGCGAGAAGAAAATTTCACTGATATTTTCACTGTTTCAGGAACGGAATTGGTACCGAGTTGATCTGCGTCGCCAAGGATTCGAGGATAGGCAATTGGTTTCGTGGCGAGGCGTTCAATAAGGATAGTCGATTTAACATAAAATATTTTTGTACACGAATTATAATATAATATAATATAATATAATATATGTATATATATATACTATATATGCTAGTATATACTATATATACTACTGTATATACTATATATAGTTAATCTGTATAATAATAGCGTATGCAAAGGTGCGTTAATAGATGTAACGAGCTGACCCTAGTGTGTATGTACGACGGGAGAAACAAGTGTGGAACTGATACGATAGTTTATTGTTCTTTAGTGTTTCCTTTTCTTTCTTATTTCTTTAGTTTTCTTTTATCGTTGATAGCATTGTTTTACGCATCGACGCCGGGGGCGGAGGAGAGCGAAACTAAGCGGTGAGTCCAAAGACGATTCGCGATCGATCGTTCATTTTCTGTTAATCGTCGACTCGTGACTGCATGCATGTTCCGATGTGCTATACAGAGGTGCAAGGGTGTGTAATTAAAGGGTGTGTTTGCGAAGAAATGGTTGCGCGAATGACCAAGGAAATCGAGTCTTTTTTTACTGTTAGGCGAATGTATATTTATTTACATGGGGATGGATTACGTACTTGTATCCTTTTATTACACTTCCAATTGTGATATCTTCGGGAGGCCTTTGGGAAATCAAGCTGGCTGCTTTTACTTCTAACGACGCGCGTTGTTTGATCGAAAGATATAGTATAATTGTACACTA
The DNA here is from genome assembly GCF_050948175.1 of Xylocopa sonorina. Lineage (NCBI taxonomy): Eukaryota > Metazoa > Arthropoda > Insecta > Hymenoptera > Apidae > Xylocopa > Xylocopa sonorina. The sequence continues at coordinate 1,594,847 of NC_135197.1, forward strand.
ATTGTACACTGATCTGCTTGATTTTGTTACATTCGAGAATGAAATGAATTAAATGGTGGTCTCGTTCTACGTTCTCCATCGGAAACCTATAGATATCGCAATTTCAGCTGTAGGAAATATAGATAGTTTCAAGAAATACGAATTATTTGTAAATATAATAAAATGATTTAGAGATCACGCACACAGATACTTCACGGACGCGATACATTTTTTAAATCGACGAGTGTAACACAGTGAAGAGGAAATCGAGTGCCCCGCAGCGTCGCGACGCGTCGTCGCGTTTCGAGAAGGTGCTGCTAAAATTTACTATTGTAACGCTTCGTGCGCCAGAGAGAGTGAGAGACTTTATTCTAGTGTCTGAGTGATACGCGCACGATCGTGTTTTATATTATTGTACACGGTAAGGATCACGCGATGGGCGAATAGGTGATCTATGCGTGGTTTTAACGCGTCGTTACGGTGTGTGTCAGTGTGCGAGTCTACCGAGATTACGCAAATTTACTGGCGTTTACGATCGCGACGCTTTCCCTTCCGATGCGCTTTAGCGAGCTTCCTGTTTGCCGATTTCTGGAGACATCGACGCCCGCAAATGTGTATCGCGATCGTTGCGCGAGCAGTGCTTAGAACCGTGTTCGAGACGATCTAGGAACCATAGGAATAATTTACTATTCGTCGTAGAAGCTATGAATAAAAAGGCACAGTAGTACTGATCATATGTATTGAACATTTTTTTATCATTTACTCCTGCACTCGTCTGTATATCACCGACGTATTGCATTATTCTTGCCCACCTTGTTTGTACCATAATTTAACCGGATACATCTTTGAACTGCGTTTTCAAAATTATTTCTTTATACTGCTGTATATTTTTCTATGCGAGAAATCTGAAACTCTTTCTATTTTTTTCTTTGTTAATTTACTTTATGTGGATTTTATGGTGGATAAAGGATTAGCGCTGACGTAGAATTTCTCAGGAACCAGCAAGCCGATTAACTTCGAACTGTGCGTGTGTGTGCGTGTGTGTGTATATATTCCTATTAAAGTGATCTAAGAAAATGCAAATATTTTTAAAAGAGCTCTCGAAAGCAAGAGAATGAATGATCCGCAAGAATTTCGTCTATTAAATTGTTGCAAATTAATTAGAATAATTTTATATCGTTATTATTAATCTCATTTCATTGCATGTTCTTTCTTTTTCAGTGAAACAAGAAGACGAAGAAGGATACTTTAAAGGATGAAGGGAAATTATTGGGATTGTTTATAAAGCACAGGTGTTCAACAAACGCTGGAGAGAAACGGTGGTGTGTTCCGTCAAGATTAGGACTCGCATGCGGGTCCTTCGTAATACGAATTAGGGAAAAAGCTTGATTGCCATGGCATTTGTAAGGATTAGAAAGGACATAAGTAAAAAAAAAAAAGAACGGGCTTAACGCGGTTGGGAAATCTGGCGCGTCCTCGCCTGATAAATCGGTCGCGACTTTTCTAATCTTGAATCTCCTCCTGTTGTTCTCTGAAAATTCTCTCACAAACTCTTACGCGCTATTTATCTAAATATTCTTTAAAAATATTTCCAGGGATTTCTAAAATTAATTATTTTAGAAATTAATAATATTAGTAATTAGTCAGTTTGTATTTTTTGTTCAAAAATTTTAAGTGAAGCGAGTGAAAGCAATTGTCCCGAAATTGATAACTGTTAATTAATTAACGCGTTGGTGGATTCGCTCGACACGGCGGCCCTGCTGACAATTTACAAGGAAGTTTAATTACGTGTTGATAAGTTTAATGCGGTTAGGCCTATTGGGCCCTCGGCAAGACTGTTTTACAAAGTAAATGAGGCAATGATGACTCGAGACTTCAGGACCACCTAGAAACCATGCCAAAGTCTTGCCAGCCTCGCCTTTAAACTCGACAACTAATTGATGTAGGTACGAGCACATACGATGCTTTTCCTCCCCGTTCATTCCGTGTAATTGGATTTTAGTTTACCTTCATATAATTAGACACTTTACAAGTGTGCTACAACTCTCCAAAGCTCTTCATAATGCGATCATGTTTTGTGAACAGTTATTTATTCATTTATTTATTTTTTTTTTTCTATTATTGATCAGTTATTCCGACTATTTGTTTGAAACTTGTTCCTCGTTTGCGATTGGAAAATCAAGATTCCTTAACTCTTAATTCTTTAGCTGTCGATCGAAAGCTGCATATTGTAAAGATTTTTCATCGAAAATTTATATTTCCTCGATTTTCGAAGGTCCTAAAAAATTGACGTTTTCCTGTGCCCATAGCACACGGGAGTATTCTCAATCCGTCGATCATCGATCCACACCAACCCTGGATCCCCCGATTTCTGCGCGGACACTGAAAGGGAGGATTCAGACATCGAGCAAAAACCTTCCCCCGTTCGAGTTCTACTCTTGGGAAAGAAAACAGAAACTCCTGGTGGAGAAAGGAGCCACTGGGGAGAAAAACGCCGCGCGAAGGGGAGGAAGTGGAAGGGAAGCGAAGAAAGGGTTGGCTACCAAAGAAGTGTTGACCGTTTTCTCGACCTTGGCGAACTACTTGGCGATATTGGTGTGCAAGGTCATTCGAGATGGCTGGGAAACGGAACCAAAACCAAAATCATATCTAACGAAACGTCGATTGCGAGAGTTTCCACGTGGATCGTTCGTAGATCGAACGTAGCCATTGGACCTCGTGGATCCTCTGGTCTCGTGCTGGCGACAAAACTAACTCCGCCTGGCAGACAATGGGGAGAAACTGGCGAGTCAAACGCAAAGCTAAGATGACAAATGAAAGGAAATCGTTCGTCGCGGGGTTGGCGAGCGGACTGTTTCATTTGTATCGTGGATATCATCTCGCGTCTCTGTCTCTCTGTTTCTATCGCCTCGTCTGCTTCTCATCGAGAGTACATTCCTGTTGGTTGGTTCATTCGTGTCTGTGTGTCTTTTTAAAAATTTCTTTAACTATTCTTTAACCTCACGAGTTAACTTATTATCCGTGGTTATAAGAGTTATTTGTGTAATTTCTCAGGCTATTGTTCTTTTATACATTACACTAGATTCTGAAGATTTATGAAGCATCAAGACTGCAGATAAGCGAAAAAATTTCTCTACGGAGCTTCGAAAGTAAAAGAAAATCTTCCTATTTCAAGTCTTCTTATTTTAATCCATATTTAATAAACCATATAATAAACTGTGTAACGATACAATCAACAATTATTGTTATTATTTGATTTGATGACACGTATATATTGAAGTACCTTTTTAGAGATGATAGCTGGTTTGGATAATGCGATTTGTCCGAAATTGTAGTAGGTATAACGCAGTGTGTTGCCATGTGTCGCGAGGTAAAAAGAGAACGGCCGTGCAACGAAGGTGGCCAGAATAATCAAGTTTACTCTCCGCGGCTGGACGAACATTCCGCAGAGGTTGGCCGTAAACGGTGCTGACTTCGACCTGGCAGGAACATGTTAATTAACCGTAATTAAAGCGTGCTCGTCGAGCATCGGCGTGCATCGGCCACTTTCGCGTTTCCTTCTCGACGCGGTTTATCTGTTACGCGGAATCACCTGCGTTTCCTCGACGGTTACTCTTCTGTATCATTTTACTTTGCGATTTGAAAAGACGTGTTAATATTAATTCAATGTTACCGAAGAGGAAATGAAAAACTTTTCATCAACTTTTCAAAACGAATGTCAGCAACCTCAGGATCACCTGATCAAGGTACTAATCGACCAGTTCGATAATATAACAATCTATCTAGGCATCGCGCTTCACACTCAACCGCGTTCGATCTCGCGTCGCCTTTCCGAACGAAATCTATGGGAATTTGTGTTCGCGGCGAATTAGGGAAAGAAGGGTACACTCGAAGAAGAGTAAATACCCTCGGCCCGGGAGAAAAATGAGAAAAAGGATAGCCACGGGAGCGCGCATAAACGAGGCAACGTCGTTAACCGAAGGGTAACAAATCCAGCCGCGAACGAACAATAAGAAATCATACGAGCCGTCGTCCCATCGCGGGCGCAGGCTCGGTATAATACATCGGCTGCCATATTTCTTCCATTCCACGAATCCCGGGGACGTTGATAACCGATCGATTAATTCGAGCGGAGTCTACGCTCGTCCATCGCCTCGGTCTCTCGCATCTCAGCCACGGGATCTCTCTGATCGTCCCATCGTTTCTTTTATTTAACCTTTTTTCCTTCCTCTCTCTCTCTCTCTCTCTCTCTCTCTCTCTCTCTCTCTCTCTTTCTCTCTTTCTCTCTTTCTCTTTCCACTCGCGGTTCGGGGCCTCCTCCTTAAGTCAGATCGCAGCAAGATGGCCGCGGGCCCCGGTAAATAAGCGACTGTCATCTGACGCTCGCAAAAACCGGATACACAGCGCCAGACTGGTCTCTGTTCCTTCCTCTTTCTCTTTCTCCATCTCGCACCGCGCAATTCCTCTTCTCGCTCCCGCCACTGTCTACCCTCTTACTTTTATTCCCTTTCGTTTCGTTCATTCCTCCTCACCCTCCCGCCCGGTCGCCACCCCAAACCCTCCTCTTTCTTCGCATCCTCATCCTACCTATGACTGCCTCCTCCTCCTCTTCTTCATCTTCTTCCCTGTCCGTTCCTCATTTTGCCTCCCCTGCCCCGACGTTTTTATTCGTCTCCGTCTCTCCTCGCCTCGTCGGCCAGCTTACTCCCTTACCCTACTCTCGGTGTGTTCCGTCGCGATGAGGATTAATTACAAAAAATCCGCGGCGACGCGAATTGGAAACGTCGTTCCACGAAGAGGCGCGGGGGTAGAGGAAGAACGCCACCGTAGAGCGGTGGCGAGACCATTTCGGTGGCCACCCCGCGCAGAGAAGACGGCCCCCAATAAGCGATCGATCTATGGGACAGTCAGGGTTGCGCGCAGCTGTTCCTTCAAATTGAAATCGACCGTTCCGAACATCATTATTTTACTTTAACATTTTTAATATATCGACAATATCGTAACTATTACCATTATGCTGATACTAGTTATAGTAATTAGTGATACCTCTCTCGTTTTGAAACACGCACAGAGCCACTTTTCTGATACAACGATAGACACAATTCGAGTTAATAGATTAATTGGTAATTTAAAGAGAAGATAGGAGAAATGAAATTTTTACTATAACTAAATGGTGATGTACGTGGGACTTACTTTATTAGGACTCGATGGGTTTTAGCAATACGAGCATGATGGATTAGCTAATGTTATATGAAGAATGTTTAGAGGAAACTCCGTTGGATACAGAAAAGGAGAATTTTTCGAACGGGGAACGTTGCTTGGAAGAAAACACAGAACACAGGATGCCAAGATCCTTTATTTTTCGATAATTTCGAGACAAATGATCGGTTGTCTTGACGGGCCATTATAATGACATTAGCAAAGTTTCTGCGGGCCGCTCGACGATGGAAGCTAGCAGTCGATTTCGCTCCGACTTCATTCATTTTTTTCCCCGTATTTCCTCCGCCAAACCAAACAGCTGACGAACAACAACGACAACAACAACAACAACAACAACAACAACAACAACAATATGGAGGAACGTACGTATAGACAAATCGAGCGCAATCTTATACGAACCCTTTCACCGCGACGTCCTTGGGGGTCGCAAGAGTTCGATGGAATTTTTATTAACGAAAAACCAAAAATCTTTTTACACCGCTTAACGAATCAAGAATAGAAATCGTTGATGCCCGTTTTTACTTGACACCGTGTTAACACCATGTTATACATTGTCGATGGTTGAATCGTTTTTATTGGAATGGTCAAACTGACCTTTTTTTTAGGGGAACAGATACTAATTTAGAAGATTACGCGAATTTTGAAGCGTTTGATACAAAAATTGCTAATTACTTAGAAATTGTCTAGAAAATATTTTTGCGATCTAGTAAATTGAAAAATACGCATAATATATCGGAAATAAGCGGCTCGATAAACTCGGAATCGCGGTCCCATAATCGTACGATTAAACGCGGGAATCGAGGGTGGAAAGGTGGACGGATACTAGGGAGGGCCCGAAGTAGGGGCCAACGGAGTCTCTTGGTTTTTCGTGTCGGCGGCCAGGTCTTGACAGTGGAATTGGGAGGAATTAAAAACGAAGTGAAATAAAGCAAAAGGCTGAGCGACGAGGAGACGCGGTTTGCCGGATGCTTTGTGATGTTCCCAGAGGCCGCTCCCTCCCCCTTATTTCGTTCTTCTTTCTAGTCACTCTCTCTCTCTCTCTCTCTCTCTCTCTCTCTCTCTCTCTCTAGGCGTCTCTGTTTCACATCCACGGTCCTATTCGTGGACGTTCATGCAGCGAGGAACTAATTTCAGTGGAGTGCCAAAACGTAATCTCAAAAACTAATCTCACCCCCTTTGCCCTGTCCCCTTATTTGATTTTCTTTTTTCAATGGTTAACATTTTGCTCTCTTTTATGAAATGTCTCGTTAATGTTTCGTTGGTAAGTGGTAGTATCACTGCTACAAACTTTCTGTATACTAAGCTAAATTAATGAATTAAATGGGATGACAGGGACGTAAAATAAATTTAAGCATCAGTCGGTGCAACGCGGTGTTTCGATCAATTGCACCGGAGGCGAAGGGGAGAGGCGCCGCGAGGGGCCAGTATTAACGATAATTAGACAGTTAATTCCGCGTCCCAGGCCAATGGAGGAGATCGCCCGGCCGGGCGACCGAGACGGAGCCGACTATAAATTCACCAATTATCACTCTAACGCGTAATTGGGCCGATCTTCTGTTTGAAACTTTGTGGGAAAGCAGTCGACCGCGACATTGGCGCCAATTTGCTGATTGCATTAACAGGCTAATTGGTGTTGCGTGGAGGATCATTGTCTGACGATCGAGACGCGGACCGATCGATCTCCGCGTACGGAACAGGGATCGTTCGTTTCAAACGTTTAATTCTAATCAGTCCATCTTTTTTATAATATCTCTGTAATTGACGTCGATGGTAAACGAAGTTACCATAACGGTGCGTCTCTTGCTATTCTTCCAAATTAAATTTCAACTCTTGAACATCTGAAAAAAAAGTACAGAGAGAAAATACCTATTTTTATTTTCATTTAAAACAGGAAACAACTAAAATTCCAAGTTTTATTATCGGATTACATAATATTTAATAATATCTAATAATCGGTATTAAACTGATCCGCTAAAGGTTGAACTCCAAGATGCCGAGGACCACCTTCGCCGGAACGCGAAACCTTTGTCAGGACTTTCCAGGAAGCCTTTTGCTCCCGCCGAAACGTTTATCTTCGAAATCGAGATCGTGGATCTTTAAAGACTCACTGGGACCCTTCCTAGACGATGGCCCGATCGATGCATTCCTCCGTCGATCCTGATGATCCCCGAATTCCTCGATCTGATCTTACACGAATCAGGAGCTACTCGCTCGATCGAGTGCAAATTCAATTAGTGAGATTACTCGAATTCGTTATTTTTTATCGTTCTACACACGTGGCTAGAATATCTCAAATGTTTGTCATATTGAAATTTTTAGTACGGAACTGCGAGGTAATAACGGAAAAATGTGTCAAGGAAACATTACGATGGGCTGGTATGCTCCCTTGTGGTAGAATGTAATTAGTCATTGCCACATGATTGTTTCGTAGGAGAAAGTAATTAGTCATTAGAAAGGCGATCCATTAATGAGAAGGTCGGACATTAATTTCAACCCCGCGTTGCCCGGTGGATTAGTGGAATCTTTTAAAAAGGGAATCGAGAATCAGCAGGCCTGGTGGCAACAAGGAAATTACCCTCTCTCGTTTGACCCCAGGGATAAACTGACATCCGACTTCTGTACTCGAAGGAAGATTACACTTAAACCTCGTACGAGGAGTAATCCAAAGAATTTCAATTGCCACAAAAATTCTCTAAAATAATGAAAAAATTGCAACTCAAACGAAAAAGAAAGCACCTTCGACGTATACTATTATATATTATACGTATGTACGTAATCCAGAAGCGCGTTCCGCTCAAAGGGGGCCTCGAAAAACAAAAGACAGAGACATCCGGAGAGTGAAGAGAAAGCATGAAAAAAAGAAAGGAGCACGCGGAATAACCCTTGAAATTCAGAGATAGTGAAATGAGAGGAAAAGAAGAAAGGGGGGGAGAGAGAGATAGAGAGAGGGAGAGAGAGAGAGAGAGAGAGAGAGAGAGAGAGAGAGAGAGAGAGAGAGAGAGAGAAGCGGACGAAAGGAAAGACGAAATCGTTCGCCGTGGCGGCGAACAGTAGCAGTATCCTTTCAACCGTAGGGAACCGCCCTCTCTTTCTGCCCTTCGGCCGACCAGCAGCCCTCTTTTTTCTCGCCGTTGGAACGGCCGTAGCCGGCTTCTTAAATTCATCCTTGCCTCAGCCAGGACTGTAAAAGCTTGCGCGGTCGCTTTACGAGTGTGAATAGACGGCCGTCCAATTATGCGGCTTAATTTAAATGGGATAATTGCGTCCAGGGAGCCGGGCTGGCGTACCGGCATTATGCCTCGCGCGGATACTTCTGCCCTCTATGCGTGTTCATACATACGGGGTTGTACACGAAGAAGAAGGAAGCGCTTGTCAGGGCTCGTGCGTGTGCCGTCTCACGGGGGTGTGTTTTAGTGAACGATCAACGAATGTACGGGGCGTAATTGGATCGCTCTCAGGAAATATTCATTCGGTTTAACAGCGACTACGCGAGAGTTCATCCCCTTCGTCCGTGTATTTATTTTAACGGGCTTTTTCGTCGCACAGTAACCTATTGAACGAAAGAAGCGAACCAGAAACAAATGTTGCGCGGTTCGATCTTACCTGTCACTTCTGTCCAATTCAAGGTCTCTTCGATCGTTTACCGGCGTACAATTTACCGGTGTATTTGTAAATTAGTGGAATTTTGCACTTTCTATTTTTGTCAATTAGCGAACTTTCGAACTTTCTGCTGTGGAATTAACTGCCTACCGGTCTCTAATATTATCGCAAACATTTAATATGATCTAATTGCGTGATGTATTAAAAATAATAGTCGTAAAGTGATATCGATGCATGGAAATATTACGTTCTTAATTTAGTTTCCATTGTAATATTAGGTGTTTCATAAGAAATTGGTATGCTTCAATCTGTCAGGAGAAGAAGCGCGTTTCATCGTTTCGGTACAATTATATAATTGATCATTTGAGAACAAATACAATTTAAAGATCGTCACGAATATTGGAGGAAAAAATAGCACATTTTATTTATCATACAAAGGTTATGATATGGATCCTCGATAGCTACCAGTTGTCGCCTTATGAAAATGTTCGATACATAACATGTAGATAAAGTTTGTTCAATCTACCTTAACTTAATTAAACTTACCGACTTTTCACTCTTTTTAATCAGATGCCGACGGTAGCGTAGTTATGCTTGCAAAGTCAAGTTTCAAGTTGGATTTAAGTGTCAAAATAGATGTCAAAATAGCACCCAACGGTTACGGTCGATACACGTGCCTCGGATTTAAAGTTGGCCATCCATGTCTCGCCTTGCGCCACCCTCGCTCAAGCGTAGGCGGCGTTCCCCTGCTTGGTCCTCCTTTTTTTATACATTTTGCGGTTCCACATTTCAAATCGGTGGAATGGGTCGAATGGAAGTTTCGATCGGCTACTTAGTTGTACATTTGGGACGTACAGTGTTCACGGTTGCGCGACAAATTGATATAAAGCAATTGATTAAAAAAATTTGTTCACTATTCCATATTTTTATAGTATAAAATAAATATTCCTTGATTAAAAGAGCGGTTAATTAATTGAAACAAAGCAAACGTAGATGCAAAGCGTCAGGCGTTGCAAATATTCGTTGGAATATTGATTAGGAAAAACCGAATCGTACTTATTCTAAAAGTATGACAAGATTAGCTAAAGATTTTTGGCTAAACGTTGTAATTCAGAGGATGACCAGGAAATATCGTTCCCCGGGGAGACGTTTTCGGATGAAAGAACTACGGGCACGATAATTGTGTCGGGTGACGTTGATTCCGTGTGCAACGGCCAAGGGGGAAATTAAGCACAGTCATATTTGCAATTAGAACGCGGCCTAAGTTCGCTCGTTTACGGATTCTGCCGTGTAATCTCGCGCGGTCCTGGTTCGCTGTCTTTTCCTCCCTATAGACGGGGATTCCCCTTTTCCCAATGACTCGCGACTTTTCGCATTCTCGAGACTATTCCCTGTTGTTGCATTTCCCTGTAGTTGCTTCGAAGAAAACCAGACGCACCTTTCATTTCTACGTTCACTTTAAACGTTTAATACCTTGGGGATGTTCCACGACAATCTAATTTGTATAGTTACATACAGGAAACGTTTTAATTTAATGACAAATATTCTTGGTCCCATAAAAGTGAAATATGCCATTGGCAAAATCTCATTATTTTAGAGTAGTTGTTAAATTCTCGAAATTAAAATTAAATTTTAAATTAAAAATTTTTTCTTTGGCGTACCGCGGCAAGGATAAACCCAGAAGAATCAGTATCTATCTTCCTTTTCCAATAACTTGAGATTAAGAAAAAGACACTCTCGTAACAAAATAAGGATCGAGATAGCTATTTGAATATAAGAAATATTGTAGTTTAACGAATTTCACTAAAATTAGCATTAACCGACGATTAATATGTTTATGGTTATTTGTGGTCGGTTGTAGTACGCGTAAAAGGTGTCCGTACGGTACTCTACGACCGCGAGTCCGTTGACTCGGCGCGTCCTTCCGGCCTGCGGGGAAACCGACGACTTTGAACTACGCGCGTCAAGAAAATACCATTTCCATCTATAGAAAAGCGCTGGTCGAATCGCCGCGGCGTAATTAACGCCGGTGTTGTATATGGGAATAAGAAAAGGCGCAGCGAAGATCTACACGGTGATAGGCTTGACGAGTCGCCGGTTTCAGGCCGATTCGACGAACCTCTTCACCATTTCTGTGAACTCAACCATTAAACTTACACGATGCTTACTCGAAACTTCAGTCTTGAAATTTTCTATTAGCAAATATCAAATCAGATGAATTTCAACGGACAACCACAATTTTTTCTTTTATTTCATGGAAATATCGATTCGTGAAGTTTAACATTGTAATTAGAAGATTAAAGATACGTACAAGTTAGGAATATATATTTTTATTAAGCCTTATCACTTTAATGATTATTGCGTTTAGTTCACTACTTTAAATTTTATTATTTCTAACGACTTTTCATGAAATATAAATCAAAAAAAGACATGAAAAAATATGTACAGTAGCGATGATGAATTTCAATAGTGATATCGAAGTTAGGAAACGAAAGGAAACGAAAAACATTGCCACTGAACTATTCAGATGAAAACAGTAAAGATCACTTCGAAATGAACAAAATTTTAATCTGAAGTTGGCAACACACTCTGTAAAATTCTTAAGGTTCCTTATCTGTTTCTTCGCGTTATCTTTCTAAAACGAATCGTTCCGTATTTAAACCCCCTGATGTACTATGCATTTTTATGTAATGAGAAACATTAGATTTATTAAGATTAATTAAATTATTATTTAATTTCTCCTTTATTTATGCATTATTCACTTTAAATGTTAGTACAAACGTGTAAATATCATGTTCCGCATTAGGCTTCCACAGATTTGAAATACTCATTTTTCAGGTACATTGAATTTCATTCGAATTGATGCATGAAGAGGTTAATCACGAATGAGGAAATAAACAGAAATCGAAAATCGAGTACCAGGTGACTAAGGCGAGTCTGAAATGAAATTAGGATGCCGCGCGCGGCGTTCCGGGCGGTTGTCTCCAGGTAGACATTGACTTGGTCCATCGCGCATTCCTCGGCCTTTTGCGGCCACTGGAATCGGAAATAAAATTCTGAAAGGATACGCGCGGAATCGCATTCTGCCAGCGTTTAAGTAATCCCCAAACGAAGTATTCCAAGGATGGCGGGATAAGGGATGGGAAAAAAGTTGAACGCGTTTTAGGCCAGAGATATGGCTACGGTTCCTCTGCAGGCGAAAGACCGCTTTTAGAGGAAATTTCATTTGGACCGTGAGCACCGAAATCACGTGACATTTTTCTTATCGTCAACATGCAAGCATACGTATAAAAGAAATTGATTTACTCTATAGGTTTCCATGCGACACGGTCGCGAAATTTTCCCGGAAATCGGACCGGTCCCCAGAAAGCAGTGAAATAATAATATCGCAACATCGTTTTTCCCTCGGAAACATTGCCACTTGAACGCGAAACATTCCGCGCAAGAACCGCAGCCACCTCGCCGTCCACGCGGTCCCCGAAATCGCATTCCGCCACTAACCAGTCAATTAGCCATCAGAATTCAAAACAACGACCAGCTGGATACCCGGTCCGATCGCAAAAACGGCGCCGCGTTGAAGCGTCTGCGCCCAAAACGCCTCGAAAAACGAGCAACTGGTCCCGCGCGTACCAATGCAACCCCTTTTAAAACATTCAAGCTCCTTCGGAAATGATGAAACCCTCGAGTCCAGAAAAAGGGAAGAGGAAAAAAGGGTTAGAGCTCCAGAGGAGATATCCCGGATTCACAGTGTAACCCCTTGCCGCGGCGGAGGGGGTGAGGTGCGGCCGCGTTCGAAGGCAGTGATGGCGGCTGTAGAGGGCTGGTGGGACCTGGAAGTCAACCCTCGGGCGGGGTTGCCCGCGGAACGGAGGACTAGCTGGCCTCCGGAGTCCCAAAGCGGCTCTCGTCCACCTTCGAGCTCCTTCCACGGCACGCTTTTCACCTCCTGCGGAGGAGGAGGAGGTGGAGGAGGAGAGGGGGCTCGGCGGTTTTTTTTTTCCGCTGCAGACTTGCGCCTGCGATGGGTGGAAACAAGGCTGCTCCGTTCTCGGCCAATCGAGACGTGGCTGCCGGTTACGCCTCTGAGTGCGCCGACCGAGGCTGCCTTCCTCATCGACCTCATCGCAGCTTATCCTCTCTCGTTCTACACTGCCCTCCCGTTTTCCCTCTTTCTCGCTCATCGCCAGCCGGTGGTTCGTTGCTCGTTCCTCTTTTCCGGTTGATTACACCTCTCGCTTTACCGAGCGAGCCGAGCGCCGGCTTCCTCGTTTCTCCCTTTCTTTCGATGCTACCCTATGTACGCGTAATCCGCGCCAAAATAACTCGCAATCGTAAAGCGAATATCTTCGGTGTTTTCGCAACCAAATTTAACTTTACTCGGATGTGACACAAAATCGGTCAAATGAATTTTATTGTCATTTTTTTTTTTTTTTTTTTTTTTTTTTTATCCCAAGTACTGCTACTTGTACGTGTCGCAATTTATAATCCCGGATTGTTTTAATCCGGATTAAACCTCATCGCAGGGTTCCCGACTCTTCTCTTTCGTTCGAAAGGGACATCATCGTGTCTCTTGTTGCTTGTTGCATTGTGACTCCTCCAGTTTGCTTCTTAATCGATGATCGATAAGCTTTGTAGTAAATCCAATCATAAATATTCTATTTTACCTTAGTTAACTTTCCCAATTAAATCTTGAGCAGACTTGTTTCGTAACTAAACGTAACTAAAAGAACGTATTCTATACCGTAAATACGAATGAAGTCACTCACCGCAATCATTCCGCGATCTTTCCTCTTCCATACGATTTTTCTCTTTCGAGCGAGAGTGATTATCGAAATTATTCAACGCAGTCGCAATTGTAGAAATTGTTTTATGCAATTCGTTTTTCTAAACGAACAAAAGCTACTGTCAAATGGTAGGTAGGAGAATACTTATGTGGGCGATATTTTTAACCGGTCATTTAACTTGTTTACTTTTAGTAGAATGAGACACATCGAATTATTCTAACGATAACAGTTTGATCAGTATTTGATTTTCCTAGGTGCGATTAACTGTAATAACAACAGTTTCGAATAATAATTTCAATAGTGTTCAAGGGTGATAAAACGTGGCCTGTGCCACGTTCGCTGGCAGCAGCGTCAGCAGTACAGGTGTGGCTGTCCGGGCAGGGTCGAGCCTCCCTCCACCCCTACGGTTGAAAGGGGGGAAGGGTCTGAGAGTGGCAGCGAGGTGCGCATGGCCGCTGTTCGCCGAAGACCTGCAAGAGAAACCTGCTTCCTCCTCGAGGACCAACCCCTTTCCTCGAAGGGGTGCGGCCACCTTTAGCCAGCCGTCCAAGGCGTAGGTCGAACAGCTACCCCGCTCGAGTTCTCGTAGCACGAGTGCCACGGAAACGAGTTTTAATTAATCACGAGCTACCCTCGGTGCTCGCGCCATCTGCGAAGGATCCTCTCGCGGCCGACACCGCGAAGCAGCGACAAAAACGAACGCTTCAACGAGCACCGAATCTATGGCCGGGTTTTTCCGCGACTGGTTTTCCTCTCGGGATCGCGACGCGTCGGCCGAGCCGAACAGAAATCTTTGAAAATTAATTGGGTTATGCGGGCCAATTGAATATTTGAAAGTTTACAGTTTAGAAATTCAAACTAGCAAAAAGAAAGATCGAAAGAAGTCAATTAGAACTCTGTCGTATGAAAAATCCTAAGAAAGAATAGCCTAAAATGGGCGAACGCCCGGAAAGGAAGTACTCGGTGCAAGGACTGTAAAAAGGGAATTCCGGCAACAAGAGACCGAGCCCAGCTTGATATAATACATAATTGAGTTTTCAGCCGTGCTATATTGTAAACGAACAGAAGAGGAAATAAATGTACCGGAGATAATCCAGCTAAACAGCTACAAAAGAGTACCGTGCTCCAACTTTCATTTCTCTCGTTCCAGAGTTGATATCCGGTAGTCCGGTTAATGGTACCGGCCATAAACAAAATTCATCCCCCGACAGGCTTTAAAACGGCGAGCAACGTCGATGTATATGCTGGCAAAAAGACCAGCACCGCTCTCCTCTGGCTAAGGGAAACGTTGTTCCGGAGGAGGATCGAAGCGCTGGACCTCCGCGATACCTAAGCGTAATGTAACGAGGTGCGCATGTTCTCCGGGCGAATACCCGCCCCCGCGTGCAATTTCATTTTCTAAATGAGCAAGCCAACCCTCCGCGGGAGGAATGGGGTGTGTACCGAGGTTCGCCGTTGCTCGCAATCGAAACTGCATATCCATTTAATTAATTATGCATGAGCCCCCGTTCTGGCAGAGTTGCAAATCAACGTTATCGGCGGTTCGTGGCTTTCGGGATGGAAAAAGTATGTGTGTGTGTGTGTGTGTGTGTGTGTGTGTGTGTGTGTGTGTGTGTGTGTGTGCTCGGATCTTTCTGGATAATTATATTCCGTATAATTACAGGAAATGGATATTTCACATTTTCTGTAATTTCATTTTTGAGATGTACCAAAGACGCAACTATCTACTATGTCGTCGTCGTCGTCGAAAAGGAAATTCAATGCTTTCCATGGAAAAACGAAGGAGAATTCAACCCTGACCTAAGTCAATGGTACGAGTAGATCGTCTATTTCCTTTCCAATATGGCGAGCCATTTCGAGGATCAAGTTCGAAGGCTGTTCCTCCGATCTTCTCGCTCTCTTTCTCTTTCTCTTTCTCGTCCGGATTCGTTTCTCATTAATCTCCGTCTCCACCCTTTTGCTCTGTTTCAAGATTTCTTGCTACTCGCCCGGCCTCCTCCTCTGCCCCCCGTTTCCCCTTCTGCCCCGCTGTTCGGTGGCCAGCATGGCCGACCAGCCAACGACCAACGACCACCATTCGGACGATTCGTCCCGAGATTTTTCAAATTTCGCCTGGTTCGTCCGGTCGATTGGTCAGTGAAAACCGGCACAAGGAAAATGGCCGCGATCCTGGACCAGCTCGGGCGATCAATGCCGACGTCTTCTAGCGTCACATTTCGCGGCCGGAATACGAATCTTTCATTTGACATTCTTTTACTAGGTTCGTTAAGGTAAAACTGAAAAAAATGATGGAAAATATCATAGGAAACTTTTCTCGATAAGAGCGGTAAAAAAAGTGGTAAATTTGTTTGAAATTGAACGTGGATGTACCCGGAAGGAGCTATGTCACTCTACTGTACCGTAGAATATCGCGAGGGGTCAACGGTACAGGCGAAAAAGAACAGGTGAGGAAAAAATGGTCTGGCAGAGCTCGAAGCTAGACGCCGAGGCAGCCAGCCGGGTCCGCCGGTCGTTCTCTCGCCCGATGGCAGAGCCAGAAGACGAAAATAAAAAAGGCGCCCCGCTCTTTTCTTCGAGGACGGCCTTGAACTTCGGGCGAGTCTCCCGTTGGCCGAAAAACCGTGTCGCAGTTTTTCCTTCGGCCGGCAACGACGCCGCGGGCAGCTCTACGAGCACGAATCACCGGGCGAAACGGTTCTTCTTACAGGCTACTTGTTAGGTAGCCCAGAAGGTGGAACAAACTCCCCCTTGAACCTAACCAGTCACCCCCTAGCGTCTTCTTCTACTTCGTCCCGGGTGGTGGTCCGGGCGATGAGATTTGTGGTTATAGCTTGTTTTTCGAGCACGCCGTGGGGGTCGACAGCGACGGAACGGAACTTCTCCTAGGTCCTTTCCATCCGGCGAAAGAAACCGGGAAGCGATTCAAATTGAGGGTGGACGGGAACTTCAAGGTCGACGCAGCGCTGTGCTGGAAGGCTTCGTTTCGCTTCTCGTTTTGTTAGAATCGTTTCGAAGATTCGGAAGTTTCAGGGCCGATTGCAGATTTGGGAAATGTACAAGTTTTTTTCTCTACTTTTGGTACTGACAGGCAAATTGTCGTAAAATTTTATTAAAAGATTAATATTATTTATTAACTATCGGAAAAGAAAGATTGCATTCGATTAATAATTGTGGACTTTTATTATTTTCTTGAAGACGGTTGGACTCAGTGTCGACTAAAGAAAATAATCCTGAAATTGACAGGAGAACACTGACCTACGGAGATGTTACTACTACATTGGCGGGGGACATTTAAGAAAGTGGAACGTCTTGTGTGTCCAGTGACCCTGTAACCGTGTGACCATTATCCTCCGTTCTACATATATAGTCTGCATCCACCCTTGGCGATAAGATTTGTGGTTATAGCTCTTTTCTGGACCACGCCGTAGGGGTCGATGACGACGCTTCCCGTAGGATACCTTTTTACGTATCAACGACCCGAAAAGTACTTCAAGTTCAAGTCTGAGAGCTAACTTGAAGATATTCTCGAATCCATCGAAGAATGATCACTGTATACAGGGTGTCGAGGATGATAGATAGGCAAATTTTTGTACCGTATTCTAAATATAAATAGGTTTGGAAAAACTTCGTTTCCCAGGTAGGGACATTTTTCGCTAACATCCAAAGTAGCTGTTAGCCGTAAAATTTCAAGCACTATCGTTAGTTCTTCTGTTAGAACCTGTCTCCATCGTAGCGTAGATGTGTAGTAGTTTCGTAGCAAATCTGCACGCTCCTCTCTGTTGAACCTTTCGGATTTTTAGCATAGATTTTTGACACTTAAGGGACTAATTATTTCCGTATGTTATTAAAACTAGAATACACCAGACATTTTCGAACGTGTTGATACACGTTTTCAACCGTAAAAGCATTGATACATTCTGCACAGTCCGATCCGTTAAGAAACTTGCAAAGATCGTGCAATATAATGCTCTGATTACGATAGAGACTTTTGCGATGCGTCAGATAATTAGGCTAAAATTTCTTTTCATTCGGACATCCGAGGTCGCCGAAGTCGCACATAATCCGATGAACGATAAGTCCCACATAAACAAGAGGAGATTGAAGAGATTTAAGAGGTACTCTTGAACAGACGTCCACCGACCCCTCGTCCTGGTGGGGTGACTTTTTATCCCAGGGATCGCTTTTTCCTTTGTCATGAAGAAATTCCCCAGGAATTCGTGGACCATTTCAGGGGCGGCTTTTTACATGATGCCGCGCGATACTCGTGACCTTTTCCAACCTAATCCTTGACGCGTATGGCAATGCGAAATTAAGTTGTAACAGGTCAGGGTACAGTCTTGTGCTCTTCGTTCGAAAAATCACTCGTTCGTGTTTTTGTAACATAGTCCATTTTATGAGAAGCGTACGATTCATTCGGGTTCTCATTAATAATTAAAATAAACATAGTAATTAGCTAATCAGACAGCTGGATAGCTATGAATTCGATTATGCACAGAGATGTTACTTGCATACTAAATTTGTATCAAGCATTTAAAATTGAATAGCGTTATCGCGATCAACGTTTACTTAAACATTTATAACGTTTATACGGATATCTATAGATAATCGGTAACTGTACGAATGTGATTTGACGATATAAAATGATGCGGGGGAAAAGGAAAGGGAAGAGAGAGGGAGGAAGAGAGAGGGGGAGTGATAGGATTGGGAAAGAGAGAAGGGGTTAATAAGAGAGAGAGAAAACCCGCCCGTTTTCCCACCCATTCTCCTAATCCCACCGCAGCAGCTCGTTACCCCCACCAGGATCCAGGCAGCACGAGCAAGCCGCGTCGAGTCGCGAGGGGCAGAGCCGAGCGCAGCCGAGGAGTGCCGAGCACGGCCGAACGGTTGTTCGAATCGCGACTCCCGCGTCAGTGCTGCAACCGCGTCCGCGGTCCACGGTTCACGATTTCCGGGCCCTGCCGGTTCTGTTTTTTCCTCGCTCTAGGCAACGGCAAAAAAAAAAAAAAAAAAAAGGAGCAAGGTCGCGGGCTCCGTTTTCCGTTCGGAGGCGCGCGCGTTGTCGAAGGAAGCGGGAAGATCGTCCGAACCGGTAGCGTCTCGCGAGTGGAAGCCGGCGAGGTGGAAAAAAGTTTACTCGCTTTTCCAGTGGCGGCGTTTTCCCGCCACTTTTCGTCGCCGGTAAGATGGCCGCGGTCACGATACCATCCGCACCGCCGAATTGGGCGTTCGAATCTCTCGTGCAGTGAAACGAAGCGGCCGGTGGAGTTGGAGCAACGCCGGGGGACTCGAGGAGGTAGCGATCAAGGTTTCCAGTTACTGGGCATCATGAGACAGCCCGGCTACGTTCCGTGGACCGCTGTTTCGGTGGAGGTTGACGTTCCGATGACAAGCCGGTAGGAACGTTCAGGAATCTCGCGAGTCATCCTGCGCTTCCCGGTTCTCTTAGTGGAACGCGATCATGGAACGCGACTCGAAGCGTCGTGCGAGCGAGTAGCCTCTGTGACAGCTAGTGACAGTCGTCGGTGACGCGGTGACGAGAAGTACGATGACAGCGAGCTGCGTAGTCGAACCGTGCCGGTCGACCGACCCGGTTCTGGGGCCGATTTCCTGAGGACGTTCGGGAGTATACTAAACAAGTGCTCCAACAAGTTTCCAAGTGCAATAATCCCGAGTAATCAGTGTGCAATAATTCACATTCTATCGAGATTCCTTCGCGAATAGAAAACTGTGAGTCGGAGTTGGACTCACGATCGCAACGGGCTGCATGGCTCGTGCATAATAAATCTAGTCAAAAGATCGGACGAGCGAGCGATTTCATTTTTCACGGGAAGGTTTACTCGTCGCTTCGCGACGCGGGGAACTCAACCGAAGGTCGCGCGAGTCAATCTCGCGCACGGCGGCGATACATCGTGTGCGTGTGCCCCTGTGTGCGAGTGTGTGTGTGTGTGTGAGTGAGAGAGAGAGCTGTTCGCGCGCGCGCACGCTCGACGGAGAGAGAGAGAGAGAGAGAGAGAGAGAGAGATAAACGCGGACAGGGAAAACACAGGTTCACCCTTGACGCGGTGTGTAACGGACTCGGCGTGTTTACATCGCGCGGCAAGCTCGCGTTACTTACAGTTGGTTTGTTCGCGGCGTAGCACGTACGCCGTAATAATTCGTCCGTCGAATTTAACGCGTCGCATTGTTCGGAACGTATCTGATACGGTTTACGTTCGAGTAGAATTACGTGCGCGTTCTTCTCCTCCGTTCGATTGGAATGCGTGTAAACGGGACGTGAGTGTCCTTTGGGAAGTGTGTGATCTCGTTATCGCGGCAGGGAAGAGACAGACCGGGGGGACAGATCGGGGGGACTATCGAGCGATCGCGACGCGGCTCGCGTTCGATCTTGAAGCGGATTGACGGAAAATCGGTATCGGCAGTGGGACCAAGTGTGAGCCAGTGACGTAACTAGGAACCGTGGCGCCTCGGGACTATTCTACGGTACCGAACGACCGAGCTGTTTCGTCCGAGGGGATCGTCGAGGTGACTTTTCACGGGGTGTTCTAGTGCGATATGTATCCGTGGTACCGGGACAGCGTCGCGGCGGCGGCGGCAGCCGGCCTCGGAGGCCCCGTCGGAGTGGTCGGTTCCGGATTTTGCTCAACGGGCCCGGGACAAGGCGGCACCACGATCAAGACTGAGAGCGGATATTCGGATTGCATGCTGGCCCTCGACTATGTGCAGAGCAAGGCGAGTCGAATTTACCTCCTTTACCCACGTCTTCTAAAAAATTCCGATAACAGTCGGTCAGTTTATTCTTATGCATTTTAACGTAGCTACGAGAAATGTGTTTATCTTAAAAATGTCTGTTAGAACGATCACTTACGGTATGGTACTACTATATTTATTGTTTTCGAGCGGAAAGGTTAAAAAAAAGATAATTATTTCCGACACTGTGTTGAGATACACAATTTTAGCAGGTTAATTAGGCGAGGCGATGTATTTAGGTAAATAATTTGGAGTAAGTTGTATTGGTGGGTTTAATGTTTGCTCCGATATTTCATTTCGCACGAAGACCTTCCATTCGAGGAATTCGGTGTTTGGATAGACCAGCAGAATTTCCAGCGATGTAGAATAGATCACGAAGCGAAAGCTTGTCGCGGAACTCCTTGGCATTGTTGACTTCACAGGTAGGAGCGCGTGTCGCTGCGAGAATCTAGGAATTTTATCTGTTGTTTATGTGCGATGGGAAGTTATAAAGTACAACGACGTATCGAACAGCGTGTTGAAACTGGATGTTTACCTCCAGGTAGATTGTATCTGCAACGATACAGCGGATAATAGTACGTTATTTTCGGTATTTCAATGCTGAAATTGCTAGCGTTCGAACGTGTCGAACAATCGTTCTATTTTGCTTAAAAGATAAGGTAGTATTAAATATTGGGGGTTTTTAATATTTGATGTCTTGAGAAATATCGTTGTTGAGTTCAAATTGCGTGGATTGAGCAAACAATCAAGTGCGCTGAAGGGGTGCACTTGGAAGATAATTGTTTAAATAAAGATAATAATGTTTACGAGAAATTTAACGAGAAGTATTGGAAAATGTTCTATTATTAGCGAAGAAGGCCAAAAATTGAACGTAATTGATCAGAAGTGCGTAATGGTGGGTTCGAAACGAGAGTCTGATTGAAACACCTTCTTTTTTCGCCTTCTTGTTCCACGGGTTAACTCGTCTGCTCGGTTTTTACCGGCCACGCATTTGGAGCATGGTTTTTAGGGATTCAAAGAAATTCACCGGGCAAGCACCCCCATTTTTCAGCACCTGCCATTATTCAATTTCAAGTAGATATATTTAAAAGTGAAATATGTTTAGACTTTCTTTCAAAAAGCAATGTAATTTTAGATTTTTATTTGAAAAAAGCCAAAAAGATGGTGCAATTATTACTGTTCGAATTTCGCTGGATTTACTCTGATATGTTTGGTACAAAGAAAAGAAAGAAGAGCAATCCGTTCAGAGCCGATTTACTAAGAGGCAACGTTGCGAATCGCGACGGAATCTGTGCGTTTCATTTTTCCCGCTATTGAACGCAATATCGTTTCTTGGTAGCGAATCCTCATACCAAGGTGCTTGTGCAATTGCAGAGAAATGAAGGGCAGTAAGATGCATTTTTGCGTAAGCAATTGTAGAAATTCTTCTTTACTTTAATCTTTCTTAGCTATGTTGAAATCAATTTATTGAACTAAATGCCGCTTGAAACAAAATCTATAAGGTACAATCTTTGTTACTCGTTAGATGAAATATGAATGTTCTGAACGAATCAGTTGAATTCCATAAAAGAGAGGTAATTCGAAGTCGGCAACGCGTTTGTTAAAAATTACGGTAAAAAGAGAAATCAATGAAATGGTAACGGAATGTTAAAATAATGAATGGATGTAACGGTTTTAGATCGCAAGAATCCATTTGGTCGCAGGAAACGGGATCGTCTGGTTATACAGCGTAAATCAAATGCAATTAGAAAATCAATGACCATTCGGTAAATTGGATTGCGCTTCGAACTCGCGATTAAATCATCGGAATTACACAGTACTGGATAAAGTATCATAGTTTGGATCTAACTCAAGCTTTATTTTATTATAGAACCTATAATAATTCTTCTTACGTCATCGGATACAATCACTTTTTCTTTCAGACGTCCTTCGAATGGAAATTTTCGTAGAAACACTGATCGAGCACCGATCCATATATTATAATTTAACATCGCGTTTACTTAGTAAAGTTCTTTTATCGGATTAACTCCTTTCACAATTTCGATAGATTTTCCAAACAAAATTATGTAATTTTACCGTACATGTTGTACGGGTTTGTTCACCCCGTTTTCTTTCTGTCGTGTGTCGCTCGGCTAGGTGAAAAAAGTATGGACGACTCGCGGCCAGTTTTTACCATTCGCAAATAATCGCAGCGGCCGAGACAATAATGGCATTATACGTCTTCAAAGACGAAGATTAATATCGGAATTATCGCGCGGTAGCAGTGAACCTGATACTTCGAATGTTAATCGCCGGACATTCATCGCGTTCACCCGAGTTCCGCGTGTTATTTACATCATTCCGCGGGAATGAATGATCGTGCCGTTTCTGTAATTAATGTCGCACAATACGCTCGCGACAGACACGCTATAGCCCTTTCAGCTATATCTATTAATTTTTCATTTCTCCCAGCGAACAATTAAGAATAACAAGTGTTTATTATTTCGAAACTTTTCTTTCATTCTTACTCTGATTTATCACTTAACAAGTCTATTAAAACCGCCGTGGAATCTTTCCAATTACATAAACTGAAAATATTCTCCCAAACGGAAGGAATCTCCCCAAACGGGCGATCTATCAATTATCCAATCGCCTTGCTCGCGAATTCCTCCACTTTACGGCAACTAAGTATTCCGCAAACGTCGAAAGAACCATTCGAAAAGAAGGTAGCGTTCTTCACGGCTGAGGTGGCTCGATCTCAACCGAGCGGACCGATCCTCGTGTCGTCGATTCGTAATCGCTGGAAACTTTGTAATTAATCGTTTCGCCTATCCGTCGGTTGCATTTTTTTCCCCTCCCCTGTTGGCCGCCTGTTCGCCAGGGAAAAACACCGCGAAGCCAACGGTGGCGGCGGCGGCGGCGGCGGCGGCGGCGGCGGCGGCAGCGGCGGCCGCGAAAGAAAATAATCCGGCGTGTCAACCTGTGAAAATGATTTGCCGGTAAAAAGTCGCGAACGATCTACGAAGTTAGCTCGGTTGCATACGGTTTTTCAACCGGCCAACTAGAAAGCGGCCATTTTTTCTCGGTTTTTTACCCGACTGGAATGTAACGGAGTGTCGAGGATCGAGAATCGTGGAAATTGATTAGAAGCGGATTTGCTTTGGAATTTTTATCAGCTCTCTGTCCCGATTTGCTCGCCCTTTCTCGTACCTTTTACGAGGAAAGTTCCTCGGGGGTGTTGACGTAGAAAGTCCATCCGTCGCTCTCAAAATTTTACCTTTCATTTCGTTCTTAAATAAGAGGTATTTAAAGATTAATTTTGTAACACACGATGTCCCTTCTCATTCGATGGTAGAGCGGAACAAAAAATCACGAACCGTGCATAGTTTCGCGTGACGAATGGTATCGCGAAGTAGATCCTATTCGTTAAGGAAGGTTGATCATTTTTATTATAGCAGAAAATCGTAATTAACAATTGCGTTAACGGCGGTGTAACACGGCGGCGATTAAACGTAGCATCGATTATTAAACAATCGAGTTAGATAATCGATCGTTCCATCGATAATCGTCACATCGATCGTCACATCACGATCGACGATGTTTCAATTAACGCGTCCGAGGACTGAAAAAAGGCGGCAGGTTCTTTTCTTTTTATGAGATGTAGGAAATCTCTGGGACGCGACAAAAACAGTGACAATGTTGCAGTCGTGAACGGTGCTCGTTTTTTGTCCAGATGGAAAAAAGAGTTAATAGCGCATATGTTACTGGTTTCAGTCGAGCACGATTTCTTACTCGAGCCTTATTTTTTCCGATCCTCGTAACCGTAACAGTTGCCCGAGCATAACTCAGAGTTAATTTTGGTCTCGACGATTTTTACTTGGATCAAAGGAGAATGATTTTCTCGTCTTTCTTTTCTTTAAAACATTGTATAAATGTCGAGGGATCGATTGTTTAAATACGAAATTGAAAGAAAAGGATAACAGTTTTGATTTTTGTGTTGCAAGATCAAGAAATGAATAATTATGATTAATATTATGACGAATTGGAATATGCTGTGTTGCATCTTTTCAATATGTAGCGACGCTTTATTCTCAACAGATATTAATCTAACATATA
The DNA here is from genome assembly GCF_050948175.1 of Xylocopa sonorina. NCBI lineage: Eukaryota > Metazoa > Arthropoda > Insecta > Hymenoptera > Apidae > Xylocopa > Xylocopa sonorina. The sequence goes on from NC_135197.1 coordinate 1,619,272, forward strand.
TAGCATAATTTATTTCATTAAGCGAAATCACTCGTGACGATAAAACTGGCGGGAAAATTGGGAAATCCGGCAAAACTGGGTTAAACTGCGCGCCGTTTGAATCAACGATTACGAAACCCGTTGCGTCTTTCGCGCATCCTACAGCTCGTTTTAGCAAACAAACTTTCTTTTCCCTTTCGACAAGCGCGCTCATTAAGTCCTCGTTTTCTATCAGTCTGTTGCAAGCAGTCATCTATATATCTTTTAATTACACGTTCACGAGTCTTTCATTGTTCTATGCTTTTTATCATCTCTATATATCATTTATTTGATTTATTTCTGGTTTTCTGTCAAAAATAGAGCAAAGGTGACGGGAGTCGTAGTCCGGAACGTGTAATTGCCGGGCTAGTTAGCCGTCCCTCGTTTTTAAATTATGTATATTACATATCCCGTGGCTGGTATCTACTCGGTTCTCGGGTTCTCCGTTCTGTTCCACGGCTGGTGGACTCGCTCTCGAACCGCGGAGATGAATTAAATGCGAACGGTTACCGGGAAAACGCGATGACAGGAGATTATGAGAATAATTGCGGTGTAACGTGTGCACACCGGGTCGTAAGGCCGTGACTAATTGCCGTGCTTACGGGCAATCGTTCCCCGTGATCTCGGGTCAACGCTGACCGCCCATATTTTTATGGTAATCGCGGCTATCGATACCAGTACGCTTCTCTCGTGGACCGCGGTTTTCCCTCGATCCGAAAGGTAAGTTAATTACTTGGAATATCATCTAATCCGTTAATCGAGAATTTTCATGTATTTCGTGGTAATCGTGACGAAAGAGCAACGCAGGATTTTATTAAACTAGATTTCTCGAACTCTTTCCAGATTATACTTATTCTTCCCTTGTGATAATTGTGGCTAGAAGAAAGAGTTCTTATTACTCTTAACGTCCTTCTCGCGTGCCCAGAATAGAGTATAAAGTAGAACGTGTCACGTTGAGAAATTTACGCGAACCCTGAAATAAGTAATTTCTGCCTAAAAATATGAATTTAAACCAGTTTAGAAGAAAAACGTAGTAAAAAAGTTTCCGTAGAAATGAATTAAAAGTGTCTAATCTAATGTACAAGACAGGACTTGAGGCATTAATCGCGAAATCGAAGGGAAAGGGAAGAGCGTTCGGTGTTTAGAAAAGAAATAAGGGCACCGTAAAGACCGAACGAAAGAGAAGTTCATTGGTTCTCCGGACGGAGCTGACTGACAAAAAGTCTCTGAAAGTGCAACGTGCAACCAATTTCCCCTTCGTCCTGTCTCACCACTTTTCCGCTGCGATCGCTGCGTAAGTGCGATCGTTTGTTGCATGGTACGAGCGCTTTTTATTTATTTCGGCTTTTCGTTCAATCTTGCCTCTCTCGATGATTTTCAACGATTTTTCATTTCATTTGAATAGCAGTTATTTGTAAATTGGAAAATTCGTGGAGATATTCTGCGCGAATGTCGATGACCTCCGGAAGGTGGTGCAAAACTTGTGGGATTTGATGGGGCGGCCATTCATTAATTTTCATAAATCTGAATCAAATTAACTGGTCGTGTTGATTTTTCCGGTTGGAAAATTCTCGGCCGTCGGCTTAGAGTTAGGGGCGATGGGAGAACGCGGCTCGTTTAGTTAATTGGAAGAAAAACACCGCGTAGGCACGCGGAAGAGGAGGCTGTTTCCTCGTCGAAAATTAACCACCCTTTTGTTCGGTTAGTTTGAATCGAATTTACTAATAGGCATAAAGTAGGCGTTAAAACACGAATCGGACGTTTCAGCGCCGGTTCGATTTTCAAGTTGAAGGCGGCCATTGGTGGCCCCGTAAAAGGCCGGTGTTGGACTCGGACGGCTTTCCAAATTTGGCGGGCGCAAGGGCCTTTTTGCCCGGGCCCGTTGCAAAAATGGCCGTGAGGCCGTGTGACGCATGCTCCTCCTCCCTCGTCGTATCGAGCACGGGGTTAAGTTCAAGGCGCGGGCTCTAATTTCCGAGATCAGAGATTAACGGGGAATTGAAATTGGTGAAAGACAATTGGACACCGAAAAGAAAGAATGTTGAGGGGCAGGAGCAGGAGCAGGAGCAGGAGCAGGAGCAGGATTGGCATTGCATGCGTAATAGTGTCGCATCGCGGTTGTCGGGGTTGTGGGAAAAGAGAAAAGCTCGATGCAGCGCTAAAAGAGCGGCGAAGGAAGGAAGAAGGAAGGTGAGGTCGCGGAGCGTGCGCGTCGTCGAGTGGAGGACGTCTTTCTTCCCTCTCCATCGGGGCGGGTGTCCTCTCCGTGACGGGTTCACCAGGTAGCACGTCCTCCGATTGGTGGGCGTGCACGCAGGTGCGCGTGGGTGGGAGAGGCGTGGTGCGCGGCCAGGATTGGCCGGCGGCGTCTAGCCAGAACCGGAAACGGGGCCGGGTACGGAGAGGAGTGCCAGAGGGGACTGCCACCAGGCAAAAACGATATCGCATCTCGCGTACGGCTCGGCAAAAAGCTGCCAGGTGGCATTTCGCCTTACCTTCAGGGTTACTGCCTCTTGCACGCGAACGCGGTATGACGAGATGCACGGGACGGTAGCAGCGGACACGAGCCTCCGCGAGGGGTGCTTTTTTCCCCCGGTTTCATCGGGAACGTTTCATTGGTAGACGAACGGCCGCGGGTCAGGTAGAAGGGCGGTGGAGGAGGTACGACCACGGGGATGCACGGCTGTTTGGATTTGTTTCGGAGAACCGAGTCGAGTCGTTTGGGGATAACGACTTCGAGTCGGAGAGCTTCGTTTCCTGCCAATGTCAATTCATCTATCTAACTCGATAATTCGATACCTCGTATCTACGATGGAGAGATGCAAACCAGGTGTTTACGACTTTTTCTTCTTCACATTTATTCATGTTAAACCGCTCCGTCTAGTTGATATTAAAGAGAAACGACCATAGCCACAGATTTATTTCTGCATTTGTTTCAAGCGCAATATTCAAGCGCATATTAAGACACGTAAGTTTAGAAAGGGGTTGCAACCGAACCATGTGGTAGCCTCAAAGTTTTCCGCAATCCTGTTCGAAAGGGAACTCTGCGTTTGGATCGTGTTAATTTTGCTCTCGATTAGAAACAGCCTTATACCACTGGTTAACCAAATTCCGATTCGAACGAAATTCTTTTACGCTATTAGATGCGGACCATTATCGTTTCCACGAATGGCGATAATCCCTAAACAAAGGCAGCAGGACTCGACGGTAATAAATGCAAAGGGAATTTCTAATGCCGCGTACGCGGTGCGTTTCTTGGAAATCGTTTTCTATTTGGAGAATCATTAGAGAATTTGCAATTCGCAAGAAGACTCTTCCTCCTAATTAATCCTCCTGATTTAGTTACGCGGCAATTTAAGTAGCTCCCTTTCCGGAGCGTTATTTACCTTATTTCGTTCCGAAGCAAAAAAAGAAAACAAAAAAAAAAAAAAAACAGATGCGTTATTAAGCACCGATTAGAAATGTTTAACCACGCTCTCAGCTTTCAACGATCAAAGTTTCTACGATTAATTAATTTAACAGGCATTTATTTGGCAGTAAATTTCAATCTTCAACCGCAATGTTCATATCGTGAACATGAACGGCTCGAGCGAAGAAGAATAGCGTTTCGGGCAGAGCCACTGAATTTCCCGGGCAGGCAATAAATATCGCGTCAGAAACAATTCGCGGGTCCCGTGTTTCCCTTATCTGGTTGGCTGCCGGTCTCGTGCAAACTTTTAATTGGATTGAGAGAGAGAGAGAGAGAGAGAGAGAGAGAGAGAGAGAGAGAGAGAGAGAGAGAGAGAGGACGGGTTGGTCGCGAACTCGGCCCCGGTCGTTATTACGAAAAAAGAAAACACAGTGCGCGTCGTGGGTGAGATGAGGAGAGGCGATACTCTGCGTGCATTCCAGCGACGTCGACGCCGAGTTCTAGGATTGATGGACGGAAACGCGAGAAGAATGGCAGCGGAGTCGTCGTTGCCGGTCTTCTGGGGTCGTTGACAGTCGGACAGATGCGTGCACCGGCATCACCGTAGAAAGAATTTCAAGTATCGCCACGGCTTTTCCTACGATTTACCCTCGCTCTATTCTAATCTCCTCGACGATTAACACCGGGGTTGCTAAAACGCTTTTCAACTCTGTCAACGGTTCAACGTTTGCATCTTTACATTGGCTATTATTTATTTCGGCATCTTAAATTGATTCCGAATACTTATTAATACTTGTTAAAGGTCATATTTCTTAATAAGGTTATTAAGGAGGACCAATAAAAACCAATTCAAGTTGCCACTTTTTTAAAATTCAAACAGTGATTCGTTGCGAATAATTTAGCTAATAATCTTTATTACTTGGATGGGAACCTCCGGCCGGGTTAATAAGGTGAGAATTAGAGATTTTTCGAATAATTGTAGCCTTGAATCGTAGACGTACAATGGCACCATCGCGATACCGTCTCACGGCGGAATGAAATGCTGTCGACGCCGTGGTCGAGGTATAAGTTACGCGTGCGATACGTTCTGGGATCTCGGAGGTCTGCTACAATAGAGGGTAAAGGGCGAAAGAGGAGCATGAATAAACATCAGAGTCACATACTTGCACCGTAATTCTCTTTCTGTCGCACAGCACAGCAGTCTAATTATTTTCTTCCAATTAAGTATAATAGATAGTATATCGTTTCTTTCTGATTAAAAGTCGTGTGCCATCGAGGAACGACTCGTATGACTCGTAAACTTTGATACAGTTGCGATGGCACGAAAATATTTCAATAATATCCTGTAAGAAATCAATGATTAGTTGTAACAACTTAAACATGAAAGTGTTCCTTGAAAACAAATCTGAATATTTTACTGCGACTCTATGTCGTTAATCCCTAATTTTCTGTTATGAAACAGCTCCAAATCCACTGATCTACAAACCGGTGAAATGATTAAATTGTTGGTGGTGATAAATGAAAACAAATATCGAGGAATGTTTTCTATCGAACAAATATTTCAATGTAAATTTCAATGTAAATTTACCGAGTGTAATCTACCGAGTGTAATTAAAGTAGAACTGCAATAGGTTGAATATTACCGTCAGAAAGAAATGAGATAATTAAAATCCAAGTAACTAAGTAACGAAAAAGAGAAATTAGGAAGGAAATTAGGCAGGCAGGTACGTAGATAGGAAAAATTTATTTAGCGGGTGGGCGCAGCAGCGATTTTGACACGGTCTATTTTCTATTTACCGTTTTCATAGGGGAATTGAAAGGGGATTGGTATAGCTACTCTCGATTCGCGGGATCGTACAGGCTCGCGTACCGATCGGTCAGGTATTAATTAATTAGATAATTAATCGTGTAATGGGTTTAATTGGGTCCTGTTAAGTGTCAACGTGCTCCCTCCCGGGGGCGTAATCTTCCCGGTGGCATCTCCCGGCTTTGTCCACGTGTGCCCGGGGAACGGAACACGATGCGACGGAGCCACCATCTCGTTGTCCAGGCAAAACAGGCAGGTAACCGGCCGCGTCGCGACCACCGCTATCCCCGGCAAGTTGTTAAGATTACAGATAAGCCAACGAGATTTCACAGATCCGATATCCGTTGATAAGCGAGCATGCGCCGCTTGTACGTAAACGGAGAATACCGTATCCTCATCTTTCGCTGCTCTTGTTTCTTCCTGTTCCGCGCCATTCGGCCGAGACCATTTTTCGCGTCCGAGTGCCGAGTGGACTTGCAAAATTTGCGGATTCTACAACTACCGATATAAGGTATTCGTATCATCGTCCAAATTTGAAGGTCGAGGCAGTTTTGTTGTTCGTATGTTTTGTTGGTCACATTTAAAATAATATTTTAACGACGATACGATTATAGAATAAAATATTTGCAGACCTATTATACCTATCGCGAGGAATGCATAATTCGTACGAGGAAAATGATTTCGAGACATCGGAAGCATGTGTTCGACGATCAGCTTGATATCCAATTAAAGAGGTTCGCTCGCGTGATTCGATTTCGCCGCCTCGATTTGTTCCACGTGATTCAGGTTTCCGGTAAGAGAGGGGAAGCGGTATGGAAAGGAAGAGAATGGGAGGGAAGATCCGAGAGGGAGGCGTGCGTGTACCATCGAAGCTTCGCTCTCGAGAACGTCAAAACGGTTCTGCGTTTCGCCGCGGCGTGGCGTTACCAGCCGCGCGATTATGTAAGCAGATTCAAAGCTGAAACCGTCTCTCTTATTACCGATTTCCACATATCTGTCTCCTATAAATACTTTCTTTTAAATCCTCTATTTCTAAATTCGAAATATCATTTTTTCTTCATTTTCAATTAATCTGGACAAACGTATTAATTCATACTCAAAAACAAAGCGAATAATATTGTTGACAAACAATTTTCTATAGTTATCGTTTTTCACCTAACATTTTCCTATGTAATCGAGTTAAGAAAGACCTGTCGTTGAAAAATATAAAAGATTAACGAATGTCAAGTTACAAGTGTACGGTTATTCGCCGATTTCTAATCACGGTTGTGACGCCGCAACAGATGTCTATAGGTAAATAAAGGAGGATACCTCGATCGAGACGCGCGGTACCGATGTTAGGGTAGTTAGGGCGGTCGATGCTGGAGTTGGTTGGCGCAGCGTCTCAGAAGTTACGACTCCATTAAGAAGGGTTCTGCTGATTTTTTCGAGTTCATTTCAGGTCGCATAAAACAAGCTATTTAAAATGCAACGGCGTAGGCAACGGCGGCCGTTGATCGGTCGAAAACGAAGGAGAGACGACGGCTCCGTTTCATCATCTTTCCCCCCGGATGGTTTCATCAAGTTAATTGCTTCATCCGAAATTAATTACCCGATACCTTTTATTACGCGATCGGTCTCGAATCTGTCGGAGCAATAAATTTCGGTGTTTAATCGTCGGTGAATTACTTTTTCCTCGTCGGTTCTTTTCACCGCGCTATCCTCGGTTTCACATTCCCCTTATTTTTCAGCACCGCGCGGCGTCGATCGCGGCGAATAGGTTCATATCGACGATAGAAATGTCGCCGTTCGGTGGGAAAAAGAAGAAACGTCGGACGCCTGGCCGTGGAAAAAGAGGAATTACTGTTAGGCCCGTAGATGGAAGGAACAACGTCATTGCTCCGTGTGAATAAGCTTTTTGCAAAGATGACGACTCTATTCGCCTTTTAAGCAGCAATAGCTCCGGCCGATTACGCACCGCGGAGACCATTATTCCTGGTGGCTGATTTACCGAGGGAAATCCATCGGAACGTACCCGTCGAGATTTTCAACCAGTTTCCCGCGAATACCTCAAAACCGATCAATTAGCGTAAGTTAATTGCCGCGCGTTAAGTGAATCGTACCTCTCGGGAAGGCGTGGATCGATTAGAAAGCGTGAACGTTCCTGTAGAACTCGTGGAATTCGAGCGGCGTTAACTTTGTTAATAATCCCTCCGGTCGATCGATCAATTAAAGGGGAGGAATCGCGTGGGAACGCGTGCACGGCCGATCGATCGAGTTTACGCGCGGTTTTACGAGGACGATCGCGGATTCGTTTTCCGCCGATGGATCGTGAGTCGGATAAAAGTTATTAGGCACGGGCACGCCACGCAACCTTTTATGGCCGCGCCACGCCGCGCCACGCCGCGCCAAGCCGCGCGTCCGTGCCCGGGAAAAGAATTCTCTAGCGAGCCGCGCAGTGGCCCAGAACGGATGAAATTCCACGGACGTTTCCGGCGGACGCGCAGCGGTGTTCCCCGAAACGGACGCAGCCGCGAGCCAACGGAGAGATACTCCGCTCACTTTCCATGCGAACGTTCCACGAAATCCAACTAAGATCTAACTAAGGTCCAGGCTCGCAGGAGCGTTAAAATGATGGACGTCGGTAGCTGCAGGGTGGTAGCTGGCCACGTGCGCTTACATTCTTATATTCGCGTCATTCTTTCACGAACGACCGGAAGCGGGGAAAGTTGTTTTCCCCGTGAGCAGGAAATCCGTCTAAGATAGAAACAGAGTTCGAGAGGGGCGTCGGTATATAGGGAAAGGAACGAGCAGCTCCGACTCTCCTTTCGAAGAAGGCAGAGAGGAACGCTCGGGAGTAGTAGTCGTGTAAGAAGGCGACTAAGAGGAGGAAGGGCGAGAAGGATGAGAGGAGTCGCGGAGCTCGTATTCGCAGGACATCCGCGCCACTGGGCATCGAGACAGTTATGACTCTGCCCGTTCTCGAACTCGTCAGTTGTTTTGCGCTCGTCTCGTTGCTTTTGTTCTAGCCACGGTCTCTCGTTGCTTTTGTTCATCTCTCTCCCGTTGGTTGTGCTGCTGCGGTGCCCAGCGCCCCACAAGTCTTTTGCTCCTGTTTCCATCGCAGGAATCTCCCTCCCCCTCCCCCTCCCTCTCTCACTCTCTCTCTCTCTCTCTCTCTCTCTCTCTCTCTTTCCCTTTCTCTCTTTCAAAGAACGATCTCCTCCTGAGCTATTTCTTCTTCTTCTTCTTCTTCTTCTTCTTCTTCTTCTTCTGCCAGTGCTGCTGGTGCTCGTGCATGGTCCACGGTCGACCCTCCCTTCTTCTCATATACTCCGTCCAGTAGTCGCGTTCTTCTGCTCTCTTTTCCGCGGGTCGAGCTGATCTTTTTACCGGCGCGCAGCCCAGCCAGGAGAACGAAAGAGAAGACCGGTAGGTCTCTCTTTTTCTCTATCCTCTCCTCCCTTGGCTTGAAAGAAGCCGACGTTACGTACGGTAGCCGGTCAGACTGTACCCAATTATTCCGGCGTGCTATACTAATGCCATGGACCCCCTCGGCTAACCACCCTCTTCTGCTTCTTCGTCCTCCTTCTCCCCCTCTTTTGCTTCTGCCTGGTATTGCTCCTTTTCCACTTCCTCCGTCGCTCGTGGACGATATCGTAGCAGTCGTCGTCGTCGTCGTCGTCGTTGTCGTTGTCTTCCTCCTCCTCCTCCTCCTCCTCGTCCTCCTCCTCCTCCTTTTTACAGCTCGGTTTCTCGCGGTCCTTCTTCAGACCGTGGATAGAGTTCCTCTCTGTCCTCGTAACGCGATAGAAAGAGCCTGCTCCCTCGGCTTCTGATGCTACCGGCCAACGCCGATGTATCGCTGGAATGACGAAGGATTCTTGATCTCTCTGTGTAGCCGAGCTACAGGCGTAGCCATTGATTTTTTCGAACGATGACGATGCAACGCTACTCTCGGCCCGCCGCAATTTTTGAACTGGTTTTTCCGCAGATTAATAGAGTTTCTTCAAAAGGTGTTTCTTAGTGTTTACATCGCTAGGCTCGTATCGGTTTGGTTCGGCGATAGATATTGGTTATTAATTATTAACGATCGTGCGTCATTTTTAACACGGCAGTGGTTTTTAATTTGAGTGGCATTTAATCGAACGTGGAAACGAACAGCGGAGAGATTATATTGTGGACTGAGTGTGTAGATTTTAACACGTTCTTCGAGATATTTATGTTTAGACGTAATTAACAGCTAAAATTTGTTTAAGGGAGTTTTCATTAAAAATGCACCTCGGTACTTGGTTATCTGAAATCGCACAAGCGTAGAAACAGTTCTTTACTTTTTACCAGTAACAATATAATGTTTAAGTAAAATCAATGCATGCTTCGTAGTATAATACGATCGTTCGAAAATATATAACTTCGCCAATACTAAAAGCTAAATAGCAATTGAGAAAAATACTGTTAAAAATACAAACAAGTAGGTATTGTAACATGAAATCTACCTGTAAGATAATTGCGAGGGAAAAAGTAGTTCGCCAACGATCGATAGAAATCTGACGAAATCAACGATCACGTGTACGTATATGATTCATTGAATCAATTTCCTGTTTGCTTATATTATCACTCTTTCCCTCTAACATGTACATATTATTTATGTTCATAATATCTCGTTAAAACGATATTAAACTCTAAAGACTGTACAAAAAATAGAGGAGTTAAATCGGGAACAAAAGGTAACAGATTGTTCTATTAAATATTTACTCATGAGCTAAAATAAAATAAACAATTTTTTGGTGGCGCCCACTGAGTTACATTGACAATGTAACGTTATTAATCAATCTTCGATTTGATTATCCCTAATTTTTTGAAAATCGCCGAAAAAATCAGCGTTAAATTGTTAATATCCAGAATATTTTTGACCGCGAGCACAACCCTTTCAGGTCAGTGCTACGTTTCCATTTATTCATACGGAAAGACCGCGAGCGGTCAATCTGCGTTGCGAATGAATTGTCATCTACACAGTATGACATATTTCACAAGAATCAATCTACATTACAAGAGACACAAATAAATTGTAAATATAATATCAGCGTGATATCACAAGGCGATTTTTTACTCGAATATTTATAAGATATGATTTATGTGTTAACGATTGTACTTGTATTTAAGAAAAGTATTATATGTATATTGCAACGTTAATTTCTGGTCATTAATTTTCACATAATTGGAAAGGGATTTCGCTAGTCCAGAGATTATTGATGAAAAAAGGAAAGAAAGAACAATAGGCAGAGTTTGAATTTTTGGTAGGCAAGTTGCGTCAGAAGAAAGGAATTTTTTTCCACGATAAAGTCGCTCGTCCGAGTAATTTATTTGAGCGTCTTGAGAGTCGAAACTATCAGCTCTTCCCACGATTAAGCCGCTCATTATTTAGTCTTTATCTCGGATTTTTAACGCACAACCGAAACCAATTCCGATGTTAAGTAACGCTAAAAAGCATAAAGCGGGAAATGTTTGCGTAATTTGGTCCCGCCGATGGCGGCGACGACGGCCATTTTCCCGGACAAAGGGATCGAACTTTTCCAATGGCGGAAGCGATCAATCGAACCTGTGTACCATCGAACAATGCTCCACTCATCGAGATAATTCTCCCCGTTTAACAACTAATTCCGCGGCCAATTACGAAGACAAATTGCAATCAGTTTTTTTTGCCGGCTGATAGCTGAAATGTAATCGGGATACCATGTGCCGGAGCGCGATGTTCATCCGCGCCGGTCGTGAATCATCCTGGTAAAGGTCAGACGATTATCTGGGAACAGTTTTAAGATGCGTGCTAACGCCGTGGATCGGTCACCACCGCGTCAATTATTCATAGTGATCCCATTATTTCGCCATCGCTCGTTAATCCCTGGACGTGTACCACCCGCCTAACATTTGAATCGAAGAACTTTTAAGCATTTGCGTCCATTTTAATGTTTTTCTATCTATATATGACCGACATTCCGCGGCGGCGAAAAGATTCTAGCTATACCGGTACCGATTGGCATTCCGATTGCAAAGGTTGTTGATCGTCAAAGGGGTGTACGTACGATGATCGTGAAAGCTGGCGTACTAAAATTGAAAAAATTGACAAAGTCAACGCGATTCTTCATTCGAGCTAACGATTCACCTTCCCAAGGGGGGGGGGGGGGAGGGGAGGAAAGAAAGTAAACCGAGCAGGGAGTAAGAACGCTCTCGAAAAACAGTGACTTACATTTTCCACGCTCCCCAGGAAACGGAATCAAAGGAACGGTCTAATCGCGAGAGGAAGAGATCGTACATCAGTCTGATTCCCGAGGCGCGTTCTCTCGTTCGACTTGGTCCTCGGCTGGATCCACCCTTTGCAGTCCAAGGGCCACGGAGAGAGAGAGATTAAGGATTGTATTAATCAGAGGCTGTCAGTGTGATTCCTGTGTGACGCGAGTGAACGAGGGGTGGCGAGACAGGAGAGGACACGACACGAATTCTGGCTGCGTTCGCGGGGGTGGATCTGCCGATGACGGCGAGAAATGACGGGAAAAAATATCTGCTAGACTATCCGGCACCAACGGTGGTTGCTGCGTGCCTCTTTCTCTTCGCCGAGCAGCCCCTTTTTCTTCTGATCGGACGACGATTCGAAGAAACTGAGAGCCCTGCGATTTCCCACAGGAATCGAACCGATGACGTACGAGGTACGATCTTTGGCCTCTAGAATTTAAGAATAGCTCTCGAATTTCTGTTCTATCGATACCTCGATTTAAAAAAGAATAGGACGGCGGGCGTGTTAATAAAGCGGCGCCGGCCGGATTAAACGCTCGAAATTGAAATCTCTGGTGGCCAATTAAAAGGCAAAAAGACATTATTAACTCTCTGGTAAAGCTCCCGGCCGTCCTCGGGAACTCCATCAGCGGTCTAGCCTCCGCGACGGACTCGATCGTTTTATTGCGTATGCTTCGTGTCGAACTCGATTATAATAGTAGCGTGGCCCCTAAATGGCCCCATGTTGAACAGCCCTCAAGTATTTCCAATATCCTGCAGGGAGATTCATCTTGTTTCGCCTCTCTTTCTCTCACTGCCTACCCTCTTCTCTTTACGCGGTCCTTACGCGCCGTCTACCTTTTCCTTTCTCTCTTGTCTTCCTTTTCTGGTTCGCGGTCGCCTCTTTCCAGGGTTCATTCATGCCTCCTGGTGGCGAGGACCTCATTACCCGCGGTGAATGGATTCCTCTCTCTCTTCTCCCTGTCGGGCCAACCTGAATTTCTCCTCTCTCTCTCTCTCTCTCTCTCTCTCTCTCTCTCTCTCTCTCTCTCTCTCTCCCCCCTTCTCGCTTCTTCGACCCCTTCGGCGTACTTTGCTCCATTTTTTCTACAGTTTACGCCTCACGGAAGTCTCTGCGCGTTTATGAGATTTTCGAACACGGGCTTCATTTTCGGACCGCTACACCTCTTTCTTTCCCTTTACAATCTTTCAGAGATCAATGTTCACCGCCATTGGTATAGATTGGTCTGTAGATCTTTCAATCGAAATATCGTAAAATAAACACCTTCCACTTCATTTATTCTTTACTGTATCCATTATTGCTGACGCGTCAACAAGAGATAGAGAGGAGATAGAGAGAAACGGAGGGAGATGTAGGTCCGCAATTTCGACAGGGGTAAATTTTTTTCTCTCGCGCGAAAGGTTAATGGAGCAGCGAGCTTTATCAGGCACGATCCGTACACCTGGAGGCCCGAAGCCTAATGTCTGCCTGCCTCTTCTGCTTTCGGTAGCCAATCATCACGTTCGCCACAGGCGCGTGCACCGATCACCATCCCCTTTCTCTCCGTTTCTGCCACTCCTGAATCGTTTCATCTACCTCGAAAGCGGATCCGATCGTAACGTGTCGCTACTTTTCGCGTTCGTCCCGCTTTATTTTGCTTTCGTTCCATGATCGTCGCTTTTCTCTCCTCCGATCTCTTCCCTTTCTTTTCATCGCGGCGGACAGAGTCACGCTTTTTACGCCGCTCCACGAGAACTGGCTGTTTCGCGTTTGGTACTGTGTTAATCGATCGGCTGGATGTTCGGCGAACTCGTCCGGGCAGCTGATCGGAGGTAAGACAGAGCTGGCCTTCTCTGGAACTTGAGAGCAACGGTTTCTTTACTTTTATTAAATGTTGACTTTGAGATCGTCTCATCTATTCTTCTGTTCTGGAGCTTCTGTGTAGTGGAAAATTGAGGTGGAAAAAAAGAGAGAAAAAAGGAAAATGTTCTTAAACAAACTGTTTTACAAGGAGAAATGTTCGAATACACTTTTACGAAAAGGATTCGAAAAATTCAACAAAGAACCGAAACGTAGATCTTTGAAAGGTGCTCGATCATCTCCACACCAACGTATCGCTTCTCTGACCTATAATTTGCCAGTCACTTATCTGGTCCATCTCCCCGAAATTACCCTGCATGTTACACCACGCACCAAATCTCGTTCCCTTTCCACCCATGGAACCTTCTTCCACGTTCGATTCGAGTTCCATCGATCGAAATTGGGGAAGCTCACGATTTTCTTCCACCGATTCGATTTTCCTGCGGCTTTCTCCAACGCGAATTACTCGTCGGTGACCGTAGAAGTCGAACGGTCGTCGAACCATGGAGTACTGGAAATAAGTATTGAAAATTGTAAATCGACGGACTGGTTCCGAGAAGCTCTCGATGTCCCTGAGGTCAGAGTCGGCGGAATAATCTCTTTTCGCGGTTAATCGAAGAAACCGGCTCGCCGTGCACCGTTCGAAATTAATCGGGCTTTCTATAGCCGGGAAATTAGAGGAAGACCCACCTCGAGGGCCATTCCGTCGAGGCTGCGTCCACTTCCGCGTGCAATCTACCGATTCTTCTTCTTCTTCTTTTTCTTCTCTTTCAAACGCGTCCCTTTTCTTCCCCCCTCCTTCGTCTCTCCGTCCCGCTTGGTCCTGATTTTTATAACCGTCGAGCGAGACGCGCTTTCGATGCATCGCGGACTCGTTCGAGCAGAAAATAACGCGCGGGACGAAAGCGAGAGAGCGCGAGGATAACGATCGAGATCGAGATCGAGATCGAGATCGCGATCGCGAGCGAACCAATGTTGCTCGAATCGAATCAAGTTTAAAAGACTGTTACAACTTTTTAACTTTTATTTTTATTGGTATGAATTTCTTTTTTCGAAGATCGTAATCTTTATCTTGGTGGGAAGAATTATTCTTCCAGGGGCCAGAGATGCGACCGAGAAATTCATATCTGTCCGAACGCGTATCAAATCTGGCTCGTTATCAGCACTGATCTCTGAACTACGACCTAAGCCCTTGAAGAAAACTGCCGTTACGACATATCTCGCCGCGTATCGATTTTTACATCTGTCCTCGAGCCGAATTTACTGTTCGACAAGAGCTGTACGTTAATATAAATTCCGCAGTCAAGAAATTATGAAATAACCACCACGTCTCACGTATTCACTCGTCCATACGCGATTTTTACGAAACGAAATAGCTTGTTAAGTAATTTGTTCGGGTAGGTGGGATAACTAAATTATTGATCGATATAAAATTCTTGAATAGCTAGGTGAAATGGAGGGAAAGCGAAGATCATTTATGTCTTACTTGGTCACCTTCCGCTTCTTCTTCGTTTGCTTCTTCATCGCCTCCATCATCCGCTGACTCCACTCGTGGTTGGCTGTTTTTGCGCGATGGTAAAGCAGTAAAACGCATTTCATGCGAGATGCGAAGAGCTGCCAGTGGAGAGAACGCGGCCGAGGCCGAGCATAGTCGAAACCCAACGACTAAACGTGAAAATTGTATTATAATAAGCATCGGTCGCGGCTTAGTACTCTAATATTTTACCGTAATACCGAGCAAGTATGCTAATTCTTTAATATATAATATATGTAATTGCAATGATTCCGGAATTTTAATGTAAGACATACGCGTAACATCGAAACCACACTGACCAACATGAAATAGAGCAGAGAAGCATCGTTCACAGCAATTGAAGATTTCGAATTTTTTCAAACGATCCGGAAAGACAGTCTTCCGGCCAGACAGTCGAAAGATAACACCCACTGTTTACCCCGAATATTATTTATTTATCTTTTTTTACGAGACAGAAATTATGCAAGCGTTTCGAAGTCGACGCAACCATCTCATTTTCCTCTTTGATATCAGCCGGGGCCACGCGTGCCGAAATCGTATTTATTCGTCGAATCAAAGGTCACAGAATCGCATATTTCCTGCAATAAAATTTCGCTTCTTCTTTCTCGCAAGCTTGAAAGTTTCTTTATATCGATTATTAAGGAACGTTCGAAATTTCTTCAAAGTATGACTAACGGCAAGCTATTAGTCGACGCAGCACTTTGTCAGGAATTAGTTGCTCGGAATTTTGTTCAGCTTGTTAGGAACAAGTCCGCGCAAGGAAAGCCTCGATAGAAGATCGAACGCGAAGCTGTAGAATTGTTGGTAGACTTTTACACCACGGTTAGTTTCACCTGCGATTAATCAGTCGTGTAGAAAATGGATATTACAATGTAACGTAAGAGATCTTCACCGAGGAGTGGAAGTAAACTGACCGGTCGAATTATCACTTATTATCATTTTAGTAAAATTCCAGGTTCCGTTTCGCGCCTGATAAAAATAGTGCCGGTTCTCGAGCGAGGCTGTAACGGATCGTTGCATGGTGCACTTCGTTCAGATTACGCATTATCAGGCAATCATTTTTAGTGTACATAACTGTACTGTTTTTTCATATTTTTCAGGATAAAAAAAGGAGATACTTTCTTTTGCAAGAAGGGGTAACATGTTCGGAGATGAACAGTGCACGTGCTAAAAAAGATAATTGGTGCGATCGATACTGGGTCTTTTTATAGCTCGTACTTCCGATTACAATATTTTTGCGTACAGTCGACTACAACAAATTTTTCTTCAATTTTAAATATTAAAAAAGTATAAAATATTCATGTTGTCATTTCTGTTCACAGGAATGTTTCATAAAGTCCAATATAGTATAAATATAATATAATATAATTAGGCGTTATGCAAAAAATTATACTAATCTTTAAAAAGATCGAACACAACATTGAAACATGATATCAGGCACGTTTAAAATGGAAATTGGAAAATTCTGAAGATTTCATTTTCCGTAGATACGTCCAAGCGGTAATTTAGTTTGATCGATAGCGCACAGTGTTCCCGGGACCAAGAATGCAGTTCAGTCGTATGCAAATTGTCGGTCGTAATTAATTTCTCTGACGCGCATAGAATCGTTTACCGATAGGTGATTTCATTCGTCGATCGGTGATATCCGCGTCGTGTACCTCGTTTCAAGGATCTCTCGACGACCAGACTGGTTACCGGTACGCTCGGTTTCGTGATCGGTGTTTATTCAAATCGTAATTTATGATAAACGAACACTGGCGAACTAACTCGAACCGGCGTCTATCGATCGCGGTGCTCGGGAGACCGTGGAAAATGCAACAGGTGAACAGGCATACTCTAAGATTTGTTCAACTTTCGACGTTTCTATTCGATCGTTGCGCTTTATGTCTTAGACGAATTTCCGCGAGATTTTACATAAAGAAAGAAATCGGTCCCCTTCATGGGCAATGATGCTAAATTTTATTTTTGACAGAAACAAGAATATACATTTCGATAAAAATGTGTTAAACACTCGATTTAAGTGTTACACTTGCCATTTGAAACAAAATAATTGTCGCTTTCGAGCGATATTAGCAAAGAAATCGATTATTTTCACGGATTAAACGCGTTCCTCTGAATTCACATTACGAAACCCTTTTTGGCGCAACAAAGTCTCGCGTTCAATCTCCTCCAGTACCTCCTCCGAGAAGGCTATTAATCTCACCGGAATTATCGGTGGCAAGGGCGAAGCTGCGCGAGCATCCAGCACCGAGTTGTGCTCGTTCTCCTTGCTCGAAGAATATTACCAAGCATATTTCGATATATTTCGATCGTTAGTTTATAGAGAGGCTAATGAATCCACGCATAAATTGCGAGATCGGTGTACAGAGTGCGCGTGGTTCGCCGTAAAATCACCGGGCGTAATCGCTGATAAGAATAATTTAATATCGATGGTTTATCATAAATGGAAGGCCACGATTTTTCCGGGAGAGTAAACATCGGCCGCGTTATTAATATTATTATTGCAACTATGTGATCGGAGGGGCGATGGTTATTACGGGCCATCGTCATTATCACCATTATCGCGGGATTATTCTCGTAGGGTAGCCTGTGATTTTCTACGACGGCAGAGGCATACGGAACACGGAGGGCAGGAAGATGGCGATTTTATTGAATTATTAGCGTCTTGTTAATAACCTCGTCGGTTTGTACACTGCCGGACACAATAAGCGCCTGACTGTAATAACCGAGACTTGCTTCTAAACCGTTGCATCCGCGGTGAAACGTGACCGCATTCAACAATTCGAATTCGTACGATTATATCCAAGTACTCTGATGGCACGTATAAAACTACACCTAACTAAGTGTTGTTTCTTTAGAACAAAAAATCTTTAGAATGAATAATAATTCTTTAGAATGAAAGGCTTAATTGTCTTACAAGTAAAGTATATTACGCGTGGGTTTCGCGAATTATAGCTAGTGGACGAACATTGTCGTAGATTCGAAATTCGATTAAGAATCAGGATGGCGAGTGTCGTGGCCATTGTTTCAGGTCTTTACCCCGTGGAAAGCAGGGCTGCGCCCATACGCGCCACGCCCTCTGCGCTTTTTTTGCGGTTTAATTAGGGGTATGAAACAGAATTACCAGAACCACACCTCCGTTAGCCCGTTCGCCGTCACCTCGATTTAATGCACCGGCTCAAAGAGACACGATCGGTCGAGCTGCTAATTATTGAACGAGGAAAACGTGTCCTCCCTTTCTGTCGTATAATTTTGCGAGAAATAAATGTCTTTTTACAAAAATCAGTGAATTCAAATAATGAAAAAATAACATTTTTCGTTCATTTATTTGTAAACGATATATCATCATTGCACTTGCATTCTATACATTCCACATCATTATTCAATTTACACTTTCTCAACTAAGACACTAGAAGAACACTATTCTCAATATACAGATACTTTATCCATTGGATGAAACCAGGTAACGCGTCTTCCTTATATGTTCGTGACATCATAAAATCACATGAAAAATCGAACAAGTTAAAGATACAATTTCATCGACACACAGAAGCAAACGTTTACCGAGAAATATAGGCTGCTGCACACATCTAGTTACGAGTCCAGAGGCTCGAACGATTCAGCACGCGATGTTTGGTTTGGTTCGCCGTCGGAGACGGTGTCGCCGGTTCCCGAACGCCGTGCACGCTCGCCCCGATAATTATATTCTGGAAAACTGCGGACCCTTCGAGGCTCGCTCGCCCCGCAGACGCCACCCCCGCTGTCGCGGCCGGAAGCGACGCACATCCATCTTCCCCGTGCGTTTCTGCCCTACACTTCCGTCTTGAGACGGCTCGCGAAAGGGAGCCTCCCCTACGCGATCTTCCCGAGGGAAACTCGACGAGGAATCTCGCGTCAAGTGATAACTCTTTTCGTCGAACGAAAGTCGCGGCGGCTATTGTTTTATTAGCTTTTAATTGAAGCGTAACGGGGACGTTGTTGGAAACGCGAGAGATGTTTCCTGTGTGTGCTGGATATTTCTATTGGAACTTTTTCTCATTTTTTTCCTTTCCTTTATTTTTTTTTTTTTTTTCCTTTCCTTTATTCTTACAGATTTCGGGCGGTACAGTTTGTTACTCTTACATTTATATTACAATACGTGCACATGTTTAGGTTATGCAATGAAATTAAAAACGACTTTGGGATTGTTTCATAGACATTGGGTTTCTATTTTTCGATTAATTATTACTAGTTTTGGATAATAGATGACTCATTCTCGCGTGGTCTCCGAAAGTCGATTTATCTGAAATAAAAAAAATTTAAATTTAAATTAGTACCATTCTACAGGTACTAATTTAAATTGAATAATAAAGAATTAATTCTTGGCACGGAATGTAATATACGTTGTAGTAGCATGCATTTCTCATTGCTTCGATAACGCCTCTACCTGAGAAGTCACGCAGACTCTGATGGAAAGAGAAACTCGGAATTTACCCCATCCCTTTAATTAATTTTTGCCTCGAAACGATTGAAAGAACAAAAACACAAACAATCCTGAATCGGTTCACGTCCAATCTAGAAGCATAAAATTTAGTCTTAACAGCGGATCGCTCGACTTGGACCGCAATTAAACTGAAAGTTAAACGAACATGCAAAAGGGTTAATTCGTTGGACGATATTCCATTCGGGGCACAGATAAGAATCGGCGGAAACAGACTCGAGCACGTGATAATTAAAAGTCCCCTTCGCACGTACTCGAACGTAGACGAGAAAAGGATCGATCCCTGAAATATCGAGCGCTAAACGGAGCGAGGACCAGGTTGGCCGCTAATTACTCTCGGGGATTTTGTAAAAGATTGGAAGAGGCGGTGGCGGACGCTGCCGGTCGAACGAAATAGGCCGCCGGTTTTATTTGCTCGCGATGTTTTCCACTGGACGATTCAATTAGGTGGTCGATAAAATCGTGTCCAGTTTGCAGGAAGAAGGAAGACGACGCGGCGGAGGGCACGGTAATTGGGCAAAACGCACGTACGCCGAATTTCGGCAGCTAATGGAGATTTATTATGGCTACACCATACCCTCTTATGCGTATCTCTCTCTTTCATTCAGGGTTGCAGCTGCGCCCGAAAAAGACTTTCACGCTGGCCGCGTTTCATTTTTGCCCGACCAGCAGCACATTGTTACGCCTCGCGTGGAATTTATAACAATAGGACAGGTGGACGGATTATACCGCGTCCGCAGAGTAGCTTTTCGGTTTTTTCCCGTCCTCTCGTTCACTCGCGAAATAGCCCTCGGTGTACATAATTAATTCCGGGAGAGGGTAATTCGGTTCTAATCGAATTTCAGATGCGAGCCCAGGAGTCGAGGACTAAGGGTTGTTTGCATAATCATTTAGTTTGAACGGAGGCTCCCTTTACTTGGATTAATGGCTGATTTCGTTGATAATGGAAGGATTTGGGTACGAAAGTTTCGATACGAAAGCAGTGGTGCGTAGAATTAATTCTAAATAACATTTTTACACTTCACATTTCAGAACGAAGAGAAAAGAAGGAATAAAGTATGTTGCGAATAACTTTTATAAATGTAAGAATTGTAATCGTATAATTTTCATCGAAGAAGGGAATTAAAGTAATTATAAATATTAAAAGTAAAAATTCTTCAGCTCGGATAAAAAGAACCTTAGCTTTCAGATCAGAAGTGAAAAAAATGGCGGGTCGTCGCGAAGGTTTGAACGTGGAGCTCGAAAGTGGAAGTTGAAACGAACAACGGGGGTGCACGCGGAGCTGCAAAGTGGACAAAGACTAGAAACGAAGTGAGCGTGCGTGGGATGGTTATTTAAATAATTGACAATGTTTACGAACCGTGTAGGGGCACGGTAAAACCGGGGCGGAATCGAATTAAACGCGGACGTATGGGGAATAATTAATCGGAAGACGGTTACTTAAACTCTGGCTAGCCGCAGGGGCAGACCTTCGTCCAACTGTTATCGCCCAATTATCATCCGAGCGGGGATCTGCTCCTCGTAGCCAGCCTTTTCGAACGAAACATCCTTATCGATGTCTTCATTCACGTGGACGAAGAAAAAAAAACCGGTGCAATCCCCTGTAAAAAAATTATCGCCCACTGCTGATGATATGACGACAGTTGCGCAGTCATTGGGACTGATCCGGATTCGAAAAGGAAAATATCCAGCCATCTTTTCCTCCTTCACTCCTCTTGGGATCGGAGATAATGTTTACCGTGGTGCCGTAAATTCAATCAGTCGTCGAATTATTATTAATTGATGCCTTATGTATCTTCAGCTTCAAACAAAAAGCGAAAGTCAATGAAATTTTTATATGGAATAAATTAATTTTAATACAATAAAAATTTCTATCGTTTAGAGAGTGTCCAAGTTTCTTTACAGTTTCCGTTAGAAAAAAGGTTTTAATGATTACCATTCTTAATTATTATTCCAACAGCTACACGACGCAGTACATTTATAAAAGTTACTTAAACGCATAGATATTTCTCAAACGTAAAGTTCTCCACTTATTTCGACGTTCGTTTATTCTCGTTCCTCTCTTTGGAAGTGTCTCTATTCATCTTGAAACATAGCAAAGGCGAAGAGAGCACACAGAGTAGTGAACTGAAATGAGGAAAAGGCCGATCCTCGTCTCTCGTTCTCTCCGTTTAATGGTTTAGGAGTCGTTCCGGGCATTAGCTTTTTCTTCTTCTTCTTCTTCTTCTTCTTCTTCTTCTCCCTATTCTCCGTCTCCTTCTCCTTCTGCTTCTCCTTCTTCTTCTCCTTCTTCTTCTTCTTCTTCTTCCTCCTCGTCCTCGCCCTCGTCTCGTTCTTGTTTTCTTCCCTGGTTCACCGTTGCTCTCCTTTACCTTCTACGCGTCCAGAAGCTCTCTCTCTCCCTGGCTGCCGTTTGAAAAATGACCCGCGTCCTCCCCGAGAAATAAGAGTGTCATCATCATTAGCCCGCCGAGTTACACGACGGACGCGGACGGTACGCACACGGAAACACGCGTGTCCGAGGCTCACCGCGAGCTATTAGCTCCTTACGAAACTTCGGACGGCTACGAGGCTATACTGGGTGTTTCTGCTTCTGATCGAATTGTTCTCGAAATCTGTCGAGCCCGAAACAACGAGGAAATTCTCCATTTCTTCCTTTATTTTTATCTTTTTTTTCAGTACAATTGTGTACGTTGTGCCTCTACTCGATTCAGCAACGAGTCTTTTGTTATATGTATTTTCATTTGCTTCTTTTTCAGTTGTTACGTAAATATCTTCTGTAGCTTTTGTGTCCTCTTTTTTGGTTGAAAAGATATACAGAGTGATTCATTTTCCGTGTTTCTGAAATGTACTTATTAACCATTCGTTATATGGAACAGTGTTCCGAGTAAGTGTACGAAATGAAGCGGAACGTGCAGCGTAACAATTAGTTGTTTGATTTTGAACATTTGTTGAGGAAAGTACTGAATCAAGAATTATTGAGACGTTACCATGAAATTTTGTTATTTACTTTTAATTTATGTAATGCTTATAATGTTAAAATATTTAGTACACAATAAATAGATATCAAGCATTTTTGGATGATGCAATAAAACGGCTCACTCTGTATAATTTTATGTTTCCACGTAGACATATGGAATAAATGTACTGAATACACGAATCAGAAAATTCTTATTATTCTGGAAATGAGAGTAATTTTTGGAGAATTTTCAAAAAGCATTAGATATTTTAATTAGTAGGTAATGAAATTGATGAAACGAAGAGACGAAATTCTTGTGCAAAGAGTTATCAATCGAACGATTGCGAATGTCTGGGAATTTCAAATTCCAAAGTGGAGCAAGAGCAACGAGGCGCACAATGTACGAATCGTGTCATGAATTCGTCTCGAATTTCGATAAGCCGGAGATACGCGCATCGACGTTGATGTCGTAAACGTAAATTGTCGAGCTCTAAAGTGCACAAGCGAACAGGGCAGCGGGTTTAATCTTGCTCTTCGAGACAGACCTCCATAAACTTGTCGAAAAATATTATTTTCAAGTATCTCTGGATGGAAAATTTTCCAAATAAAATTGTATCGACAGGGAGAGGATCAGATATGTACGTACAACAATGTTGAGGCAAATTCGATTGGAGATTAATTACGAATTGTTGCGAGGGAGAGATATAAAGGCCGGGTCTTCTTATCTTAAGCCCGGCATGTCTTCTTATTGATTAATAAGCGGGTGAGAAATACGTTCGGCTGTTATTTTATTTGGTTAACGAAAGCCTAGGGAACCGGTCGGAATTCAGACGGTAGCGGAGTGGCGCGGAGGTGATTTATGAAAAAGCTGTGACGACGAGGACGAGCCCTCTTCCATCTGACGAAAATTGCTGCCTAATATCCTCGAGCTCGTCCGATTCGCCTCGATGACCGCAATTATTGCGCGTACAATGTATATACACGCGAATAATACAGGGTGTCGATAAAAAGGGCTACATTTATTGTTCCGCGCTTATTTGAAGGAAAGTAATAGTTTTTATTTTGAAAATCGGTGAAGCAATTGTCTTATGTTTTTCCATAATTTAATTTATCATTTAGTATTCTATTTTTATTGGATAGTTCTGTGTACAGTTACAACAGACAGTATTAACTGTTAAATATAAAACTAATTAATAACCATAAAATATAAAATTTAATTAGGCTTATTATAGGAAAAAGATAATAACATTTTGCTCTATGCTGACATAATCGATAATATTGAATAGTTTTCGATAGTTTCATGATTGAAGCGCGGCTGTAATTCCCGGGCGTGAAAAGATTTCGGGCTGGCTCACGAATTGGATCCGATTCCCGTTCGACCGGCTTATTATCCTCTTCTCGACGCGGTGTTTGCTTTCGCCTGGCTTGCGCATCGCTGCATCCATCGATGCAACGACCTAATTATTTAAAAATTTTGTAAAATTTCCAAAACCGTGAAACCACGAGATAGTTTGTATATTTTGCAAGATTTCTTCGATACTACTATAAATAACTAATATAAATTGTTGAACATTTTTGAGTACTCTGAGTACTAAGTTAAGAAATGGGAATTTCAAGTGGCGAAGCACCGTGAGATGTAGCTACGCGTTTTCATAAATTTAATTTTGTAGAAAGAGCCAGGTCGAAGAGGCCCTCGATCGCAATAATTCAGCCAGAAAATAGAAATAGGGCAAGAAGATGGAGCGCAGACGCGAAATACCAAGAGGAAGAGGAGAACGCGGTGGCAAAGTGAGCGAAACGGGAAAGACGAAAGGGTGGAAGGATCGAGGAACGGGCATTGTGTCGGCATTTCTACGACTAGTCGAGAGGTTTGACGAGAGATTGATGCCCGGACCTGGTCTCAAGGCGAATCCGCGCGCGTGCTAGTCCACTCGATCGAGGAATCCCTCGAACCGAGTTAAACGAAGTTGGAGAATATTTTCTCTCGCTCTTTCGTCATCCGCGGTGGCTTCGGTTCGCCGGAGGATTGCCAAGACGGAGGCAGAGGACGGAGAAGAAGAAAGGGCAGACCGCTTCTCTTCTGCTCGTCTAACCGTGGCAAAAAGGGAGAAGGCGAGGCATCGCTGGGACAAAAGGCACCGCCGCGGAATTTTGAGCGTCGGCTCAGCTTCTCTTCGGCCCCCGGTGGCCACCCCGCCTCCATCTTTAGGGAGACCCTCGCGTAAAAACAGAAAATATTTTCCCGCCCGGGGGCCCGCGATTTCCGTCCGCCACTCCGCAGCGCGACTGGTTCCTACCGACCACTCTCGCCCGGCAAGGGTTGATACTCTCCGCGATATTCTCCTACTACTCTTTTAGTCAAATTCTTTCCAATATATTGCCGTTTAGCTTGAACTTTTTCGTTATTTCAGTGATTGTGCAAGTGATTCTGGTAGCTACCATCTTTATATGTCGCTTGGAGAATTGCAATTTTCAATTATATACTGCAATTTAGATTGCAGAAGTGTATTTTAAAGAAATTTAAGACGAAGTACTTAATAACATTAAATTTAAACAACTTCTCTATACAAAAATTGCTATTTTTTCATTTGATTTTTTAATGATATAACAAATAAAATCTAAACAATGAACAAATAAAAAACCTTGTTAACCTCATCACCAATTGGTGACACATAAATTATGGTTAATTTTTTAGAAGAATCATTTCCGGTGAATAAAATGTCAGGTTGCGCAAGCAAATGTTACCTGTCGCGGCGAAAAAGAAGGTCGCTGGTCTTTCAGGACGAATTGAGGATTGAATAGCCTGCGGAATAAGGGATGACGTAAAAAGTAGTATCAGCTGTTCGATAGTCGATCGCGAATTCGAGAGGAAAAGCCGCAATCGTTTATGCCGCGGGGGATGCCATTAATCCAAGGAATCCCTCCTAAATCTTCGGCTGCGTGCTACGGGGGACACTGAACGCGTTTTCATCCAGGGGAATTCCTAGAAGAGGATGGCCCAGAACAGGCACCACTTCTTCCGGAAACCGGAACTCGGCGCGACTTAAAGACGCATACACGGTGGAAAAATCGCGCGATGGACGTCTCCATTCGATATATTATTATTCGTGTACTCTTTCTCTCTTTTCTTAATTCTATAACATTTCTAGTCCATTCTCCGTCACTTGTTTACTTGTTTCAATATTTCGAATAAGTTCTTACAAATTTTTTTCTTTTTTTTTCAGCAAATCGATCTTCCCTTGTCTTTTTAACTATAATCTTTAGCTTTGATGCTTTGCCACGCCTGACACTTATCTGTTTAAACACTGGACCCGGTTCTTAACTATCCTTTACTGTCGGAAACGCGATTTGCTCGCGATGAAAATAGCGTGCTCGATCATTCGCATGCAAATAACTTTGGTCCCCGATATTATTGACGTCCGGTTGTTTATTTTTGCCTTCTCGTCGTCCGCGTTAGACTTGCAATTCAATACTGCAGATCCCTGCCACAACGCTGCTCAATTGCGACGATCGGCAACAGATTAACGAATCATTAGCTGGCAGAAAACGCGACAGTGTTGGCTCTTGCTGTTCAATTACTTCATTGCGACCATAATAATGACTTCAGATTTACTATTTTTTAGTTGAATTTAGTACACGATTTTGATGCGTTCATCTTGTTTGAGTGTAGTGTGAAAATACATATATTTATTGATTGTGAAGGGACGAAAGTTAGTCGAGACGAGTAGTGAGAGGAGGACTTTAATTGAAATATTTTCTCGACAGTAATTCGATGATAGATATCTCAGGTTTGTTACTTTAGTACAAGATTTTAGTTCACGAACGATTCGGAATTAACAGAATTAAGTTTCGTTTCTTCTGCAAATTTTACAACATATTCGTAAACATTGAATACTCTTGGAGAATAAATGATATTAGAAAATATGAAACAATTTGTATAAGAAATAGTATTAAATTCCATTGAAATGTCTTCTATAGTGTTCAATTATTTCAATCATTTGAACAGAATTAATTAATAACTACGTTAGTAAGTTAGCTTAGTACTCCACCGGTGAAAAATTTCGCGGTACGCCGCGCGTATACCGTCGCAGTCGATGATGCAAACGAAGGTTACAAGTTGCCAATTAATCACGATTCGGCATTGAACCGGCGGTCGTAACCCCGGAGGCTAGTTTCCCGCACCCTCCGCGTCCCCCGGCTGTCTGCCGAGTTAATGACGACGTGCGCCGTCCACTATATAGTAGCAAAATTGCACTTAATGCACCGTCGTACCTGTCTTTAACGATCCATTACGTGAATTCGCTAGAAGAGAAAGAGAGAGTGAGAGAGGAGCAAGGTGCAGCGGGGGTACGGCGGCGTGGAGAAAAAAGGCCGGGTAATAAGCGAGCAGCTGATTGATCTCGAAATACATTCGAGACGATGTACGTATTCAGGCGTTAATTACCCCCGCCTCGGGAAGGGCGGCGGCGCGCGCGCGCGCACGCGAGAGAGAGAGAGAGAGAGAGAGAGAGAGAGAGAGAGAGAGAGAAGGAGCAGTCGTGACGTATACACGTCGCGCGATAAGCGATCTCGATCGAAGATCGAGACGTTGCGTCGCTAATGACACGGCTCGCTCTGCCTATTATTGGACCGATTCCGCGGCTACTTTTATACATGGCGTAATTGACTGAAAGAATTATTTCAACGAGAATGAACTTCTTTTTTTTATCACGACGATTTATATTACTTTGTATCGTGGAACAGAAGAGATCGCTGTGAGAATCGTTTTGGTCGTTCAAGCCCTTTTCATGGGAATCTAATTTTTAATCAATAATTTTTAATAAATTGTTAATAATAAAATTAAAATAGCATAGTGGAAAGTATTGTAGATGAATTTATGCAGCGTTTGCAATTACGTATATTGCAAATCTCAGCAAGCAGTGCGCGGTTGTAAAAATGGCGTTATTTATATGTGTATGACGCAGCACTCGACGGGTTAATGGGGATGCAAATCGAGGGTCAACCGGTACACGTCAGTCAGGTGTACCGTCGTATCATCCTGAACCAGCGCTCGATTCGAGTGTTCGCTGAACACGAGCACTAAGAATGCGTCTTGACATAACGCAACGGAGCTGCGAACTTTGAAGCAGGACACATTTTTCTAGTATCAGGCTTGGAAAAATTAAACATTTTGCTTTCCGTTCTATTACAGAATTCTGGGGGTGCAAAACTGAGAATTTGAAAACGTCTGAAAGAGAAATATTGAGTAATGGAAGTTCGATTGGAAATTGTAATTCAAGGACTTTAAAGCTTCAGACCCATCGCTGGAGACCATTCTCGTGCTGCAATTTTGTCGCTAATAGCCAAGTGTAAAGGACGAGATTAGTTGAACGCAGCTTACTGCAATCGCGGGTTACTTAGACGGAGAAAGCAGGACGGCTGATTAAATTCGGGGTCAACGAATGGTTTCGGAACAAAAGTTGCACGATCGCTTATACGGGATTGTATACAAATGCCATGACGTAAGAAGCATTCAAGATGGATTTCCATCTCGTCAGTGGAAAACAAAGGTCTAAAATGCCATGTTAAAATAATTAAAGATCACTTTTAAATCAACGATCGAAATCTGTATAAAATGTTGTCCCACAAATTTTACATTTCTACCCCATTTTTAATTATAATTGAAATATTCTAGAATTTTTATTTTCGAAATTGGTGGTCCTTTTTCGTTTAGACGCGAATTGATTTTTTGGGATCTATTAATAAGCACAAGATTTGTTGAAAATGTAGCGATACACAGGAAAATCGTTAATGAGCCATTTTCGAACGTAGCTGTGGCGAAAAATTACCGCCACGCGATGTGGAAGAGTTCAGTTTACCCCCGAGGAAGTATACCATTCGGCTACCCTTATCCTCGGTGGATAATGCAGAGAGGAAAGTTGTCCGTTTACCAGCCCTTAATGCAGGGGTTGAAGGAGCCCGGTGCACTCTTCGAGCAACTATTCTCTGTCGATTATACTTGTGAGAGTTAGTGAGCGGTTCGCTTCGTATTCTTTTGATTCAGATGTCGCAATGAATGATTCCAAAAGATATCGTTGACGGTATATCCAACTATCTATCTAATTGTACAAATATTATAAAGTTTAAATGGCAAACAATTATGGTAAAATATTTCAGTATTATCGTTTCGATTTTCAACTCTGTTTAAGTTTAAATTAAAAGGAAGGATTAAGGATTTTGCAAAGAAGGAACGAAGAACGTATTGCGATTTCTTTCATTTTTCTCAACACGAATTAATGTTGTTAGCTTTGTTTTTAAAGTGGCATAAACTGTAATAGTAATGGTTCAACAATTTTGAATGACGGAACAACTTTATACAAAGTTCACACGAAATTTGATTGTTGATTTTGCAACTTTTTCCTCAATCGTGATTGCGCTGCAAATTGCGATAAATAGGACGATTTTATTTTCACGATAGACACTTTGGACACTAATTTCTGAAGTAATCAATTTTACGTATAGAAAAGTTAACGTAGACGTTAGTTAGTTAGTTAGTTGAAGTTTAGGAAAGTACCGAAGCATTTGAAAGGGCGAGCTTTTAATCAATAGGCCAGCTGAATTGCAACGCGGTTTCGGCTTAATAGTGAGTGTATTCACGTTGCTCTGTTTATGCAACAGGTGACTGTCGCTCCGTGAATAAAGCTATTAATAACATTTTTACCAACGAGACATTAACACTCTCCACTCTTTCCCGTCTTTATAGTCAATTCCCACTCTGTACGTCACCTCTAAACAAATTTGTTTTCTTCTTTTCTTTTTTTTTACTATCAAAGCTCCACCGAGGGAATTTCCTCTTCGCACGATCACCTTTCGAAGGAATAATTTTTGTAGAGACTCGCCGTACAAAGAGCGTCGTTTCGAATTGAAACGGAGAGGGCAGCTGCTCGGAAACGACGCGCACACTTGCGTGGTTGTCTTGGATCCATGAATTATTTGGTGGATCGCGATGGAAACGACTTTGCGCGGCTCAGAACGATCGAATTTTGCACCCTCCTTCACCATTGTCTGGATAAGTCGGCGTTTGTTGCAACGAGAAACGATTTATGCGTATGTGTATTATAATATAATCATTTATCTAGACAACGAGTCGAAATTCCCAATCGGAATTCCTAACGGAATTCCCAAATTTCTACTTTTTTCAGTTTTCAGAAAGGACGGAAACGTTATTCGCGCACCAGACTTGATTTCTCACTTCCAGCCATTGTTTTCGTTTCGAAATTTGCAAGCAGCCAGGTCCTCTCTTCCGCGAGGAGAAAAAGAATAGGATGAAAAAAGGGGGTGGAAAAAAATACAGGATCGACAGCCGCGGGCAGGGGTGGGCGTATTTTTTCTGAAAACACCACTGCCACCTTGTCTTGCCATCGTCGGCCACGGGAAGAATGGAAAAACAATATTTTGACGTTTCGTGCCTGAGTTTCCAACCCCCTCCACCATCTTTTCCTACGCCGCTCTTCTCGTCCCGTCCACCGATGCATTCTTTTTGTCTCAGCTATTTTTCACCCTCCGCGATATTCGATCTATTTGTCTAAAGGCAAAAAATCGATAATCGTGCCCAGATTTTAAACTTTGTTAAGTCCTATTGTCTAAGGTAAGTGAATCTTTGAAATATAGATACATCTTAACTGCGATATTAAAAAATTTGAAATTATTCACAGCAAGGATTTATAATTCAGTTCGGAATTATGATCGATCAAAAACTAGTAATATTTGTTACTAATTTTACTATAAACGAATTTCATTCAAAGATGGTGACTTTGGAAATGGAAAGTCAATAGTGCATTTTATAAATGGTTTATAAAACAATCGAATTATTTATGTAAATTATAGTCTTTTAACACATACCTCAGATGAATTTATTTTTCGTGATGTACAATATTTAAGAAATGTCGATATTCTATAGAAATTTCGACATCCATCCGATCTCAGCTAAAATCAGAATTCTGCAAAGGACACGATTCACACCCACGACAGCGTATTTCGGCGTGCCATCCCCTTTAACAATGTTTTCGAACCGGTCCGCTTTAAGAGTGGGCCTTTATTTAGGCTGGCAGCGCGCGGGGGTGGTGGCGAAGTACAGTTCCATCTCATACTCCTCCACGATTCTCTCTCGGGATGTTTCACCCCAGCAGCCCCCCCTCTCGTACTACTGCTCTTTAGCTAGGGATCACCACCTCACCCTCTGCACGCCTTGGAGGGTGTCGGTGGACGACGAGCGGGGCCAAGTATCGATTAAAAAATGTCTGCCCTTCAAGACGGCCTAGGTCATGACCTGTCCGTCACACACACACACACACACACACACACACACACACACACACACACACACACACACACACACACACACACACAAGTATCCGCGCACCCGCTTGCCCACTCGTACGGTACGTGGCCTCTCGTTCGAATGCGTTCAATTTTCGGGGGTGGTTTCTTCCATACAGCCTCGTTACTCATTACGTTCGATGATTGAATTTTTATTTGACGTTCCTTCATGGACACACGTTTTCGTTTTCTTCTGTGTCGTGAAAAATCTTCGTATTAATTGTGTCTGCAATTACGTGAACGTGGAAATAAGAGAATCTTTTTCCAATTATCGCGCGAATCAGATAAATTGGAAGATTCGTGTCGGAATAACGAAACACGTGGAATGTAACTTTGTTCAAGAATTGCGTCTGTCTAAAGTAACTTTAAACTGCCTTTGTAGAATGATTACTTCGTCTGCTTAAGAACCCTAAAATCTAATCGAGGCGAAGCACTCGATTATAACAGGTCAAAGAGCCAAATGTCTCTCGTTCAACATCCAAAGTATAAGCGCAAACGTTCCAAGTTCCACTAACAAAGGCACTCTTCGAATCAAGTTCCACTCTTCCAACCGCTTCGGCCAGAAGCTTTAAGCTTCGGGAAGAATCGTCCCCATCGACAAAACCTCGTCAAACACTCGTGAATAAGCCACGTGGTGGTACCGTTGCCTCCCTAGGATGGCTTCTAATTAAAGTGCACGCGTAGAATTGTCAGCTTCTATTTTTTCATCTACATAGAATTAATAAAAAATGGCTCGACGTAGATTTGATACCACGTTTTGTTCACTAAATGGTTTTAGTAAATTTAATTTAGTCTAATGGAAATTAATCGGAAAATAAATTGAAAGTGAGAAGCGTTAACGCAACTTCGGTCATTAAAAGATTGATTCTGATACGGTTTTTGGTTGATTTCGAAGCTTTTCAATTCTTAGATAAAGAAATTGTTACAGGACAATCATCGTTATTTAATAATTAATTTTAATGTTAAATTCGATAATTTTCAAACAGATGATCATATTTCCGTGTAATCATGTATTGTTCTCGTTTACGCAGCTTCGTTGTAGTTGTCTGGAAAAGAGATCGTCGAAGGAACCCGTGCGAGAAGTCCCGCGCGTAAGTGCGTGGGTGGTTTGCGACAGGTCAGGAGCGAGGGGATGGATGGCGGTGGATCGAAAATAGGGAAGCGGGGTGGCGTAAAGGGGAAGGGGGTGGATGGCTCGAACGGTGGTGGGACGTTGTGTAGAGGGGCGGTAAGATCGGACGAGACAGAGGAAGACGGAAGATAATCGATAGACACGGCTAGACGCCGCCGCAGACAACCTTTTACCTTAACTTAAGGATACCCCGAGCCTTGAACAATTTACCTCGCACGCCGGAGACGCATTTTTATTTTCCCGCGAAATTCGGCCCACTCCATCGCCCTCTTGTTCTTGACCTCTCCCGCTCGAGCTGCCCACACAATTTTCGTACGGACAGCTTCTCTTACCGGGAGATTCTCTTTGGGGGTAACTTTTCCGATTTTCCTGTTCCTCTGCTTTAAACTTGACCAACTTGAGTAAAAAATTCTTGCGATCCTAATTCTGATGGATTCCTACCCTTATTCTGGTTAATCGTCGTTCGCTCGAGATGTCGAACGTAATAAGATCTCTTGTATTTTGTTTAGAGGAATCTTACTCTTAGTAGGCTAAAATTATCGTATGATAATTTGAAATCTTTAATTCTTCCGGTGGCATTCAAGCTCGTCTTTTGTTCGAAGCGCGATTAGTTAAACTGATTGAACCGAATCAGGTAAATGGTTTATAGCTTCCAGTTCTGCCGCGGAAAGGTTTATTGAGACACAAGGCGTGGGTCCCGAGAAGCAATCCACTCTAGAGCATATCCTCCATTCAAAACATGGGATTCCATCGATCGTCTTCGCCGCGCGTTTTACAACCCCTTGTTTCTCTCCACCCGAGACTTAATTTTGTAAATTGAAACTGTCGAACGTGTTAACTTCCTCTCGTAGGAAATTCCTCGAATTTCTCATTAATATTCTCAATTAAAAATCTACTGACAAATATGAAAATTCACGAGTTTAACAGTTGATTTTCGATTTTTTAATATTAACGTGTTTAGTAAGATGTAGGGGAAAACTTGACATTTCCTCAAGATTGAAATGCAGGAATTAAGAAGACTGATTTGAAAAAATTTAAAGCAGCAACGATGGAGTCTAATTTTTCGCGGAACTCGTGGAGAATATCCATTTTAATGGTACTTCTTTCTCTCGATGACATAAAAGCGTAATCTAATAGCGTGATCTGCGCGTGATTGATCGAAAGTAGACTCGCGTGTAATTTACTGGGCCTTGATTACATCTCCACTACACTTGCCTTTTTTTTATCCATTCGACAATCTGTTTTCATAGCTTTTACCTTCTTTTTTTTCACTTCCAGGTAATGACGTAGATGTGTCTGCTGCTTTTTATCTCTTTCCAGTGTAGTGGCACCCATTTTTTTGATAAATTACGTTACTGATATTTTTTACCCTGCTATTAATACTAAATCTTGTTTCTTCTTCAACTTAAATACTGAAGATAAACAATTAGTGTTAAGTTACTACTCTTACGAGATAAAATTATAGGTAAACAGTAGTAAGTTCGCGATAAGAAGAGGGTCAAAAAGAGGACTGTAGGCTCGTAGCGTCTTTTTTTTGAATTCATTATTTCCGATCCGGCACTTATTTGCAATTCAAGATGGCCGGAGTGCTCAGCCCCTATGGCTGCCAACAGAGAGATTCGTACGGTGCGATAAAAAAAAAAAAAAAAAAGAGAGAGAAACAATAAAGGGGGGCCTCTTTCGACGGCGACCAATCGTTACGCAGCTCGATCATATCGTGCCGCTTAATTTATTATTTTGTGCGTTGGCGCACGTGTGCGACGTGCGCACGCGAACATGATGGTGCATCTTAAAATTTCCTCCATCAGAATACTTCTTTCGAGTTGCTCTGTATTTTCGGCAAGTGTTGTTTAACGACATGGTTCGCGAGCAAACGTTGCTCTTGACAGTAGCGATCAACCCCTTCGGCTACCGCTGTCCTCGGTGCACAACGAAATGAAAATTTCGTCAAAGTTGTAATATGCTGCTTGATAGTCTATTCGCTTATTTTGTATCTCTATTTCACGCGAGCAAATTTTGAACATTATGAATATATAGGTACACGTAGTTAAATCAATATAAATCTAGTTTCTGACAGAAAACACCAAAGTATTGGTAAGAATTACCATTCTATATGTACGTGTTTGATTACCGTGTAATTTTTATTCTTCATCATAAAACTTGTTCAATCGTGAGAAATCGATTATTTATCGTCTAATATCAACAAAAAATTAATTGTTGATCATTTCAAGAGGAACACTGAAACACGTACATTTTGGGAACTACAAGTAGATTTTACGTCTGACTGTAATATACATACTTTCATTGATATCAAATTAGAAGTTAATTTTTTTATCGGTTATTAATTAACATTCGTAGCTTCGTGTAATCCTCGCGATTATTCGATCGAAAGGAACCGACCGCCGATCCGCGGGAATTACGGGTTACGTTCTTGCAGGAGAAAAAATAACAACGAAGTTCAACGTCGCAATCGTGGGAATAGAACGGGGTGCGCGGTGACCAATCAGATCGAACTGGGCCAGCGAAGAAAAAAGTTAGGCAGAGGAAAAAGGTGCAAGGAGGGTTAAAAAAGCTCGTTCGATCCTTTCGCATTCGTTAAAAACGCGATGGTTCTTATCATCAGCGTGCAGCTGCGTTCGAATTTTTGTGTTTCTCGTCAAAATTTATGTCTATTTTGGCACTTAAATCTAATAACAGATTGATTCCATGTAAGCTACAGGCTCAATTGATCGATCTTCCTTTTTTTTTCCTGATGAATGTTGTAAAATTTATATCAGTACCAAAATCGGTTTTCTATTTGTGCAATAGAATTCCATTATTTATTTTAAAAAAAATTGAGGTAGTAGAGAATTGGAAGAGACGAAAGTATTCGTAGAGTAAGAATACAGATTAAAATGAAGAACTAAATCTCCTATGTTATTGATTGGATATGATTGTACATATGATTGAGCACTACGACAGGTAGTAACGAACGTTAGTAATCCAAATATAAGAAAATGGTTAATTCCTTCGGACTTGATTTAAGTTATTGGTGTTATTAGATGATTTAGAATATTGGAAGTAGCTAGAATACTAGTAGTAGTAACAGCAGCCTATATGATTGTAGCTAAGCATTCTAAATGAGATATTGAAATAATAAAAACAGTGTGCCTTATAATGTGCGCCAGGTTGGAAGGGGTTAAGTACTCCGTGTAACATAATATATAACAATTGAAAATTCGCTGAAAAGTTTCGCTCGAACAAAAGCATCCTGACATCAATTGGTATTAATATTCACCATTTTGTACAATCGCCCATTGTACCAATGACAATTTACTATTTTACAATTTGACTACTACGAATGTATTAAATTCCGATATGATATCAGCTAACTTTATTACTTCTTCCCACTTTGAAATTCCTTCCAAGATACTGTTTTGGCTTAATATGTTACTCTCTTATCCGCTTTTTCAATCGCCATCATACGTGCTCAATGTATGTAGCTCAAATCTTGATACCTACGGTACTGCAAACTATGTATCATATGTATACAGTGTATATACACTAACGCCATTGTCGATTCAATTTTCAATTGTTATAAAGTACGTTACTTATTATCTTCATAGGATTACTGTATACGAACACTTTCGAACGCTGTCATTCGAATCGCTGTCGAAATTGAAGAAAACACGTTACACGATTTCAAGCCAGCACACGTTTTGGGAACATTGTCAAAAATAATCAGAAACACCCGATACGAACCGTCTCGATAAATCTCGCCTGTAGCGTCGTACCGAAAAAAACACGTAAACCAACCTTCGGTCATTCCGAGCGTACGCAGAGGGTGGAATGTGGCCGCGCACGCACGCGTCGCTGTGTGTGTACGCTCAGAGGGGTGGAAAAACCTACCCCAACGGGGTCGGAGAGTGTGCTCGCGATGGGTGGGCAAAAGGGAGAAATAAGAAAAACCGGAGCCACGGAGGAGACGACGACGGGATATCTGGGTCGAGACTCGTCGTCGCCGACGTCCCGGCGCCAGGCGTCCTTTCCTCTGGCTTTTTTTTCGGCAACCAACAAAGCCGAGAAAAACCTCTAGAGAAAGAGAGAGGAGACTATTTTGTATCTTTTTTACCAACCACCCTCGCAATCGTCCCCTCTTAAGGGATGGAAAAATGATAAGTCGAATTGCTACTTGATGACGATCGTGATTATTCAACGTGACAATGGAACGCAGGAACGGGTTCAGCGCCGCCTTTTAGCAAATATTTCCTTCTTTATTCTTAGCATCCGCGTTCGAGGAATATTTTTACCGACGGTGGATTGATGATGCGTATGCGTCACAGGATATTTCGAGCATCCACGTATTGCCATGTCTTATGTGTGGGTACTAAGGTTCCGCAATGGTAATATTTACTTGAATTTATTCTTTCTATAATAAACGCGAGATTAAATTTAAAACATTACTCGGGTGTACTCGATGGAGAAGGTAGCGTCGTTTTAAAATGGTGTCTCTTTTTCTCTGGTTCTTTTTAATTAAGGAGCCAAAAAGCAAAAATACTGCAACCTCCAAACGAATCTCTATTTTCCACCTACATTTATTGTTACATTGGTTTGTCTATAATTTTCTTAGTATTATAGTATTACAATAACAGAGCAAGACAGTACAGATGGTCAGAGGATACTTTTCTTATTAAGCAAATCGTCCCTTTTATACATTACAAAATAGATGTATATTTCCTTAAATAAAGTTGTAAAGATGAACATGTGTAATGTTAAAGCAAACAGAGGGAATAACGTTCCATATTTTGCAATTACTTTATTCTTATGACACGTCTCGCAGTAAATATCTGTCCATCTTTATAAAAAAAGTTATTTTTCAATGTTTTTTTGGTAAAGTTTACTACGTACGCATATTCACTCTATCCTAACAGTATTAAATTATACAATAATAATACAAATATTTAAATGCCCCAAACAATTACACGTATCGTTCTTGTCTCAAATCTTCTGTCTTTTATTATATTTCACAATGACAATACTGTTTTAAAGCAGCTTTTATTCTCTCAACTTAAAATAATGGAGAGTCTATAATCATCTCGAATACAATATTCCGAGTCTTGTATACATTTAATAAATAATTAATCCAACACGTTCATTCGGATTAGGACGTAAACAAGCGTTTATAAGATATAACGAAATGTTCATATGGGATTAGAAGGAATCGAAGAGCGGTCGGTTGAACGTTTCAAGGCAGCCACCGCGGGCGAACCGCGCCGCTTGCCTTTACGCGAAAGTTAGAAGTTAGTTACACGAGGGTGACCACCCCTCATCTGCATATCCGCGCCCTACCGCCGCATCCCCCGTGAACCGGTCCACCCCTGCCGCCTAGTCGTTTCTCGGTGCTTTCCAACCCCTCCGCGGTGGCTGTAACCAACGTGCCGCCGCTGCCACAAGCTGTTCAACAAGTGGTTCTTCAGTTTAGCGGCCGACTTAGCGCTTCTTTAATTTTTACCTCGCATCTTGACACCATCGCAGCCCTACTGTTCCACCAACTTTACGTCTCATCGGACGATCAGCTTCATTGGGAGAGGTTCGCGGTTAGTTATGAATGATTCCAACATTTGTTATGACATTACCTCCTTATTTGTTTGTTTGAGTTGTTTTTATTTTATATTGGTTTTTGAAGTTTGTCTAGTTTTATCACGAACGAATGAGATTCTCGATGAGATGTTCAAGTTACCGTAAGCTGTTAGCTTTGTATCGGTACGTTTAATAGTTTCATTGTAAGGAGCGTAGGTACGTATTTTAAAACGAACACTAATCGTTTGTTAAAAAGGTTTATATACAGTTTCTTCGTATACAAATAAAAATGTGTTAAATTTGTTTACTTGTAATATTACATAATATATTTGAAGCTTTTGAAGCAGAACTTTTGAGAAGATTAGAGAGTAATAATGATCGTGGAAGGTTCCTTTATTTCTAGATATACGTTAATGATAATTTGCTTATAGTTAGTTGTTTTAACGATGAAAAAAGAAATAAACACAATCCCTATCGAAACGTTTAAACAGCTTACGTGGGAACGGTATTCTAATTCTAAATTGAAAGAAGCTGACTTCTCGCGCAATAACGGTAATCTTCCCTAGAGAAAAAAGAACGAGAGGAAAGAAGTTCTCGAGTTCTCCGGTTCGCGATAGAAACCGATCGTAACCCAAGCGCGAAGGAAGCACTCGTAGAAACTCCTTTTCCGCCCCACCCCAAAAAACCAAAACACAAATAATCGTCTACGATGAAAGAATGCGGGGTAGGAAAAGAAAAGAGGAGGAGGAAAAAGGAGGAGAATCGGTGAAAGGACCGGTGAGGGTCGCGCACTCCCATCGAGCTACTTAAGCGCTCGTCAGAGGGAAGAGAAAGGGATGAAATCCGGGAGTGTGAACTTATCTGCATCTGAATGGCCCGATGGTAATTCGGGGATGCACCGTTAGAGGGGATATTAGCGGTAGCATGCGACTGCTTTCCCGTTCCGTTTCCTGATCTCCGATTCCCGTTGGACTTTTATGCAACCACGTGAAACAGCATCCCCGAGACACTGCCGGAGTCACGTTCCTCCCTTGGCCACACCTTACTTCCGCGTACGTGTTCTTCTTACACCTGTGCGTGTGTACGTACGTGTTGCAACCTCAAAAGCTGATACCACTCGAGAGGAACTACGGTATTACCTGCTCATGTGACCCATCTGTTATTCACCAGACTCCTGGCTCGGCCTGCGCGCCCACTGGCACATGTTCCGAAGAATGGGCCGCGGGTTAACGTACGGTACATATATTACACCGGGGATGTCTGATCTGAATGCTCTACGCCGATTGATAGCGAAATAACAAGTGGAGGATTTCGTGCTAGATCGAGTCCGTGCGGTTCCAATGGGGAAAGGGGTTTTGTCAGGGTGGTAGGGTAGCTGTTTCTTTGTCGATTCCTTGTCGTTCATCGAACGAAACTGGGTAGTTTTTAGACGATTTTTTTGTCATTTTTTATTTCAAATTGCAATAATATATGATATCGGTAACATGACACAATTTTGCCCGGCAATAAGTAATTAAAATTTCATATATCGTTGTAGACTGATTTAGCACAACATTCAACTTATTTGTCTTTTTTTTTTTTCTAAGTTTGTAATTCAATTAACCGATTCACTGTCAGACAAATTACAACGTTTTACTCTGAGCGCCAAGAATTTATTTATTAAGTGTACACTTATTCCGCGACGAATCATCAGTTTTGGTACATAGACGCTTACTACGAGATATCTCGCAATTGACAATGAATGGATTAAAGCATTTTACAATTCTAAATGAGATAATATATCGTGCGTAGAAATGTTTAGCTACGGCACCGATTGGGTACATCCCGCGTCTCGAATGTGTCGGAAAATAAGGGCAGTCGTTTACGGACATGTAACGTATCCTACGTAAAAATATTGAAAAACAGAGACGCGAGTTATTTCGATTGTGAATTCGAACGGATTAAATCCATGTAACAGTAAACACTCGGAATTGTATTAATAAAGGTATTTCTCAAGCGAGACGTTGAATCGTCCGTATTATCGAAATATCAAATTCGATTCCCAAGAAGGTAATCATTTAACCCTCGATCTTCTACGAACCGATGGAAATTTTCAATTCGACAGAAGAGAGTCGTAGAACGGAAACGCATCCGTTCCGCGTTCACCTCGCAACGATGCTATTTATCACTTAAATCGCGACCGAAGAGAAACGATGATTTCCGTTCCGTTGGGCGTATTACTTTTACATTCGGGACGAACACGAGCCTCGACTACCGTTATTGAGGGCCATCGTTTAAACTGCGTCTCGTTACCGCTCCCGATAAAGCATCCACTGGCAAACAAACAAACAATCATCTTCGCTTGCGAGAAAAGAACTCGACGGTTCGATCACCGTCGCGAAAACTGGAACGAACTGTCCCGAAACGAATTCCTTTTCGTCTCCTCGCGTTGGTACTCGCTGTTTCGAGCGAACGAACGACCCTTTTCGTGCGATCGAAATCATCCCTCTATCGATTCCGCACCACATTCGAATTAAACGTTTGGTTAAGAAAAAGGTATGGGATTATGTTCAGCAACAACGTTCTTCTAGTCCGTTTCCCAGATGCGAATTCGAAATAGGATGATTCGATTATAATATGAAGAGACGAAAGGGTTCGCGGACGGTTCGGCGGGAATGTCCAGCCGAAAGAGGAATGCCTCTCTTCAAATTTCTGTCGGCAACCGAGTCGTAAAGCGTAATTGAAAGGGGAAGGAATTAAAGAAGCGACGCATCAAAGGGATGAGAACGCGGCGGCAATCGGATTCCATCGTGACACAGATACTTTATTAGAGCGAAACAAAAGAACCGGGAGCGGACCGGGCACAAGGGTTAATTTATGTACGGAATGTGGCAAGTCTTTCGAACTGGTGGCCATGTTGGTTTCGACGTGCCCGTCAAGGTACTGCAGGAGGGAGAAAGAGAGAGAGAGAGAGAGAGACCCTTTCTCGATCTTCCACCCCCAAGCCCCACTTTTCTTGCCGCCGTGCCGGTGAGAGTAGCACACGTGAGAGTGGACCTCTCGCACACGAAAGTGCGGAACGATGTGTGTTCGACTGTTAGCCGCCACGGCGCATGCTGCACTGCGCACGACCCCTACTCCTCTAACCCATCCCACCTACCCCGGGCCACCCTCCGTTTCTGCACCCCCTACAACCCCTTTGGCTGTTCGTGCAGCCCGCCATGCAACCCCCCCGGGGGGACGACTCTTATTATTTCCATTTTTCCAATTCGGTCTGGGGGGCGGGAAGCGTGCAACACCCTCCCCTCTGTTCTCTGTACACCCCCCAACAGCCCGGTTCTCTACCACCCACGAGTGTTCTCCCCCTTCGTACCAACTTCAGTCTCTATCCTCCTACGCCTTCGACACCCCTCACCCGCTTCTTCGGTTCTCTCCCTCTTTCTCTCTCTCTCTCTCTCTCTCTCTCTCTCCAGGTGGACGGCCAAAGTAAAAATATCTATATTTATCTGTTTCTTCGCGGGATACGTCTCCCTCTATCCTTTGCCGTTCACCCACCCCCGTTGCGAATCCCACTCTTGGGTCGGCTCCTTTTTCTCCGTTTCTTCTCCACCACCCTCCGCCTTGTGGAGTTTCTCGGTCTCTCCCACCACCCCTTTCTCGATCTCTCGCCACCTTTCCGTCTATCCACCGCACCGGCGTCTCGCTCCCGTGCATTCCTTCTTCCTTACGAGCTTCTCCTTACCTCCACCCAGCCACCCGCTTCCTACGGCGGCTGTGGCGGGAGAGATAGATACAGGGTGGCGCGAGCGAGACCGGCGTAGCGTTGAAAGGGGACGAAATCACCGGGGGTGGATGGAAAGAGAGAGCGGATAAAAAGGAAGCAAAAGACGGAGGGCACCACGACGACGACGACGACGACGTCGACGACGACGCCGGCGGCCGCGGCGAAGCGTGCGCGCTTTTCCTTGGCCGGCGGCGCGACAAGGAGGCGCGGAGCAATGGAAAAGGACGGGAAAGAGCGGCAGAAGTGCGACGCGACGGAGAAGAACCGACGAAGAGGGAAGGAACGGCGAGCTTCCGCTTCCTTATGCTCCGCCGCGGACTGCATCAACCAGTCGCGCGGTCGCGCTCACATAAGAAACTGGGATTCGGGAGACAACCCCCTTCTCTCGCGAGCCGCGACGCGGTTTCCGTCAACGGACGAGACTCGCGGTGTCCGGGAACGTCGACGTTACGCGTCGGCGTTACGCGATTGTTACGGAATCGAGGACGAGATCGCGCGTTCGTACCGCTTCGCGTCGAGGCCCGGAGTTAATTAACTCGACGACGCTCGAATCGCGACTAACCGAACGTCTACCCCCACCACCGCGCGATAGATCGCCACGAGGCCGACCGTACGCGGACGGAAAGGCACGAACGGCCGTACGGCCCATCGGATCGGGTCACGTCGCGTTCGTTCGGTAGTTCTCGTCGGCCGTTGGGCCCACGCTCCACCAATCGCGTGTCTCGAACCCCCACTGCGGTACTGGACATGAAGAAGGGAGGCCATCGGGCCTCCTGGAAGACCGTGCGGACCCGTGAAAGAAAAAGGCATCCACTCTGAGGACAGAACGCTTTCCATGGACGCCTAACGATGTTCCTCGATGCAACGAGAAGAGGAGGATGTTCCTCAATCCGTTCCCATTCCCCTTTCTATCTCTATTTCTTCTGCTTCTCATCGCGCTTCCTCTCCTTCTACCTGGCGACGGACGATTCCGTCCAGGCGGAGGAGGACCTCCAGAGGCGAAATCGTGGGTGAAATCGTCGTAAGAACCGGGCGGCTGCTCGATGACGACGCTGTTGCACGTCGATGAAGAGAGTGGCCGAACGAACGGAAGAGAGGACGGGAGCGTGGCCGGGATAGTGTGAGGGCAAGCCAGAGGGCCGGGGCTCGCTGAAACGATCAACCAAAGTTCCTATTTTTCACGTGTTTTATGCGCACCTCGCTTAACAAAGTAGGACGTAAGAATAGAGGCGATCGAGTCGCGTTTCTAACCGGGTGTAGAGGTGTCCAAGCTCGGCCGCTGACCAAGAAGTGGGAAAAAGCGCGGGGTGACGCGCGGAACACGCGCGAACACGCACGCCGAGGAGAACCTCGTGTCCGCGGCACCTGAGCCACCCTCCCGCGCTAATTAGCCAGCCAATTAGAAAGACCGCGGCCATGCGTAATGAGCTGCGCGCGCAAAAGTTCCTAAACGCCACGACGCGATGTTTTTTTCACGCGGACGCCTCGTCGCGCCGGCCTGTTTACCGCGGGCGACCACTGATAATATTGATAAGCCGTAAACGCTAAGTAGGATAAGTAATAAGAGGAAGAAGAAATAGCGGAAAAAGAAAAAGGAAAGGAATAAACGAATCGGAAGAAACTAGGAGACGAGAGAAGTAGACGGCTGGGATCGGAATCGACAGCATCGCGAGACGAACACGGGCCACGGGACGGCCCGGTGAAGGGTTACACCTTCTCGGGGGTGATCTCGAGCAACCGAGCACTGTGTTCCGCAACGTCCAGCTCCGCCAGGCAATAAAAAACGTACGAATTTAAGAAGATATTCGGGGCGGCTGTAGCGAACAGACAGAGTGCA
Source organism: Xylocopa sonorina (assembly GCF_050948175.1). NCBI lineage: Eukaryota > Metazoa > Arthropoda > Insecta > Hymenoptera > Apidae > Xylocopa > Xylocopa sonorina. Next base: position 1,662,235 of record NC_135197.1, read on the forward strand.
ATTATTCGCGAGTTTTAATCGAGTCGATCCCGTGCCCGGGTCAGCCTGTCGGACCCGTTTCGAACCTCCATCGTTCTGGACGTTCGTATGTCCGTAGCTGCCACGTGGCCGCTACTACATTTGAAGCAATCCTTGGACCGCGACACTCGCATCACCGGTGTTTTTAACCTCTTTGAACGAAACGATTCTCGCCCCGTTATTACCACTAATAAAGTATTGACACGATAGATTAAGCGAAGAAGAGCAAATCTATATATATATATATATATATATATATACATCTATATTATATATACACAATTGGAAAGCGTATTTAATTATATATTCCTATATACACGCAAGGAGCACACATGTACAGGTATTTTAATAAACCAACGCGTAACTAACCTCTCAGTACGCGTGTCCCGATCGAAGAGAACCTCGCCGAAGAAAGAGCCAAAAGAAAGAGGAACACATCTGAGGAGGTCCTTCCCCGAGATCGGTATTTTTTTATAAACGCCGCGTACCGGGACTGATCGGGCGAGAGAGATAAAGTAAAATGTCCACGATGAGCGTCGTGTCGAATTCGTCAGTCGAGGTCGACTCGGACTCCTCGAACGACGTATCCTGCAAAGAAGATGGGCCCGCCGAGCAGAAGTTCATACTACGGAACGAGCTGTACAACAGCCTGCTGGCGAGCGCCCTCGGCAAGACCGTGCTCAACAGGCACCTGAACTTCAAGGAGCAGGGGATTAATTTTAATCTGGCCAATCTAAAGGATAACCTGAATGCACTTGGCGCCCTTAAGGAGCTGAAGGATCTCAAGGGATTGACCGTGAGCAGCGTGCCGGCTTTCCCCAGGAACCTGGCTCTGCACAGGGAGGACCACGACGAGGTTAGCACTTCGTCCTGCCACACTAAATCATCCCCTTGTTTCGCTCCTTGTCTTATACGACGTCTATCTTCCATCGATAGAGATACGCTGCGACATGTTTCTGTTTCTTCTTCCTGCTTCCATCGAATCTTTAGATTATGTTCAATTACGTATATGGAAGCCTGAGCTGAATGGTCTTCGATACGAGGTGGTTATTTCAAGATAGATGAGATTGTGAACAATTTTTCTTTTTTCTCATAAAAAATTATCATTTTTAATTAATCCTTTAATTATGGTCGAAACAGTCGAAACGCGATTTTGTTCCTTAAAATAGAAGAGTATTCGGTAAAAAGAGGGAAACTTCCGTGGTAAACAGTAGCCCTGTAAGAGCCGTTCTAAAAGCTACAGCATCAAGATCAATAATCCCCAAAAAATTCACCGTCTTCGCTGACCTACCCTTCTCCGCGCGATTCAAGTCGCTCCCGAAAGTGGAGGAAAACAAATTCACAAATTGTTCCAAAATGGAAACGATCCGTGGTACCTACACCAAGGAACAAGCAATTTTTATACCATACTTTGTAGAATACTTTAACTTGTATAGTTGCAATATTCCTATATTAAGAGAATACTATTACAGATCATCTGGTACTCTTCTAATAATGATTTGAACACAGTTTATAATTTTTGCTTCGGGTGCCATTTATCAGAAAGGCTATAGCGAATGCTGACGTTACGATTTAAGGATTGAAATTTCTTCATTTATGCACGAATTAAGGAAAAACCGAGACGTACGAACGACGACTCGATATTGTTTAAACTTTTTATGGTTCACACGATATTGTAATTGGCCGTTTAATTTAACGAAGAATCACGGGACACTCGATCCGAGACGTTCGAAAACAGTTTCAGACTTGCGTCGCGTCTCACGAGCGTTTCGCGTAAGTCGTTGGTTAAAAAGTTAGCGGATACGTAGGTGGAGACGAGTTTTCGTGTAATGGATGCGGAAAACAAGGAGGTTGCAGATGCAACGCGGCGAGAGAGATTTCGTAGCTTGCCGAGAAGGAAATCCCGTTTGCCTCGCAATTACTTTTTTGTTTCGCCGTTGAATCGAGTCTTCGACTTTCGAACTACTTTGTCGCTTTGTCTCTGCGCCCTGTGCCCCTCGCCCTTTTCGAACGAAAAGGCTCTTTCGTCATTCTCCTCTGTGCAGCTCGTGCCTCTTAAAAATTATCTCTCGATTATTTCCAACTGGTTCGTCGTGGTTACTATTGTATTTCTTGTATAAATTCGATTGTTACTTCGTGGAACTGTGAAAATCGTTTTCTTATAAATTAATTATTAAAGTAAATAAACTATCATGTATATTACATACAAAATTTTTGTACATTTTTTTTCGTTTTCTTTCAATTTATCATGACGTAGAAATAAATGTATAGAATATTAATTGTTTTAAGTGAATTCCGTATTAATATCGTTAAACGTACTCTTAAGTACTC